>NC_079290.1:67755716-68125716 GCF_023638135.1 Falco biarmicus
AAACACTGTTAGGAAAGGAGAATTTAAATAACAGTGAATGTATGAAACATATTTCAATTTGTTGTTGAGGTATCTTCTACTGAATTGTCTTTTTTTATTGATCAATTTTATTGACATAGATTGTTAACAAATTACTATATTTGAACTCAGCAAAAAAATTCCACAGTCCACAGTGTTGCTATATCAAAATATTCCATTTTACTGGCTAATAGAAATAAATGCTACCATAGGAAAAAGAAATGGCACAGAAAATTATACAGAGTGGCACCTTTGGAATGTATCAACTTGATGAATATTGCATTAAAGGTGCAGAACATTATGCAGAAAATTTAAGAAAATAAAAAGTATACTTTAGTTAACCTCTACAGTATAGTTCACAAGGAAAGATAAAATTAAAGGAGACTATTAGCTGTCATGGTCAGAAGTGCTCTGTGCCTTTTGGCTGGAATCAAAACAAGGCATGGGACATTACAGTAAGGGAAAGAGATCATGCTCTCTCACCTTAGGTATTGTTACATTTCATTACCTGGAAAGATAAACATGCCACCATCTGGCCTTAAATGAGACTTTTATTGCAGAAGTAGCTTAATTGTCAGTGGAAGCTGAGATGTAACATCAACCCTGTGTGGCAAATGCCCCTTATGCAGTGGTCAAAATGTCATTTTTCCCACTGAACACCAATCAATCTTGCTCATTATCTGTTGTAGAGTTCCTGCAAACTAAGACTTGTGGTATTTCCCAAATGCTTCCAAAACGTGATGCTCACAAGTGTTCTGAGTAAACTCTTGCAAAGCTGCTAAGTGCTGCAAGGTCTGACAGAGAGCAAAAGGCACCCACATAGTGACTACAGAGTTTTTAAAGTCCATTGGTCTAGGCAAAATGTTGCTGCTGCTGCTACACAACTGCAGACCTGAAGTCCTTGATAATCAAAATGATAAGTCATTCTCTCAGTAATCTCAAGAAAGTGGCTTCTAGTGTTCAGCAAATTCTTCTTAAATGCATTTTCTTTCACAGAAGTGGACAAACAGCAATGTAACATTGTTTTAACCTTGTAGGAAAATGTCAGGCTTCATTACTAGTTTCATGAAGATTTACATCTCAGTTAATGACACCATCTGCTTAAGTATATTTTTCCCAAATCATCATAAAACAAAACACTAGTAAAAGGTGAAGTAAAGGGTGGCTTAAACTGTTTTCTTTCCAATCAATTCGTGTCTGTCTTTTATTATGTTCACTTTTTGTATAAATGGTCTGTCTTTTATTATGTTCACTTTTTGTATAAATGTTTTTTTTCTAGATTTCTCCATTTGATGCAAATGTCAACCTTCTAAAAAAATACCAGAAACCTTGTCAGATGTCTTCACAGAGTAAAACCAAACTGCCTTCTCAGTATTTTTTGCTGTGTGCTAGAAATATTGCAGCCCATTTTAAAGCAGTGTTTTCAGCTCTTGATTTGGTCTTGGAAATTTAGCTAGACTATATGAAATTGTTGTGTTAGATGAGACTGAAAACAAATTTTGTAAGTCCAAAAAAAAAATATCCATATCTGATATAAATTAAGTATTACGGAAGTTTCAAGGGTTTAGTGTTTAATGTCTTGTTTCCTTTCGTGTTCTGACTGGCTGTTTCTCAGATAATAAAGCCGTGACTGATGCAAAGAAGGGGAAAATAAATATTTTTCACTGCTTTTTCTAGTCCAAGAGCAAGAGGGCATCAAACAAATCAGCAGATACAAAAGAAACTACAGAAAACTTGTCCATACACTCTGCATAGATGACTTGTGGAACTCCTGTGTCACAAAACTTCTCCAGTGCTAAAGGATTCAAAAAGGGGTCGGACAGTTTCACCAAAGAGGATCCATGGCCTTTTATGTAAACAATGGAATATCCTGCTTCTGTCACCAGGAGCCCCTGGATTTCAGATAACTGGTTATTGGGAATGCACTCAGGGAGTATCACTACATACTTGCACAGATTTGTATATTTTTTCCTGGGGCATTTGCATTAACAGAGGGGACACTTAGCTGGGGCTTAGGTATAACCTGCAGTGGGCATCTTACATTCTTAGAAAATACATCTGTGTGCTTCTGCAAGTAACAGGTAATAGAATTCTTTCTATATTAAAGGACAGAGGCCTGGTCTAATTTTGTAGAAGTTAACTAGAGTCAAGGTCTTGAAGTCATCATCTAGCTGATTAGACTGCAGCCTCAACTATTAACTTATTTACTTAGAGAAAACATTCCTCTACTAGCCTGTTGAAAGCCATTATGATTTCTAAGAAGTATTTTGCATTTATCCAGAAAAGGAGCAGTTTCCTGAAACACACCTAGATTATATGGCCAGGGAATAGAGATTAAATTTCAGAATTTAATCCATGAATTTAGGTGTTGCTGCGATTAGGTATATTGTCATATAATTCAAGTTAAATGTATGGCTAACCTGACCTCCTTTGTCCACTGCAACACTCAGGACTCATTTTCAGACTTGATTTGACAGCACAGGTTCTAGATAATGGGACTTCTCCTCTAGGCTGAAGATACAATGCTGTCAGTGACCTGTAAGGCAAAACAGCAGTTCTAGTCTAGCATCTTTCTTTTAATTGCTGTGAGATCATAGACAAGTTATTTGGAGTCCTTGTGTTCCCCCTTTCCTAGGGATTAATATTTATGGCACTGTTGGTTATAATGTCAATTAGGGATGTTTGCTTAATTACTGAGAAGACACAACTCCAAAATGAGTTATTATCACTATTATACCATTGCTCTCTGGAGTTAAAGTAGCAGCACAGAAGCATATTCTAGAGGACAGAATTTCCTCCCATATCCAAGTCTTCTCAGAGGGAAGGTCACCTCAGAGCACATAAAAAATTGCAGACCAACACTTGTTTGCTGCCAGAAGAATCACAGGCAAGGCACAAAAGAGTAAAACGAAGCTTTTAGGAGCTCTTGAAAGAATAGCTATTGTTTGAATATTTACTATAGCAGAATTGTTCAGGTTTGCACTAGGCAAAAGCTGTCTTGCACAACCCTACTCCAGGGAGGAACAGGCAGTTATGAGTGATAAAGTGGTGACTGGTTTTCAGGCAAAGCCTAAACCAAGATTTTTACTACTTCTTTCAAAATTACCAAAAACCTAGCATGCTGGTGGATGGTGGTAAGGGAAAAGAGAGAAAGATAGTATGATACCTTCTTATCTTGCCCTTGTGCAAAATACTAGTCACAGGCCTGCTTCTTTTAACAGTGATCTACTGAGGCTCTGGCTGTTTGGGCTACAGCACTACTACAGCCCTGGGAATGAGCACGGCCCATGCACAGAACATTAGTACACATACAAGAGTGAATCTGGTATGTCCCAAATATATTTAATTATTTCAGGACATGATACAAAGTCAATGTGTGATAGATCTAATGTAACAGGAATTTACTATGCCGCCTGATGCTGACCAAGCTGTGCAATTGCAGGAGCGGGCTGGAAATTAGGACCATGCATGGCAATCAGTTAGCTGAGGGGAATGTGCTGGAGTTTGTAGGTCACGAACCCTGGGAGGACAAGGAGTGTGAATAGACACAACAATTAACACGATGAGTCACGCTGAGAGAGCATAGGGGAGTGGGGGACGGATGGCGCCAAGGATGGCGCCAAGGAAAGGTAACACCTTGCTGTTAATTGCTGGTAGTTAACACCAGTCAGGGATTGCCTAGTATGCAGTGCTTAGCTTAAAAGAACCAATCTGTTTAAAACGTGCAGCTTCTGAAAGTATATATAAACTCGTGCTTCTGTATAATAAATTGACATTTGCTTGCATCAAGCTGCGTCCCGTCTCTCCATCGCAGCATACAATCAAAACTGTACTCAAAATTGACTGAACTTTAGACCAAAACTCTAACTTAATTAATATCTTCCTGTACATCTGAATATAGACTGGGTGAAAAGCCTTGGGATCAAAAGTTCCACAGTGACTAGGTTGAAATATTTCTACTATATATGTCAATGTCCTGAAAGAGCTGTTAGGTTATCACACAAAAAAAAGTTAAGTATTACAATCTAAGTGGTAGTGAGTGTCTTGAATTTGGATATTATTAACATAAACTCAAGGTGTGCGGTAGCTAATTGTCAAGAAAGTGTGAAATGTTTACACAGGCCTCAATTAAGACTGGAGACTGCGTCCAAAGTACTGGAAACTTTGGGAAGTATCCAATTCAATAAAGCTTTACATCACAAAACCTGAAGCTTGTTTAATGTTTCTTAGAAATAATATATTTATATGCAGTGAAAATTTTGTTTCTGTTGCTCTGTCTCCTTTTTTTTTTTTTTTTTTTAGTGATATAAAACAGGTAGTTAGCTCTCTAAAAGGCAAAATTTGATTGAGTTTCTGAACCTTAATGAAGGACAACCTTAACTTGATGCTTTCTGCTTTCACTATGTATTTCAAAAGTATACAAGCCTTAAAATAATTTATATGAAAATAGAATATGTGTGACTCCTTTTTAAGAAAAAATGAAAAAAGAAACTTCCTTGCATTTAGTTGTTTTGTGTTTTTTTTTTGATGGGAGCTACCTTTCCTTGGAAAGGGACAGCTTCTACAAAGCATTTAGAAGTAGAACATAAAGAGACATTCATTGTTCAAAGCTGCAGAAGTCACTGGAAGATCAAAATTTAATTTATATGCTTGAATACACATAGGGAAATACCTACTATGTACAATTTTACACAATTTTCCTCTGTTCTGTTCTAATCTCTATGTCACTTCTAGAGCAGATATATATGGATACAGTTTGTGAAAAGCATGCATACTGGAAATGGAAAATATACTATGAGAAAATGGTCTTGTTCTCAATAGATAATCAGACACTTGGAATACAGGAGCTTAACAAGTGCTGATGAAAATTAGTCAGACTAGTACAATCAGTATACTTTTTTAAAAAAAACACTTGTGGATACATGTCAGTGACCCACTCAATCAATTATAGAGATCTAAGGCCAGCAGCACACAAGAATTTCTTAAAAGCATGCTGTCACATACTTTCAGAATGCAAAGGCAATGCAATTCGAGCACTGTTACAAGTATTCCTTAAGATAAATGGTCATTACTTCTGAAGTCAACAGTCACTGTACTTCTTTAAAAATACACCAATGTCTAGAACATTTCCAGGAGAATACAACTATTATAATTCCTATTCAGTGATCAGGCAAATTTAACATCCATGATTTTTCATGATGTCAAATAAATTCTGAGCATCTACTGTCTGCTTCAGGTAGCCCTTGTAAATCCAGATAAAAAGAAAAAAAATAATCTGATCTTTTATTATACATTTCTTAGTACTTGGATCTCAGATTTTGGATAGGAAACTAAAAAAAAAATAATGGAAAACTAATAAACAATAACTTCTAAGAAATATATCTGAATTCTGCAGCATAGCAAAATTATACTAGAAAGTATTTGTTTATAACATAAGAGATAATTTTATTATTGCTCTACATAATGCTGTAAGAAATTAAAGAAATTAAGCCCCACCAGTTCCCACAATACCTTGCAAGTACACAGTATCTTGCAAGAGCTAGATTTTTTTACTATTCATGTTTTCATTATTAGATGCTTAGAAGAGCTTAGAGGTATTGAGCACATAATAGGTTTCATGACTTGTGAGAGAGGGATGAGGAAAGAGAAAGGAATTGGACAATAGTCCAGAATAGGTAGGTTTCTCATCAAGTACTTTTATTTTTAAAAAATAATTTTCTTTATTCAAAGAATTTAGTGTTAGCCTGATACAGTAAACAATGCTAACAACAAGCGGCATTTACGCTATATGCTCTTCAGTTGTGTGTTTCTTATCATAATGACTGTTACACCATAGGCAAACAGGAGTGATAAAAAATAGGGAGAAGGAACGGGAAGGGATAGTACTTTTGGAAAAAGCAGGAGTGGAGAAAGAGAGCCAAAGCAAGAGAGAAGATCAAGGACACAAACATAAAAATTACAAAGGAGAAAAGAACATGTAAATTTTAAGTAAGGAATGAAGGTGGAGAGCTAATACAAGTCCATATAGGAAGGTTAGTCCTCAAATGAAGACACCCAGAGAAAGACAACGAAGCTGGTGAAAGGTCTGGAGCACAAGTCTTATGAGAAGCAGCTGAGGGAACTGGGGTTGTTCAGCCTGGAGAAAGGGAGGCTCAGGGGGGACCTTATTGCTCTCTACAACTATCTGAAAGGAGGCTCTAGCCAGGTGGGGATTGGTTTCTTCTCTCAGGTAACAAGTGATAGCACAAGAGGAAAGGGCCTCAAGTTGCACCAGGGGAGGTTTAGACTGGATATTAGGAAAAATTTCTTCACTGAAATGGTGGTGAAGCATTGGATCAGGCTGCCCAGGGAGGTGGTGGATTCACCATCCCTGGAGATATTTAAAATACGCATAGATGCGGTGCTCAGGGAGGTGGTCTATTGGTGGACTTGGGAGTCCTGGGTTAGCAGTTGGATTTGATGATCTTAAATGTTTTTTCCATCCTAAATTATTCTATGTCAATAATGGATTTGCTTTATTCTTTCCAGTATTAATACTTGAGGTATGTCATTTATACCAGTAATGACCAGTACATATCTTGCGTTCTTTAAAGTATCATTATCTTCTCTTCTTAAAAACCTGGTGTGCAAGATGATGGCAAACATGCAAAACAAGGAACACAAGATATTTTTCATCCAAGGACTATAAACTACTGTGGGAGTCACTCCTTTATAATGCAAATAACTCTGTAAAGCACAGTATTGGTATCTTTATTTTAACTGGAAAAAAAAATCAAGCTAAAAAATAAGTTTAGAGTATAGTGGAAAATCATAAATCAAACCATAAAAATTAAGAAATTCAACCTGGACTAGAATAAGGAAAGGAAAAATGCAAATTCTATAGAAAATGTATTCAATTTCTTACTAACTTTAGAAGAGAAGCTGAATTTGCAAAAGCAAATGGACAAGTTTGATTAAATATGTTTAACTTTTAATGACATGTTAACTATATATGGAAGGAAAGATACATCTTGTGTTCATTTATTCTTTTAAAACACATGAACACTTCTCTGCATTCTTTCAAAGTTATTCCGAGAAAGAGTGTTAATTTGTTCAGTGGAAGCAGAAGGAGAGATGTACACCATTATTCTTAATTCATGAGTTGTGATTCCTTTGTAAATTCCAGCCTGGATTTTATTAACAGAATCAGAAGCATTGAAGCCAGACTGAGTCATCAGTTTTATGTGAAAAAATGTAAATGCTTGGAAGATGGCCAGAGGACAGCCAATGCAAAACTAGAATTTTCTTTTCATTTGTGAAACAAAGAATTTCCTTTCCAGGATTTTATTGAAGAAATAATGGTCATTTTTACCCATTTATGCTGGTTAGAAGAAAAGCTGCACATACCACAGCTGCAGTATGACGTTGCTTTCATGTTAGATCTTTTCAGAATACATTTCTTGATTTGTTTTTGCTTTCATCTCATGGAGAAAGTTGTGATATATTTTATTGGGACTCAAGTACTTCTCTTTTCCAGTATTATAGAAATATATAAAATGCATCCAAACAAACATTGGTATGGACACAAACTGGTGTCTTCTTATTTTTAGTAATACATTTACAGTACTATGGTGGGTTTCTCAGTACTGTGCAAAGGCATACTTTACCAAGATAGCCAATCTGTTTGAAGAAGTTGAAGCAGTATAGCCATTTAAATGTAATACATCTCTTAATTTCTTAGCATATTGTATATAGACACCTCTGCCCAGTCTCCATTCCCTTTCTCCTCCCCTGCCCCATCCCCTTTCCCATGTGATTTTCCTTTTTCCTTTCCATTTTTTTTTTTCTGAATCTCTTGTCGTTGTACTCCATTTTTAAAATGTTTTAGGAAGACATGACTGCTCATAACTCAGAACAGTCCACTCAGGATGTTGGAATCTGGTTCTGTTCTCTCCAAAACCCTTGGAGAATTATTTGACCACATGGCAGTAGACCATCACTGTATATTTCTTTTCTGGAAGATGTACACTATGCAAAGGTTCATTGGACTGAAAAATTTAAGAAAAAGTTATTGACCCGGTTTCACTATATACTCACCTGAGAGGAAGGAAAGCTGGTTTCAAATCTGTGCTCCAATTGCTTAGTATTTTTATTCCAGTTATGTATTAAACCATTCTCCCCAAGAAATTAACTTGAGAGTGTAATAGAGTTTAAGCATCACCTGGATTAGACTGTACGTGAAGGAAGAGTTGAAGACCTACATTTTGGATTCAGGCTTCCTAAAATTCCATTTAACTGTTATACCAGACACAGAAGGCCTTTTATGGATTACAGCTTTGAACTTTCATACCTCAAGTCACAAAACAGAGATACAAAGCTTTCAGTATCTCACAACATTGTTAAAAGGTTTACTTCACTGACACTGACTGGAAACTGCTTGAAAAAATCTTGCATGAAACATGTAGAACTGCAAATGTAGTTATCTTTGCAGGGGAACTGTGGACAGGAGTTCTCTGAAGGAGGCTTGCCAAGTTTGACCAAATAATATCCATTGCTTGCTAGGGATGTCTACTTAATAGCTAAATGAAAACAAGACCTACTTCCACCCATTTTTTTTCTTCTTAATGAACAACCTAAGTGGGCACTCTCTCATTTCACCAAGACAGCAGATAGTTCCTATTTTCTTTGACAAACTGAATTCCTTTTAAATTGTTCATTTCACTTTTCTCTCACCAAGACAATAACCTTTCTCTAGATGAAGGAATAGTGAACTTTAGTCATACCTTTGCACTTACATTTAGGAAAAAACACCCAAAACAGCAGCTATGTACTTTGGAACATTAACACCCAAGTGAAAAGAAAACAGCCCCCTATCACACCTGATAGTGCATTTTATGTGTACATGGTATGAAATCTTATGCAATCCTTGTTGAAAAAAAAAAATATTTAAATAACCAATGAAATTAGCAAAGTCATCTGAGGACATTTATAATTAACTCCTCTTAATCCATACCACAAATAAAGACACTTTTATCTTCCTTATCTTATGCCTCTTCCCATCTACCTTCCTTGGAGAATGACTTTTTAAAGTAATAAAAATATTAAAAAATTGAAAAGACAGTATCTATAGTGCACTGTGACTTATCCAGTGTAGTCATACCTTTAGCTCCCTTAATGTATGCTCTCTAATGTATCTTAGTGCCTTTGAGAGAATACCAAAAGAGGCTTCCAGCCTTTACTAGTCACAAATCTGTTCATTTACTTCTCTTTCAATGTGTTAACTTTATTTTTTTATATATTTTTACACTATATTATTGTGAATTATTAAGAATGGCCAAAATTCTGGACAGATATTTTATGACCAAGAATGATAAGACTTTCTTTAGATTAAAAAGCTTTAAAAAGTGTATGGTACAGATACAGTATAATGAGAAAATGTTAGAATCCAGGGCATGATAATTATGTTGACTATAAGTGATCACAGATTCTGAGGCAGTGACCAGACTGATGGCTGAAATTAATTAGCAAGGATTGAATACAAAAGCAAACAAACACTTACTTCCCCAAGAGCCTGAGAAAAGCACCTTTTCCATAATCTACTCCACCCTCCATTTTCTAAGAGGTACAGATTTTAACAAAATCAGGAGGGTTTTATTTTCAAAATTCAAAACACACAAGTCTTTTTTTTTTATGATACTTCCTTAAACATCAATGTTTTATTTATAAATTTAATTTATTAGATTAATAACTCACACATCACACAGAGTAATGACAGCAAATGAAAAATTACCTATTTGGGTTTGAGGGGTGGGGGGGCTATGTTCTGCAAGTGCTAACTGAAGCTAAAGGTTAAGCATGGCATGGGATATTTAAAATTGCTTTTATTGAATTAGGTTTTTAGTATGCCTTATAAAAAATCAATCCAACATTTCGAATATTTTCTGTTATTGTACAACTACTGTCTTTTTGTCATCTGAGTGTAAATGTTAGTTTAGCAGTGCAAACTGCAGTCTGAGCACATGTGCATATTTTTTAGATTTTTTTCTTTTCATTATTTGCTTTTGACTAGTTCAACAATTTTAATACTTTTTTTTTTTTAATTGCACTGTGCATATTTGAGGATAAATTTACTGTTTCTATGGTTATGTGCAATAAGGTGGTCTCTGACCAGACTGCTTTCAAAAAATGTACTTGTTCTTCAACTGTTGGAAGAAACAGAGTTTAGAAATGATCCAAGGCATAATATGAAGAAATGCACTGAAAGAATCTTTGTTATATCCCCCACAAAATTATGCATCTAAACTGACTTGCATTCCTGACTAATCAGTCATAATCCAAAGATGAATCTTGCTGTTTATCATAATATGGGGGTGAGACAGAAGACGAGCTGGCTATCTTTAGGTGACTCTCAGCCTTTACATGCATAATTTAAACAAGAAACCCACATAATAACAAATAATATTTGAGATAAATCTGCAGTGGGACAATTAATCTTCTCAACAACTTTATGATTATGAAATCATGGAATTTCTGGTTTAAAATGTCACTACACAAGTAAGAAAAAAAGACTGAACAGAAAGAGCAGAGAAATTATATAGCTAGTGTATATGAGTGGTTTAAAAATGTTGGTATACTATTCTTTACCAAGTAAATGCAATGAAAAGTGAGCTTATGTATAACACACACATAGGCAATTTTATACATAGTCTTTTAAAGTGAAACAGGCGTGGTAAAACACTAGAATGTATTAATTTGTGAGCATTCAGTGAATACTTAAAATGGTCTGCTGAGATACAGGTTTTTTAAGTACCAAATCTTTTTTTTTTTTTTTAAATAAAATTAAATCTGAAAAGGACTAACTGAAGAAATAATAAGCTATTAAGCATATCTGATGTATTTATTTGCCTCAACTTTGGTTATTTCAAGAACACTTAGTAGTTTTAAATATAATCTCTCATTTACAGTAGATCTTAAAAAATACTAATGAGCTTTTTATTTTCTAAGTATAATCAAAATAGGAAAATTACAGAAATGTACACAAATTATCACAGAAATCAGAGAGAAGTACCAAATTATTTAAATTGGTTGTTTCTCAGTTGTACAGAAGCTGAAAGATTCTAACCTTAGTGAGAAGAAATAAATAAATTGTACTCTGAAATTTTCCAGGTTTGTAATTGAGTGGGCTGAGTAAGAACAGGCTAATATCAAAAGGATATATTTATTTTGGAATAAAGACAGCTTTTTATGCCCTGCCCTTACAAAGGACAGTACAAGAATAAAAGTTACAATTAAAATTAACCTTGACCATGAGCCAAATGTGACCTGCTGATACATGCATTAAAATCAACAACAGTTATCCACATGCACCTAAGAGAAGAATTTGTTACTAAATGTATTCAAGCCTGAAATTCTCCTTACATGTGTTTAATAGGCTACACACATGACCTCAGAATCATATACTGTAAGCCAAGGAAATTTTAAGTTTATTGAGTATTTAAAAGCAGCATAGGTTGAAAAGATGAGCAGCATTAATCTCTTTTGTGAGAAAACATTAAAAAATGTAGAAATTGAGCCAGTTCTGCAGTTTTATCAGCCCCATATGGCCTAGGTTACTGCAGTCAGAAAACACAATTTTCCGTGGAAAGCCCATTCCCCCACATTCAGACTGCGATCCTTTTCTGACAGTCATCTCCCAGCTGTAATGCTGTATTGTTTATTTCTTTTTTAGCACATGGTTTCATGGCTGTTGCTTATTTGAAGCTCTTTTCTTCAAACTGGAGATAAAAATGCCCTGTAATGTATGCTGCCAATTATAAGTAATAATGAGCATGACATTTTAATCACATTACAACAGCTACATTAAACAAAGGGTGTTTCTTTAGAGATCCATATATGGTATATTAATAAGACATCTGAACAGGGGTAATCATAAGATACTGCAAACTCAGCTTTTCAAAGACAGAACTCACGTCACTCGTGAGCATTTTCTGTTCATTATTTGCACTCATTCCAAACTGCCACTGAAGCTGGAGGTAAGGAAAGGAGAAGACATGTGAGTGGGAAGTTTACCAAAGGATTTAACAATGACCTTGAAAACTGATCCTGTTTGTGCGTTTGAGATGTATGCATGTAAATTAACAACAGTCAAAAGGGGCTGCCAACGACCTGCCTACGCTGAAAATATGCACTTTATATAATGTTAGGTTCTAGCAAAGTTTGACCCCTAACTGCTGATGCTGAACATGATTTCTAGTGAGCTATGTTGTCTACCACCTGTCAATCAACAACATGTCTTCTAACTTGTAATCTCAGGACAAGAAATGAACTGAATGCAGATTGGTCTGTGAGACAAAGGTCACCACAATATCTGCAGAGCCACAGCATCCCACTCCTAATCTAATCATTGATCTGACAAATGTGGAATGAAAAGCACATTAGCCTCTGATATGAGGATAAAAAGGTGTCAACATACTGAATTTTGTAATGAAGAACAGCAAAACACTGTGGCTGCTTCTATGCTTATAAAGAAGCTTCCTATAGCGATGGTGATCATTGAAAGGGTATAAAAATGACATTTCCACATATTTTTGTGCTTAAAAAATATCAGAGCTAAAAATTAAAATTAACTCTAAACCACCTTCACCTCTCCTTTCTTCTTCCCAGGTTCAACTTCACTCCTGCACTTTCAGCTCCTTAACCTCCTCCCCTCCAGAGCAGTTCCAGGGAGAGGGAATGAGGGTTGTGGTCAGTCCATAACAGCTCCTCTCTGCTGCTCCTTCCTCCTCAGACTTTTCCCCTGCTCCAGGGTGAGTCTTTTCCATGGGATGCAGTCCTTCAGGGTAAACCAGTTCCAGCATGGATTCTGCATGGGCTGCAATTTCTTTCAGATAATATTCACCTGCTCCAGCATGGGATTCCCTGTTGGCTCCAGGAGGACAATCTGCTTCACCATGGTCTTCTCTAGGGGCTGCAGGGGAATCTCTGGTCTGGCACCTGGAGCACCCCTTACCCCTTCTTGTTCTCTGGCCTCAGTGTCTGCAGAGCGATTTTGTTGTGGTGGTGGTGTGGGGACTTTTTGTTTGTTTGTGTGTCATATCATTCCCCTCCCCCCACAAGTCCTCTCTCTTCACCCTCTGGTATTTTTTCCCTTTCTTAAATATGTTTTCCCAGAGATGTCCCACCGATGGATGAGAGGCTCCTCTTTGCCTTGCAGTGGCTCCTTTGGAACCACCTGGAACCGCTTGACTGTGGCTGGCAGAACAGCCTCCTCACACAGGCCACCCCTGTAGCTCCCCCACTGACAACACCCTACCACCTACACCTAATAAAACCCATTTTAACTATTACTAATGAGTCTTTTCTGTGTTAATTAGATATTGTGAACTATGACTAAAATGACCCTTTGATGTATTTTGATTTGGCTGTTAAATCACGAAACAAGCTAACAATATGCTATTGGCTGCAACTATAATGTGTGTTCCCTTATATACATGAGAAGGTTTTGAGTTTAGCACAAAAAAATAAATGTTTTTACATCTTGTTATGTTAAAAGAACTCTAATTATGAGGATCGTAACATGTTCTGGTGTTAGATGGAATCCACAAGTTAAATTAATCAACTGATTAGTTAGTTATGTTGATAACAGCTTAAAATGAGTATGATATCGAAGTATTAAGTATCAATGTTCTATGAAGGGTGTGATGCCTCGGTGTGAAACGTACTTATTGTATAGGCAAATAGTTCTAGTTATGTCTACAAGAATTTTTCAAGTTGGTCATCTTATTTAAGGAAGCACTTTATCTTTGATTAAATAAATCTAAGTCAATGAGGGTATGCTCTCAGGAAAAGCTGCTAGCACTTGCAAAACTATATAATATTCTTTATCAAGGAGTCTTGTTCTTACTCATGAACTGTCTAAAATAAAATGCCAGCTGAAAACCTGAAGAACTTCCCAACTCCCAAATCTCAGTTCTGACCTTTTCCCTGTGAACTTCAGTAGGGTGCTTTTATGTGTAAAACCTGTGCTTTATTTGTTGGAAATGTTTAATTGGGCAGATCCAGAAGGACCTCTAAGCTATTTATTATGGAAAGTTAGTGATCCTTTTTCAGAGAAGATGGTTAAAGCACTCCTTTTGGAGAACTAACCTGAGCCCACTGTTTATTTTCAATGCAAGATTGTAGAAGGAGGTTAACTGGTACAACCACCTGCCCTGTGCAGAAAAACCTCATGGCCACAGCACTTGTATGGGAAATGGAGCCTGGACCCACATCCTGGTTGATTGGAGTGACTTTGAATCCCTGTTCCCCACCCGAGAGGGCTGGAGGACTGTATGTAATGTTATCCTTTTGCCTGAAGCTGTGAAACCGTACCCAGGAGACACCTGGTCTCTGCATCTAGAACTCCTTAAGTATTTTCTCTTTTGTAGGACTATTTCGAGATTCAATCCAGAGGACAGTTGCACAGCTTCAACAGGTGAGGCTTTATTTTCTCTCCTGCACTTAAGACTATGTTATCTTAATTAATCATTTGGGTACTCACTCAGAAGGCTGTGTGAGACCCCTCACACTGCAGAGGAAACTGATCTCTCAATTCCCTATCAAATATTTAACCATTATTTTATAAAAAATATGCTGGTACCTCATCCATTTGCTTTATTTTTTAAAAAGAAGCAAGTGCAAATGCACGAGTGAGGGGACCTGACCATTTTGAGAGGACCTACAAATACCTCCAGGGTACCTCTGTTGCAGATTAGCAGTGAACAGGTTGATTCAGTCCTCCTTGGGAACTTAGAAACTGCTTCCAGGGATCAGCAAACACAGGATTTTTTTGTGCCCTGAGGAAGACTGCATCTGAGGCACTGCAAGGACAGTGAGCCTTGTGGACTTCTGTGCCAGTCAGTCATCTACGGGTTGCTTTTAACTAAATGCTGGGGGGAGAATTAGTAGATATTGATCAATGGAGCTGCACACACTGTTCAGTTACTCGAAGTTTTCCATGAACGCTTAAGGAGATCAGTCAGTAGAGAAGGTATGCTATAGATTAGCCAAGTAGGATGCACTTTAATTGGGGAAATTTTGGAGAAAGTTAAACCTTGCCAAATAGCCTATAGCAAAGACCACACTCTCTTCTTCTGGTTCATTTGTAGACGAAAGATAACAGCCAGCTGTCAGTACACCAGTATCAATAATTTTGATAGTAGTTTTCTCATACTTAGTAAGGAATTTATCTTAACATAGCCCGAAGAAATTACCACTGAATACCATCACAGCTCTTCTGAAAACTATGTTGGCTGTTATTATGGGCTTTCCTTATGTCCAGAAGTTTAAACTGGCTGTCTATACTGAATATAATGAATGCATAGAGAAAAGGGATTACCAATGTATCCCTCCAAGTATATTCAAGAAGTTTCCTGAAAATATAATTATTTTATAAAATACTCTAGTTAAGCAATGATATTAAACACTTAATTGGGATTATGCAGTAATTGCAGGCAATAACGGAAAAAATAGTTGTAATTATCTTCGTTACATGAGAAGGAGAAATAGACATTAAGTCAGTTCTGCTAGTTTGACAACATATGGGCTTTTGTTGTTAATTTCAATATCGAGATGTTAGAAGACACACAGGAATCAAGATCAAGTGTTCCAGTTTTCCAGTAATTCACCTGTGTGCTTATGGTTTAGCCTTTTTTGTTAATTTGCTTTCTTGTAGACATGAATATGAAGATTAATTCGTCAATCCATGTATTTTAATATTATGTCTCTTTAATTAAGGAATATGCATGTTAATATTAACTGATTTTTAATAACGGTGTTCAGAAGGAGTTCTCTCTGATTCATGAAAAATTATATTTCTCAGTGCTAATTATCAGACTACTTGTGGTTTAGGGTAGTAGAAATGTTTGGCTACTGAATGGACATGCTGGGAGTTCCTGTGTCAGTATCTAGAACTATCTGCAAAAATGTTCAAAAAAATCCTAGAATTCTATGCATCTTTAATCCAAAGAATATTCATATCCCCAACTATTTTAAATGGAATGATGCTCAGAATGCAATGATACTGATGTAAAAGAGGAATTGTTTAACATTTCTGGTTTGTGTTTTTAAAGGTTTAGGATATAAACAAAATAATTTGACTAAAATGTTGTAACCAGTAAGTCAGGTCATCAAAGAAGTAAAATACTAATAAAATATTCTAATACCTACAGTGAAGTAAAGAAGCATATCCTGTAGGGGTTTTGAGCTCCATTCGTCATTAATTTATTGGCACAACTCTGTAAATATTCCATTATAGAGGCAACCTAACCAGCTATCTGTGAAATCCTGTATGTCTGCCAGTTGGTGATTTTCTTTTGGAACTGTCAGCAGTTTTCACTGTATATAAGGCAACTTAATGCTAGGGATGAAAGAATAAACAAAATCAATAGCTCAACATTTTTTGGTATTGAAATGCAGGTGGAGCAAATAATCTATTGAAGCCAAGAGCACAAGTTAATTGAATCACACAAAGACACTGTCATATGTTATTCTGGTTAGTAAAGTATAGTATACTACTCTCTGTTTTTAAACCAACACTCATATTGCTGTTCCTATGCATTTCCTTTTGTTGTAGATGGAAAAACTCAAATTATTAACATATTGTAGAAACAAGTCAATAAAATCCCATTTAACATTTTTGTTCACTATGAAGCCATAGTGTACAGATTTCCTTAGATGCTTTAATGATTTTTATTTCTAATGTACAGTGTTCACAAACACAACCAGAACATGTGGAACAGTTTGACTATTTGATCTATCAAGTCCCTCTCCAGCCTGCCCCTCTACTTTAATGAACCAGAGGTCTGTATTGATTTCCAGACCAACTCTACTTCCAGTGCTTACAGCAGTTGAGCTGTCTCTAGAAAGACTCATAAACCTCCTTATAATTGAATAATATATATTAAACTTTTTTTGAAAAGAATAGTTATAGTAAAATCTTCCTAACATAACAGAGCTCCTTTTTTAGAAGAAAAGGCTTAACAACTCATGCCTTGAAACACAGCCCAGGTCTTCAACTGAAGTCTTTTCATCCCTCAGTTTTTCAGCCAGCTTCCCATAACTTTGGTCTTCTGCTTAAAACTACTAGCAACAGGGGGTTTGGCATTTCAGACTTGGCTTTCACTCTTCTTAGCCTGCTTGTGCTTGTCTTCCTTGGTACACAAACTGATGACAGTCTTTCAGTAAGGCTGAGAAAGGAAAGAGGGACAAGCAACAGGACAATAATATATAGTTGTTTCTTACGTTATGTGAAGAAAGACTAAAACAATTGAGTTCCAATGTCTGAATGTCTGGCATCTTGATTTGCTCCAAAATACAAAAAGAGAAGGAAACATGAAACCGTACTAGCTAAAAAGGCAGTTGGCTTGGAAAGACTCTTAGCCACTGTAGAGTCAGTCTAGACAGGTGCTCAGTCCCACACTAGCTCTGGCAAAGGGCAACAGGAGATGATGTAGCCAGAATGCAATCATCATCACTTGGCATGTGGCCCTGCGTAACTAGCTGACATGGTTTCAAGCAAACATTTACACTATGGCAAAATTTTTCAATCAAGCCAATTCATGTAATTTATTTGGGTTTTTAATGTAAAGATGAACTTTGAATTTTACAACAAAGTGAAAATGTATTTAAGTATGAAGTGTACTGTGAATATAATTATTTTTGGAATTTGTAATATATCACAGCACTTGAATCTACATATTCTTTCTCTAGAACAAAACAATGACTTTGGCTTTCCTGAGTCCACTATTCTATCACAGATATTTTATTTATATATGTAAATATATATATATATATATATATACACAGAGTAACCACAATTTTGTGGGTTGTCAAAATTGCTTTATCCATCACAAACTTTATTCACAGCTCTTATAGTCATTGAATTAGTTTTAATATGTATATATCACACAAAGATGTGCATGAGTCTATATTTATATATGTAAATAAGTATAGAAACAAAGACATATTTCACAGAGTTATCAAAGTCTTGCATTTGTATCTGAAAGGATTATTTGAGCTATATAATTTCAGTTTTCAGCAACAATGGCCAGCTAAATATGTCAGGCTCTTGAGTTGCAAACTGAACAAGCTCTTCCTGGCTGTACCTGTAAATCTAGTTCCCATATAATTTTCTCTTTCTCACATCATATGCTCATCCTGTATCAAGTTCCAGCTTTTCACTTTGCTTCTTTTTTAGTATTTTTTATATTCTATAATACTCTTTCTTGCAACTCAGAATCTTCCAGTAGGGCATACTGATTTTTTTTCAGCAAAGCAGGTGTAAATTATAAAACCAGCTTTGTGAAAAACAAAACATGTCTTTTAGAAACAGCAACAACAGTGAAAGTCAAAATGTACCTTTATCTAGTTAATCAAGCATTTGTTTGACTTTAATAATTAAAAATGGTATTAACATGTTTAGATTTATGCCTTTTTATTTGGACATAACGCATATTTAAAACAAAAAAATCCACTAAATATCTATTAAATTTTTTTGGATAATTTGGGACAAAGTTTTTGAAATATTGGAACTTCCTGCCTCAAGGAAAATCCCATTTTGGACAAGTGCTATTCATATTTCATTTTACCATCATTCCATTTTTTTCTCTCCTGCTATGTCTGTAAGACATATTTTTACCATACGTATTACACCCATATTGTCTACTCCAAATGTCCCTTCTACGGAAGTGCCCAGTGTGGCTCACCTTATTTATCCATAGCATCTGTTTCTACAAAACAATTCACCTACTAGTGTAACGTCCTGTAGGTAGGTTGAGAGAGGTTGTGAACTTTGCTATAGTTGGTAGACCAAATATATTGTCTTTGAAGCAAAGGTAGACATTGGATTGTCACAGGAGTTCTGGGTTTTTGTCAACACTTATCTGTCTTGTTTTGTGATCACAAATATGTTCTTTACGCAAGTGTAATGCAGACATGCCCATCTTCCCTGATGGGTGCAGTTCCAGTTGAATGGGGGAATGTGCAAGCTGCAACTTTCCCAAGCTTCTGTGTTCCTGTGCATCCCATGCAGTACCAATGCTCCCACTACTGCTTGAGTACTGGGGTCACACAACCACACAAAGGTGTGATGTTGTGTGATGTTATGTGATAGAATAGCAGCAAAAGCTTGCAGGGTCCTCAAGAAAGTTGATGTCATGGGGTGGGGTACAAATTCCATACTTTTGTCCTCAGGAAGTAAGACAGAATGGAATATTTCATTAAAAAATCAAGCACCTCTGACGTTACAGATGGAAGACATCAATGGGAAGCAAGCTGTCTCAGTTCTGTCCTGCTCTAAAAGTAATTTTCTACAACTCTAAGTCTAACTATCCTTGTTTTTAAAGTAGTAGTAACGATTATATCACATTATTATGTCTCTGACATACATATGGCACTTTAGAAATTCTATGTGCTTGTAGATCTAATTGAGAAAAACAGCATTAGGCCCATGCTTCTAAGCCTGACAGGTTCAAAAGTTTGGCACCAAAAGCTCTTATTGAGTTTCAGTATGAACTGGGACAGAACATTTCCCACTTCAAAGCTCAAATTTCTTTCACTCTGAGTCAATTTTTTCATTATATAAGAATACAAAGTACTCTCCTCTAAAAAAACCCCACAAAACATAAAAGCTCAAAAAAAATCTATTCTAGGTCAGAATTGAATCCCAGATAAAGTTGTTTTGTTGTGGGTTTTTTTTAGTTGTTTTTTTTTTTCCCCCACAAAGTAACCTGTAAGCTTTAATGTTTACTTCCAACTAAAATGTTTTCAAATTGCCTTGAAACCCACCTATAGTTGCTTTGAAACTCAACTAGAATTTCCTCAACCCTCATTGTTCCATGTGAGGAAATACTCAGAACAGTCACGGGAGAAAAGGCATAAGTGAAATATGGAAACATTTTTTTATTACCTTAAACATTTTATACCAGATACAAAAGGTTTACAGAGCTTGAGAATCACCCGTGTTGACCAGAGAGTGAGCTCTGTAGGACACAGATGAAGATGCCTACCAAAACTACGTGGAGCTCCATCAGAAACAGAGGAGAAGCTTGTCTGGGACAGACAGATGTAGGCTTTCAACAGGTTTCTGCAGGAAGTTTACCCAAAGGCTGAATGAGGAGGGCATAGCCCATGCTGGTACACCAACAGATCTTGGCTTCCCATCCCTCAGGGAGCAGCTGGCCCTCACTGCTCCCTGACAGTAATGATGAACAGTGGCCAGATGTTTAAATTATTACTATCTTTTTAAATGGCACAAAGCACATTTCTTAGTTGGCCTTTAGCAGTGATCGGTCCTAGTTCTTCAGCTCAGGCCTTCACTGGATCTGAGGGGCAGGAGGTCAGGAGAAAACAGACTGTGGCAGGAGCCAGTCCTCACACTTCTAGCAGTGAGGAGTACAAGGAAAAACTCAAGGAGAGTTTCAGCCTTTGTCTCCTTTACCTATTACTTCTAAGTAGGCTGGAGACAGTTTAAACTCATCAGCATACTTTTATCTGGAAAATTGTATAACATTTCCCAGAACTGGAGGAACTTACCTTAGTTACTAAGTCAAACCAGGTTCAGTAGGCAGCACCTAGCCTACACAAGACTCAAATAATACTTGAGGTTTCTTTACCTACAGAGCTCAGAAATTATCTTATATGTCACCTGGAGGAAAATCCGTAATACTGTAAAGTCTGCAGTAAGCTCTGCTAACGGATGTTGTATTTCTACTAAAGGTATACTCCTAACAAGACATTTATACAGTCTGATGAGGTAAACATTTTTTTTTTTTTTTCTCCTGACTTTAGTCTGATGTACATATTCCAGTCTGGAATTTTGCCTTTGGAGCAACTTTATAATTTCTGCAATCTTTTTCCCCCCATTGATGTGAAAAATGTTTGAAGTCTGATCAACTCCTTTCATAAGTAAAGGCTTTGTATCTCTGTGGAAACCCTCTTCAAAGCTTCACGTCGCAGTGGGAAGAAAAGCCCTTTATAAAAGCTCATGTTGTTTGAAGCAATTATCTTAATCTCTCTCCACTGAGTGGATATATTGTTTTGAAGATATCTACGTAAGTGAGCAAAGCCTTTCACTCTGCTCAGGCACATTGTATTTAAAGTACTTTCACCACTGTCAGTGTTAGTATATTAAGCAAATGTCTCTCCTAAGCTAAGAAACGTGCATATTGCATCCTTAAAATAATAAATTAATTTTACAATATTCAATTCATGCTTTAGAAAACAATTAGAAAATTTAGAAAATTAGAACTGGTTCAGACATTTTATTAAACACCAAAGCAACGCTGGATAGGAATAAAACATCCAATGGCAGGGGGAAAAAAAAAGTAAAAAAAAAAAAGTGAAGCCAGCTATTCTGTGTGTATATGCACTTATGTATTGAATGTATCTGTGCAAGTGGTATACGTGGTGACTGTAACTAGCCTACATTAAAATAATGTTATAAAATAAAGGTTTACTATCTCAAAGTTTTGATGTTTTAGAATTAGTTATTGAAACATGTTATGTTAGATGCAAATCAACTATCAGTTCAGCTAAACAGCTTTTGAAATATTTGGTGTAGATCTAAAAGGTTGCAAAGTACTCAATATATATAATATCATCTGCAGCTAAAGTAATGCTGGTTTCAGGGTTTCCTGTAAGCTGTAAATGTCAGGTTTCAGCTACCAATAATGAACATTTTCAACTTAAACGAGATTAAACTTGAAACAATCTATTTTAACAAGTCACATAGAATAGTATAAATATTTAAGAATGGAAATCATCTCAGAAAAGTGGTAAATTAATGTTCACTTCTGCCACAGCACTGTGTAGTGCTTACTATAAATTGTTTATTCATTATCTCATTCTCAAAGAATGCTGGACAGCAACTTTCATGTTGAGGTGGCAGACAATTTTTACTTGGTTTTCAACTTTCAAATGAACTTTCAATAAGTTCTCATATTTCCAGAATCTTTAATTTGTATCTGCTTTACTTAAAATAATCTCAAAGACATTTATATGTCGTGCCACATTATGTTTTAAAAATTCTATCAGTGGTATCAGTGAAGAAATGTACACAGCAAAGGATGGGCAAGAAGAAAGTACTTCATAATCACAAATGTTACCCTAATCACTGGAATTTCCTTGGGTTTCTCTAACTGTTGCTAGTAAGATAATCAGTCATCTGCTGACCCAGTATTCTTTATCCACTCATTGCCCTTTGAATAGATATGCAAAACTAGTGAGAAGTGTTCATTGCTCATGCCAATTGACAGGTCACAGGAGAGAAATGAAGTGGGTATTTTGAGAGCTGAAGCAGCATTCACAACTTTTGTCTTGAATAAGACACAAATAGCTATCCACAAAACTCAGTATTATTTTTTTTTATGGTAATGGTTTAATTTATGCCACTTAATTTAAAAGACAATATTTTATTCATCCTACTTTTTGGGGGTTTTCACCTTCAGCCTAAATCCAAGCATGCTGACATGTTTATTTCTCCTCTCTCCGCACCCCAGAAAAGGATGGCTCTGGTCTAGCTTAGAATCATGACCTCTGTCTAAGGAAAAGCATTTGCTATTGTACTATAAACCTCAGTAACACAAGTGCTTTGAATTTTATTGATTTCTTGGAGAAACTTAATTCAAGCAGTACTGTGATGAGTTGATAAAGGAGTAATTTTCCCCACTCAAAACCTATTTGACATGGTAATATGCATTTGCATTTTTGCTTCTAAATGCTGGTATGTTGAATTAGAAATTAACAATGGAATTTAATTAGAACTGAAAAATACCTTTTGTGATGAAAACATGACCAAATCTTGGAGTTACTGGTATATCATGACATCAAAATCCACCTGAGTGCAGTTATTAATAGTTTTAGTACAACAGGCTTTATATTTGTCCTTGACTGTGTGCAACTTCTGGTTTTGTTATCAAAACCAACATTTACTGAACATGGGAATGTAGGAATGCTGTCCTGCCATTAAAAGTAGAATATTATAGTCTTTTTTATAAAGTGAGCAAGCTCCACTAAAAAGTTGACAAATGGGATATGTGTGGGTGTGTGCGCGCACCGAATTTTTGTTGTTCCCCTACTCATGCAGAATGTTCATCAGCTCTTTATTGCACAGCACTTTGATGCTTTTCATATTCCTAAGCGCTGTTCTAGTGCACCTGCAGCTCTGCCATCCGCCTTCTGCTCGCAGCTCACTGCCCTCATCTTCTTGTAAAATATTCCAATCCTCTTCTGTGCTGATTTCATCTCTCTAACTTTGCGTCATCTGCAAGTTTCATTAGCGTGATCCTGCTGTTTGCACCAGTGCCATTAAAAGAAAGACTGCCCCTAAGACTAAACCTCAAGGAACTCCACGGAAAAACCTATCCAGCAAAAACATTGTCTTCTCAGCAAAGGTGTTTCCACTCACTAATAATTTTCATTTGGTAGAAATTGGACTACTATGGATTTTTAAATAAAGCAGTGAATCCTTTTATGCTGATGCAAATAGCGGTGAATGCTGAGTATTCAAATTATTAGAGCATTCAGGTCTTTGAAGATGTCCTAAAATATTTTGTGCCACCAGAAATGATACTTGCCAAAACTGAGGACCTTTCTTTGATGAAAAATTCCAGGGCCTTTCTGTTGTACATCATTTTATCTAGTCATACTATTTAGCCTAAATGGCTTGCTCTTTATGTATCCTTTGTAGAATACACTGATACTGACTTTGGGGCAATTGAAATATTGCATACAAGCACATACATGCTTATCAATTGCACACAAAATAAAGTGATTATCAACTCATATAAAGTTATATTAGCTGCGAGTTAATAATAGACACTATCTTCACCAACATTGATAATGTAATCCATGTTTCCCTGCCAACTACCATATTGACAAAACACTTACAAGGATCATAAAAGATTTTCAAAGTACAAGCTTTCCTCAGAAAGCATATTAAATAGGCATAGGATGGAAATCCGTATTCTACTTGCACCACTGAGCACTGAAATACAGGCATTCTTTTTTTCTCCTGAGGTAACTTCTAACCATAAGGCAGTCATTCAGAGAAATTGCATCCCTAGCTCCTTAAGGCTAAGCATCTTTCTACTGTAGGAAATGCTATCTAATTACACTAGTAAATAAGCAGCCTTCTCAAATTGAATTCCCTGTGACAGTAACATGTGATGACATTTAGTGATGTTTATTTCTTTGGAGTTTCCTCGTATTGCAAGAACAGCCTAACCTGTACAAGCAAAATGCATTGCTATACTCCCTTCTGCTTTCAGGCTGCCTAAAAAGAAAGCTATTTAGGTCTTACGGGAACTATTTGGGTACAGTAGAGGTGTTTATGGGATTTAGGTAAAAATCTCTATATGGTGGTATATGAGAGTTAACCTACCACTTAAAAAAAGACACCAAAAAAAAGACAAAAAAAAAAACCCTTAGCCTCTTTATTTGCAAGCCCTTGCAAGTAGTGGCCTAATACCAGAGATAATCTCCCAAATCTAAAAATCAAACATGATTAATTAGAACAGGCCAGAACAGCAGGGGAAAAATCTCTAGAAACATCTACTTTTACAGTGATTACCACTTAAAACAACCAGAGATACAAATGCTTAATATGGGGTAATATCACAGGCAACTACCTTTTATTCTGCCTTTTAAATAAAGCAGTGGCTTTAAGGAACTATGCACTAATGTTGATTTTAGTGAATAATGCCTTGCTATAGATGTGCAATTACAGAAGAAATTTCTGAGGGAGGACAATTATTCCAGTCAGAGAGCTTCAGAGATTTCATGGTTATTGCACTGAACTTTAGATAGCGTTACTTCTGTAGATGTAGGCTATATCCATACTTCAGTTGACATTGCAGCATACCGGTACCTTAGACAGTTTAAATGATCTAGTACAGGTACCACAAGCAGCCAACGAACAGCTGCTCAGAGCTCTTGCAGCTGCATGAATGTGCACTAATTTACCTTGCTGAGAAGACTTGATAGTTCCCTCAAGCTGAGCTCCACGCTAGCATGGTTAGCCTGCCTACTTTGAAAGTTACGTTGAGTAACTTCACAGTGCAAGGATACACAGTCTAAAAGAAATCACCAAGGCTTGAAAGCTGTGAATATGGTCAATGATCTCACTAGGAGGCATTTTTGCTACCAGTTATAGCTCATCCATCACTCTTGGTGGCATCCAGAGCATTTAATAATAAACATGCAATACATACTTTCCCTCTGCATCAGGATCTCATGTAATAATGCATGTGTTCTGCATTATTTCTGTCTTAAAAATACAGCAGTCTGTTGTAGCCTGGGTCTAGAGTCCATCTTTTTAACTCAATATGAATGGCAGGAATAGGGCTGCAGTAGAGGTTCTTTCAGGACTCAGCAGAAGTACCATGGTTAATTTCTCTGTTTCCTTCTTCCGTTTTGTTTGTAGCAGTATCTTTTACTTCCTTGATTTTTGCCACAGGAACTGTTTCTCTGATTCTCAGTTCCTTTTCAACACTGCTTTCAGGAAGTGCTTGCTCTGTCCAATAATATTTGTGTGACAGATGGTGCAAATGACCACGACATCGATACTAGAATAGTATGAAATGATAGTGCTTACTGCTTGATGTTTCACCAGCTGACAACAGTGATGACCAGCAAGGGTAAATCTGGAGAAAAAAAAAACAACATAAAAATCTGTGTCCAGATTTCTCTGATTTTTGGAACAAAATTTCAAGTGTAGCTCCTTTTCACCTTTTCTAAATATTTTATTCCAAAAGATTTCTTCTTGTCAATGCCCTTGATCTCTAAGCACATTTGCAAAGCAAATCTCTTTCCTTTGGAGGCAGAGCTCCCCATCTTAGTCATTCTTTCTCCTTAACCAATCTGTTATTGAAATGCTTCTATTCTTTGTGGTACAGGCAAGTTTTCAGTGAATGTGTGCGGAATATATCATTCCATCTGGATGTCTCCAGGTCTCTCAGTAGGTGTTGGGGTTGCTAGGTGTTTTGGTCCACCAAGCATGTCAAGAATTCACTTGTCTGGAACGATGAAGTCTAAATGAAAGAAAATATAATCTTTATAATCTCTGATCTTCCTCTTAGTATGCATATCCTGACTCTCCCTGTTTTGCATCTCTGAACTAGAATCCAACATGAAAAATATGCAGACTTCCAGCTTCAAGATGACTGGATTTTTCTTGTCAGGCTAAACAATCATTTTCTGATTTCTGTTTGTACTGCATGTCTCTACTTATTATATCTTCATCAAATTCCCTTCTCACACAGCCCACAGCCCTGCTGGTTTGCTGCTCCAAGCTCAACAATTCTGCTGTTTAATGCTCCATCAGGCTTCAGAGTGATGGTCTCTCCTGTCATTTTCTTCCCCAGTTCCCAAGAGATTCCTTTTCCCCAACTATTTGTGAAAAGACTGATGCTAAGTCTTCTCCTGACTCCTGAGTTTTTTTACAAAGATGTATTACCTTTTTATTTATTTCTTTAAGACACTGTTCTCTCTAAGGCATATTAAAGCCTACAACACATGAAGTACCATGCATGTGATAGAACTGGAGAGTTCCTTTTCACTCCAAAAGAAAGACAATATCATGCAAGAGCATTCCCAATTACTGTCCAGTCTGTTGATGAGTATAGATTTGATCAGCAGTGTTAAAGAAGGCAGAAACTTCTTGTGCAAAACAAACCTTGGTTAATAAAGCAACATTCAGCTTCTGTTAAGCCTGAAACCCAGGTGAAAATTCTGTATTAGAGAGGTCTGAGAATGCTCTGCAATGATTTATGACGGCTGCCTATTCTCAAACATAGCTATGAGTAAAACCATCTAAAAACCTTCAAAAAAAAGACAAGAAACTTAGCAACACTGAAAGGTATCATATTTTCAGAATCATTCAGTAAAAGACATATTGTCCTTCCCATCCATACAACTGAAATTCTTTCTCAGCTGTCATTTTATATTCCATTTAATCCAAAAAGCTTTTCTCTGAGCAAGATTGGGGTTGTTCTACCGCTAATCATTCAGGATTTTGTCTGCCAGATTAGATCCATGATTTGTCTCTTTGACCAAATGATTCATATCTCTGAATGCTTTTATCACTTTTTTTACTTTTACTGTAATATCAAACTTCTACAACTTGTCTTCAATTCCACTTCCCTTTTAAACTTTTCCCAAAGTAAAATAGAAATAATAGTTTCACTTCTGACTACTCCATGGTGACAGCTGTCATTGCCCTTTTTTGTGTGTTTGTTTTTGATCACTGTTCCCTTCCTTACATTGACACTCAGCATTTGGAAAATCAGCACCACAGTATCTTTCTGCAAACCTCCCATTTCATGAAGCCTACCTAAGGAACAATAACAAAGCTTAAAATGTGCAGCAATGACTACCTGTCATACCCACTACCCTGTAATTTACTTCGCTCTTTCTTTATGACCACCAATCATTCTGCACATGTTGATCTCTTGTGATAAAGTTCAAGCACAAACTCTTAGGCACTTTTTTCTTGTCCTGCATTTGTACAGTAGCTACAACAGTGGGAGCATCATCCAAGAACAACATATTTAAATATTACAGAAATACAAACAACAGTTAATGGAGACATCAGTTATTTCTAAAGGAAATATTTCACCTTTTTTTGCATATTTTATATTAACACAAAACTGTCCTGGTTGAAACAAATTGAAACATAACTGTTACTGTGATTTGGCCGAGTTACAGAAGGTAAACACCATTGTATTAGATATTCAGCTTTAAATCAGGAAACCACAATAACTACATGGTAAAAGGCATATGAAAAGTGTTTGTTTAAAGTACAAACATAAGGGAAAACGCATATTATCCAATTCTAATACTTCAGAACAACTTAAGGTCACCTTCAGAAAGATCCATTGACGGTGTACTAAGTTTTAAATCTGCATGTTGAGGTAAACTAGATAAAATGTGTTAGTGTAGGAAAAGATTATTTCCTCAAACTCTTAGTAGCTTTTTTGGTCTTTCATATCTTACTGCTCCTTCAGCAGGCAAGACACAAAAATGAGTTTGGTCATCAGAAAAGGTTATCAAATAGGAAACAAGAACCTCCATGACACAGGAAAGAGAGAAAGATATTCTTGTTCTATTTCAGGAATAATGATGCTGATGTTCACACATTTGCTTTTCTATTTTGTCTCTGCTTAACCTTCGCTCTCCCAAGAGTAAAGACACTTGCCACTGACAAATAATTCACATTGTGTCAAATGACACCAATCAAGTAATTTATTAGCATAAATTTTCAACTGTTCTTCAGAACAGCACTAAATAGGCAATTAATTCTCAAGTCGTGCTGTGGGTATTAATATAAGTTGAAATGGAGGAGGACAGTGTAGCAGGAACAATTTGGTCAATTTGGTAAACAACACATACAACCCCAAGTAACTTGCTATTTATCTAACATTCAGCTTGATCTATGCAGTCCACAGGAAAAAAAAGTTTGCATGAGGATCAGCAAGGAAATACTGCTCCAGGGGAAAGTGATATTATAAAGATGTGTTATTTGAATAATGAAGAGAAGTTTAGTTTCTTAGTGCTGCTTCAGTTGGTTTCAGATAGATATTTTGCTAGCCCTTGTTCTCGAGAGAGATTTCAGCTTACCACGTGCCTGCTACAAATACAACACAGCAGAGAGGAAACCATCTAGGAGCTTCCTGCAGTGTGTGGAAGATGACTTCCTGATGCAGCTGGTCAGTGAGCCAGCCAGGGGACGTGCCCCACTGGACCTGCTGTTTACGGGAAGGACTAGTGGGTGATGTGGTGCTTAGTGACATGGTTTAGTGATTGACTTGTCAGTCCTAGGTTAACAGTTGGACTCGATGATGTTAAAGGTCTTTTCCCATCTAAATGTTTTTATGATTCTATGGTTAAGTGGCCATATTTTCAGAATACTTCATCATCATTCCATATAATGGTGTGGTAGCAAGCTACCACAAATGACACACAAAAAAGAATCTGCACATGAAATGCCTAACACATACTTTTGGCCTAAAAAAATGTAACACATAATTTTGATCCACTTCATTTTCAGAATTATTGAAAAAGCTGAGTAACAATAGTATTGAAAAAACATACTGCTGCTTCAGCCTTGGTTTATGCTACTAATTACTATTATCTCAGCTATTCCAGGAACAAGTTTGTCAATCTCATATTTGAAACTGCATTAAAAATATCATCAAATATGAAGTATGAAAAACTTTATCACTTCATAGTTTCCTTTTCTCATATAAACAAATTGTAAGATTTGGCTTAGATTTGACATTTGTCACAACTTTTGGAGAGACAACACTATCTATGAAAAAGGCAACCTGAATGAATGCATTTGTAACAGAAATTCAGCATGTTTTACCATGCACTGCTAGTAGTACTTTGATTCAGCACTATCCATAATTTTTTATTTCTTAGGTGCAGAGCATACTTTCCCACAAAATGCCATTCTCTGTAGCTGTCTACGAGCAAAGAACAACATGCAATCAGACAAGTTTGTCACAGTTCCTATTGGCTCACCTTGTCCCTGACTCATCTGGTTAAACTGAGTTTATGTGATTTAATGGTAATGAGATAGTCAGTGAGTATAGCAAATGAATGGATGTCCTGCTAACACATAAAGCTGTAGTCTTGTCACCTGCCCCTGCTTGGCAGAAATCAGGTTGAGAAAAACACTTCCAAGTGCTGAACAAGTTTGATTCTACTTCATAATGTTCCAGCTATGCAAAAATAACTGATTTGGAATAAAATTATGAAGATAGAACAGTAATCTTTACTTAACAGTATGTTGATCATACCATGTATTATTTAAATTATTAAAATATTATAATAACTGAACAGTAAGAAAGATCTAGCATTAGCCTGCGTGTATGTTGTATTTTTATTAGTATTACTTCTGTTTTACTTTTAAAGAAATCCTCCCATACTACTCTGCTTTTGAGAAACAATACTGAAAGCAAAGTGTGGGGATTTTTTTCTTTTGATGAGGACGTGAATTGCCTAGCTGTCTGTAAGAACTCCTGGTCTGCAAGCACACAGTGAGTTGTTACTGAGAATGTCACTGCAAATTAGGGGCTTGTCTACTGAATTATTTGCTCAGTTAGTTCTTCAGGTTAAGTGCAATCATTGTGGTGAAAAAAAATCTGGAGTTACTAGGCCTCTGCCAAGCTATGCGTTTTAGTAACATTCAACTGTCTGAATTATATCTGAAGCTCTGGTATCTCTATGCTGAAGAATATACTTTCTGCCATAAATTGAGAATAACAGTAGTTAGGAACTTGTGCTGTTCCCTTGTATAATATCTTCATCCTGGCTAACTGTTTCTCTTTTTTCTCCTCCTCCCAGGCTAGGAGGAAAATAGCTGCTGAGAAAAGGTTGCATTCATTCTGTTTCCATCAGGCTGAACAAGTTACTTCTTACTTCCCTCTTCACGTTATATCCTCCCACTAACTGCTGTTCTGCTCATGTCTGTGATTCTGCTGCTACTGTTACTCCCTAGAATAAATCTGAAAAAAACCAGGTAGCAACAGACCAGATCTGTAGAGTTGCTGTGCATCTCCTCACTTCTGGCATCCTACTTTAAAACCAAGTATAATTTAATTGTTGTTAATTGAAATTACTTTGAGTATATTTCACACCAACATTTGCCTACTGCTGTGTTGATTGAACAGCTGAGCTATAATTTTCATTGTTGGAGCTGGCTTTGGAAGGACAGCTGCATCTGTGTATGGTGGCTACTGAGTCTATGTTTTTATAGATGTTTAATATTCAGAAACGTTTTGAGGGTGCTATAATATAGGGTGCTATAAAAACACTTTAGATACACATCTAATGTGATTACCTGGAGATGTGCCACAAAGCTGCAGTCAGCTCCCTGCACCATGCAGCATTTTCTTCCTTTCTACCCAGACACAAATATATGGGTATTTTCAAGATACAAGAGGTACAAGATACAAGAGTCCAGCGAATATTTGGGCATAGTCACAGCTGGTGGGATTTAGCTGATCATTCAGGAACCATTTTCCCTGGAGTCCCTAAAGCAAGAAAGACACAGGCCCTTGAAGACTGACCCAGCATTAACCTGCAGGATGTCCACTGATGCACCTGTCTCATTCTTCTAAAAGCAGGCAAAAGAGATGTTACCAGAAAATCTGTGGTAGCAGGTGAAGTTTGATGGAGAAGAATTTGTGGGACACTTCCCTCACACAGAGGCATGAGCTGAGCAGAAGGTTGGATGAGGGCAAGAACCTAAAATTATGATACTTTTCTTCTGATAAGCTAAAAAATGTGTACATTTCAATGAAACTGTAAGGGAAGCCAAAAATGAGGCAGAGTCACAAAAAGGAATATTAGGTTGTGTCTTATTCTTGGAAAAGTTCAGAAAGATTTCGTCTATATAAGACTTTTGCAGACTCATGAAGGTGCATGTTATACATCTACTGGCGGGGGTGGGAGTGGGGGGTGGGGGCAGGAGGGGAGGGGAACTATTGGGCTCCAGAGTAATTTCTTTCAAATTGCAAGCATTCAGAAACAAAAGAATTAATTTCTGTGTATAGAAATGTCCACTAAAATACTAATGGAAATTTCTGTGCTGAGTATCCATAACACTAATTGTATTTGATTCATAGGCCACAAGGGCTCAGAAGTTAAGAAAGATAGCTCCCTTCTGCTTTTTTCAATACCTTGTCTAAATGTTTTGGTAGGCTTTTTTATAGATTTTTAGGGGAGAGTGAGAGGAATATTTAGATTTTTTTGAGGGACATAAATAGACATAAAGTACTGCAAAGCTTACCACAACAAACTACATATCACTTTTGTAGACAAGTAGGACCCCACTCTTATGCAAAAGGATTTTAAAGTCATCCTTGGGAGGCAAATATCAGTTGTCAGCATTTATGTTGACTTATTAAGCAATTTAGTCACAATGATTCATTATTTAAATAACCCTAAACTAATTCCTCTCCATAACATTTTCTGGTGATCAGGAGACATCTGCTAGAGGTAGTACATGACATCTTCACATGCAAGCAAGTAATTTTTAAAACCTGCAGTCCAGGGAATGCCACAGATGTTAACACTGTTCCTCAATTAAAAAATAGAAGAACCATCACCGGGCTCACATTTTAGAAAGTTATGATCTTTTACATATATTCCTGGAGAAAGGTTGTGACTTATGCAGTCGGGAATGGCTCGGGCAGGTGAAAATTGTGTTTTTCACTGCTGACTTGAGAATGCATAAATCATTATACTTCTTTCTGGGTACACCTAGACAGCTCAACAGACCAGCATATGGAGCTCTGTGATCTGACTCTGCATCAGCACTTGAGGAGCAACTCTTCAGCTTAGCCCACTCCAAGAAAATTATGAAGGGATCTTTCCCCATTGCCAGGACTGCAGTTTTGCCTAGCCCTCACATACATAATGAATTGGCAGAATAGTACTTGATCAATCACAGACCTCCACTGTAGCTAATATTGCTTTTAATGGAGTGGAATAAAAATATCTAGCAAACAATATTTGGCAGTCTTTTAAAATAAGTGGTAAAATTTTCTTCCACAGCATCCAATGCAATAACATTATTCAAAATAAGAAGTCCTTATTCAGCTTTTTTGATAAAAGATACCTTATTGAGGCACTTCACCACCATAAATCTACAAAGGGGATTTTCTATTCTAGAAATAATGAAAAGCCTTCAATTCTAGAATGTACAGGAGTAATTAGGCTGACACATCCAAAGTGGATTTTTTGAGAATCTGGGATGGGTAATGAAAACAGTGCAGAAATTTACTTTTTGGTTCTTATTGTTCTGCTCTGTGGAAGGATTTATCCATTTTTCACTATACATAAAGAAATCCCATTAATGTTACAGAAAATCCCTAATGTGCCTAGTCATGCTCATTCAGTCAAGATGACAGAATATAATCACACTTGTAGAATCAACCCACCATATTCTTCCCCTAATTCCCAGTATTATATCTCATGACAAAGATAGAAACAGTAAACTTTTAAAAACAAATCAAACATCCAGGGATCCATCCACATGCAAACACATGCACATCTAGTTCACTTTTTTTTTTTCCCCATCATGCATGTATTTCAGCTCCAAAAACTTAGACTTTGACCTTCCATCAAGAACACTAAGCCTTAAGTTAATAATCCAAATCAACTTGCAAGTTCTAAGAAATAAAAACTAATCCTAGCTAAGCGATCACCTCTCTTCCCAAAGATTGCCAGAACCTACAGAGGCCATTTCATACCATGCTGCTTAAGTTTCTCACACGACCAAGATATGTTGGAGTGGGAGTAAGAGAAGACGCAACAGGACAAGACACATCCTCCACTTTCCCTTCTCAGGTGTTGTCTTATGGTAAAGCTTTGTGCCTGTGTGTGTACACATCTTTCATTCTCTGCTTTCTCCCATGGGCCACCATCCACCATCCATCATTGGGCTGTGTTTAGCATGCTGCTAGTACAGTCTGTACCTCTCCAGGGGTCCGTTCTGCTTTGGTTATGCAAACCCCAACATCATTGCTTATTTCCTACAGCCCAATGTGTTCCCCTGTGCAATTTAGCTTCATTAGAGTTACTGTACTGCATGCAGAAAAAGATCATTTCTCTTTTAAAGTGTCTCTGCTTAAAACATTACAAATTCAAATTAGAAGTTCATGGCTGAACAAGAGATAACCCTGGCCTTCCTCAGTGTAAGGTCAGCAAAAATTTTCCTCTACTGGTAAAAAAAATACTTAGTGAATAACAATTTTGGAAACAATAGGATTTTAAAAGGGCAATGCAAATGGTTTCAGCATGTGGAGCAACATTAGCTTTAAATCCAAACACCAAACTGAAAAGTACTAAGTGTGCCAACATTAAAAGCAGTTGCTCACCAGGAAACAAGATGAAAATGGTGTGAAAACTCTGGGACGCATTTTGCAAAACACATCTTGAATAATAATAATAGTAGTAATAATGATATACATAATGCAAATATGAATAGTTCTGTTAAGTATGCACAAATCTATATATTCACTTTTATATAACTTATCTGTATTATATATATGTAAAACTAATGACCCTTTGTATAAGGTTTCTACACATATATTTATATATGCATGCATGCATGAGCGTATGTGTGCATGAAAGCTTAACTACATATACATATACACACACAAGAGTTATTTATTCAAAACTATATGCATTTTAGAGTTTTCTTTTTTAAAAAAAGTAAATGAAAGGGCAATGATAGATGTTGCAAACAGGATCAGCTGGTTACAGCGAAGTGAGGACAGACTGACCTTTTAGAGGAGCATGTGGTAATCTCTGCTCTGTATTTTTTAGACCTCACTCTTCTCACTCTCTCAGGTTTGCTAGATTAGTAAGTCACATTGTGACTGATACACCTAACAAGAGAGGTCATTTAGTGAAGTCTTGGTCAGCATATCCTGCTTGAACAGTATGCGAAATCTTCAAACCCGCTTTCTTTCCTGCAGGGAAAGCAAAATCCTCATCGGCTCTGCTGTGCCAAATGCTTTCTTCTACAAGTGGCACTTCCAATAAAAAGAGTATCAAAAATCTTCACACAAACAAAGAGCCATCCAAGCTGTACCTCACTGCACCACAGTGAAACTGCAGGCATCCTTCTGCAAGGATCAGTAGTGCAGCTACCTTAATGCTAAGGGCCAAGGCATTGCGCTGCCTTCCATGAAGTACATCCTGCTAGGACGCATAGGGAAAGGTGAAGGGCAAGGGACGTCTGGGGTCGCTGAAGCTGTGATTGTTTTGCCCAGGGGTTGGAACAGCATCAGAAACATCACCAAGCTCCTCTGGGTGAGTGGACAGAAACCTGGAGCTGAGCCCTGTATCCAGATCTAACACTGGAACTGTGCCAATGAAAAATGTTTTATCTTCTAAACTGTTCTGGAAAATTAATGTTAAATATATAATTCCACATTCATTCAATTCTAGGTAACACAGAAAATAAATCCAGGTCATTTTTTTCAGTCCCCGTGTCCCATTTTTTCTAGTTTTTTTTCTGCGGATTTTAATGCAATTGCCTACTGCTGTCTTTAAAAGCTAACACTTAAGAGAAAAAACTTCTAGCTGGATCTCAGTCAGGCCAATAGAATTAATCCTTTTCTGACAAAAGAAAGTGTGATCCTAGTGCATGCAGTGAACTGCAGGGGAAAATATTTGTAGTTAGATGTTTAAGTGCTTAATTTGCTGCTGCTGACACATCAGCAGACGGATACAGTATCTAATACCTAGCAATTAAATTATGGTGAAAACAAATGGAGGTTTGAAACTGAGTCCATCAAGACCAAGAACACTTGAAATGTTGAAGCTTAAAGTACTGGAAGATTGCTTTTAGGGTTTTCTAATATCAATATTAAAAAAAATGTACTTCAATATACAGTAGGGAGTGAGTAATCAGTAAGCTAAGCAGTCTATGGATTTAGTACTCATTCTACAGAAAATTGCAGCATGTACACTGCTAGCCAGAATACAACAATAATAATTCAGTGTCAGTTGCAGTGTTTTTATTATAACACAGCACTACTCTAAAGCTCGCTTTTTGATTACAACATTTCATGTGAATCATTAATTCTTATACTTAAAAATGTGTATCCTTGAGCTACAGAAGATATGGTACATCTTCATTCTTTACAATCTGCAAAAAAATATCATCCTGATACCAATCATTTTGAAGCAGATATAAAGAATGACAGCACCAGTTGGTTTTAGTAGCATGTAGCGCATTCTTCTATAAAGCTATTTAATACAAGTCTACCTCCTATAAAGCTATTTAATACAATCCTGCCTCATGCTGGTTTCCATTTCCACTGATGTTCTTTACAGCTCATCTGGTTTTAAAAGAACAGGAGCCAAATCTATTTTCAGAATATCCAGGGTAAATTGGAGGGATCAAATTACTGTGGCCTGACAGACAGTGCTGAGCTCTAATATGTTGCTCGGTTTTATTTTGTAGGTGGTGGTGAACCCTCAACACCCCGCAATGCCTGTGCTCCAGGGTGGCTTAACAAGGCACAAGCTGCTGTTCCTGCCGTTTGTGATATGCACCAAAAATCCTCAATAATAGCCATAAACAGAAAACCATTGATTCGTAATCAATGTACAGTTCTGTTTTGCAAGTCAGTAGCTTTAGTTTGAGTGTTTTCTTATATTTTCAACACAATCAGAGACAGAATTGAACAGCAAAACAAACACACAATAGATTTTTGAGAAATTGGAGAGGGCTCTTCCATCCTGAATGACTCCTCAACTTTTTCTGTTTTATATAACAATTCTTCAATACAAATGATGTTTTCTTTTTTTATATTAGCCTCAGATTCATCACTTTTAGTGGAGTTGTATTTGCCTGCAACAGATATGGTTTTTGTTTTCTTTTCTACAGTGGTCTTATTTCATGTTTCAGAAAAATCTCCTTGAATATCTCTCTTCTTCCTAGTACAAAAGGCAACATTGTTATATGGATTCAGTAACAAACAGTCAGAATAGGGTTAATATTCAGCATCAGAATTAAAAAGCAGTCTCTTCCTCTCTCTGTGGCCAACACTGAAGTCAAGAATTTCAAATGTTCTAGGGGTAGCAGGGTTAATGAGTCTCATTTACAGAAAACAATTTGAGGGCCTATTAAACTTCTACATCATGTGAAGATGACTCTTGACTTAGTAAGTTAATGAACAGGTGTTTCCACATGCCAAAGATAAACACCGCAGTATAATTAGCAGCCCTGAAACTCAAAGGAACAGGCAGACAAACTTGGATTTATTTCAGTAAATCTGAAGTTCAGACAGACTATTGAAACGTCTGAAGAGAGGATCACAAAGGTTTAGGTGGCTTGCAAAAGGGCTGGGAGCTAAGTTTGGGGATTTTTAAAGTGTTCCTAGGAAATTTTTATACTATTCCATTTATGTACTTTACCTGTTACCTTCTAGTTGTGCTGAGAAGTGCAGTGGGAAAGACGAGGCCTTGAACAGCCTAAATTTAAAGCCTGCTTCCTTTTTTTCTCCCCTTAATATGTATGTTTTAGTTTTAATTATAATACTTGGTGATAGCAGATTAGGAACCAAGTATTTTCCAAACCTTAATGATTTGGGGCTTATAATATGAAGAATAACATACAAATTATATTATGAGTACACATCTGTTCATTCACCCACAGTACAAAATATGAAAGTTGGAAGTTCTTGTTTGAACTCCTATTCTTGTTCAGGTTTATAGATTCTCTTAATATAACTAATAGATGAATTTTGTGGACCAGATTTTCAAAGGTACTCAGGTATCTAAATATGCAGTTGGATATCTAGGACTTTTTTTCCACTGGCTTTAGGCATGTAAATGCTGCATAAAGTTTGAAATCCTCATTAATGACCTTTGAAAATACAAAGTTATGTGAAGTTTAAATAATTTATTTGAACACAAGAACAAAAATTTTCATCTGCTTAACCAATGACTGCTGGGCTGCCACATTCTGCGATGCAGCAGAAAGCAGTAGCAGTAAATGAAGAAAGTAAGAAATTCAGATGAGCTAGCAGGAACTTTCCTGTGTAACTATACAGTTGAAAGATACTCACTTTTTGTGCAAGGCATATTTCCTTGACTCTATATGAAAAATATATCTGTACATTCAGACAGAAAAGAAATAGACAGAAACAACCTATTATGACAGCCATAAAATAGGTTGTTACAGTTCCAATACACCTATACTGAAATAATACATGTGATTTTAAGCAAATGGAAAAGTATATAAGAGATAAATGCAAGTTATAGCAGTATCAGCCTCCATCTTACACTGAGTTAATTTATCCCGTTCTTTGGGTCTCCACAGATACATTGGTATACTACCTGAGCTACCTACTATAATAACATCTTTCTAGCACTATTCTGTATTGCACACACATCTGTGGCTTCCATGAAGGCATACTTGTTCAAGTTATATTGTCAAAAAGATACAAATTCAGTTTCATCTCTTACTACATGAAGTGGGTGTGGTTTCCTGATGTAAAATCCACACATCTTTTTGCAGACTCCACAGGGATCTGCAATTCAAGTCCCAGCCTACATCCAAACACTATCCTTGAGCTAGCTAGCATATCACATACTGTTAGCTGCAACTTGTACTTCATACCAAGGATGTGACAGTAATTGATGGCCACTGTCCTTGGAAGTTACATGTTTGGCAACACTGCATAAGGCACCTTGGCAGAGGTGCCTTCCAATAGTCTATCTCACACATAAACCATAATCACAGACCTCAGAACTATTGAACATACCACTATAGCTACTGTGATGTGATTGAAATTCCAGTAAGAGACTGGAATTTTTCCAGTAACTTTTCTAGACACAAAAGCTTTGGTATGACAGACTTGTAACTGCCTGGTTTGGATACTTCCCACAAGAAAGTATTTTCTGTACCAGTCACTAGTAAACTCCAGGTTCTGTGACTTTATCCAGGATTATATTTCTGTCCTCCCTGCTACTACTCCTAGCATTTTCCATAGCACACCAGACCTTCAAAGCTTCTGCCTTTGCCACAGACCAGTACTTAAGAACCCGCATCACAGCTACTGTCCCCTCACTGTTCAGTCAGATACTGGCAAAGAAATAGGAGCACGCCATTTGAAGTAGAATATCTTTTCTGTACACAGCAGGCCTTCCTCTCACAATGTAAATCATGGCATTTTTACCTTAGTTTGCATAAATGCAAATTACATTACAGTTCATTAATTTATCAAGCACTTAAAAACCAAGTCACGGAATTTGTCTCCGCAAACTTTCTATAACCTTGAATTTCAAAACACTGGAAAAAATGTTCTACAGAGAATGGTTGCATTTTCTTTCTTTGCTTCATATTTATAAGGTATGATTTCATATTCTTTATGTAATTGTAACAGCCAATATATAGTCTTTAAAAATAATAAATCACTTTAGCCTCTCTATTTTCTTCCCCCACACTCATCAATATCTTAGTCACACAAGTACACATGAACACAAGTGGTTTTGGACTTCTTTTTTCTCAGTCAGAAAATATTGAAGGTACATAAAAGCAATAATAAGGAAAAACATGAACAAATGAAACATATAATGATTCTCCTAGCCCCTGGATTTTAGATGGATTTCCTGACTTAGAGGTAGAGCTTTCAGACAAAATCAGAGAAGAAAAATCCATCCAAACCTGTACAAGTCAATCCATTCTAGAATCCATGCAAACATTTAACAAGAAGTTCCACAGCTATGGGCTGTGAGAAATGTCGTCTTCTTTTTTTTTTGTTTTGAACCCACCAGTAATTAATTTTGATGCCCTTTAGTCCTAAGTGGGTAAACATTTGAACAATCATTCCTCATCCAGCTTCCCTATGCCACTAATAATTTGATATACTTTTCTCACGTTCTCCTTATAGTCACCTTTTCTTGGATGAACACTCATTTTTCATATGCAAGATTTTTCACACCCTCACTAAAACTTGCATGTTTTCTCTGCATCTTCTCCACTATGGTGCTTTTAAGGCTGGAAAACAAAAGCAGGACCTGAATTTGAAATATTTGGAAATCATCAAACATTGGTGAATTTCATGTAGTCACTTCCTATTACTTAAAACAGAGCCAAGCATCATTGTGCATGGTTTGGCTTTCTTGGATGAACATGCTTCAGTGAACTCATTCACGTGTGCATAAATCACAGCTCTGGTTGGAGTAAGAATTAGTAACTTGTATTCTGGTGTCCTTTTCAGGCTTTAAGATTGTTTGAGCTTTGAAATTAGGAAGCTCAGGATGTTGCCCCCATTTCAACCTCACAGAATGCCAGTGGGTCACACCCTGTGGCCACAGCAGCCCAGTGCACCCAGTCACCCATGTGCTTGTATTAGAAGGCAGCATATGTTGTAGTGGAGGAACAGATCTTGCTCATGCAAGCATCTATTGCAAAATACAGTCAGAGGAAGCTAAAAGCAAGTTGGAAAGGAAATCAAACAAAAGCTTAGAAAATCATCATGTGCGATCCTTAAATTCTCATTGGCCCAGACAATTGGAAGCCCATCCATTAAATATCTGAAAGTTGCAATTTCTTTGAAAAAAAGTTTCCATCTGAATAAACAATAGGTATACATATGGAAATGAAAGTCAGCAAAATTGAGAATAGTTGGAGATACTGAATGCATTTTTCAGCTACTTCTGTTTATTAAACAGTCTTATTTTTTTCCTTTTATAACTAGTATTACATATTTTATTTTTAATTTTTACATTAGTAGAAATAAAATATGAATGCACAGTTCTGAATTTTCATGTTAGTTCAAGTCCTAACTACAGAACCATACAAAAATACGAAAAGTTTTGTGAGTTAAACAGGTATCCCAACTGAAGAGGATAAATGACATCCAAATTTGGAGGGTTTTTTAAAACATTTCTTTCCTCCTAACCCCTCTCAATAAACAGAACAGGCTGTTTTGAATAATTAGCCAAACAAGAATCAACCATCAGTGTTGATATAAATCATCATAACTCTAATCAAGTCAATGAGATACTAGGTCATATAATAAGTGATCAGAGCATGGTTTCTGTTTGAATTAATTGGAGCTGTACCAGTTTATGTCAGAATATTGCTCAGGATTAACTCAGCCATATGTCCATCAGGCTAGAGACACTTACAAACTGACATATTTCAATACCTAAAGTGGCCCAAGAAAAGTCCACAACTCAATTAGGCAGCATCAGCCTTAATCTTTACATTTGCTTTACATGCTGAAGTGAACTGGTGTGGAGACCAAAGTCATACTGAATTCAGTGTAAAATCAGCAGAAGCAAGACAAAAAATCATGTCCTGTTTCTAGCTCTTTGCCCTAGCAGTTCCTTCTTTTGCTATGATTTAAGAGAAGAAAACACTTGTTAAAACAGATTTTAATTTGTTCTTGCCCTGTGCTGCCTGTCATCCGTTTGTTTTCCTTAGCTTAGAAGTTTGATTCTTCCCCACCCTTCTCACCTCAGCTTGCACAGCAAGGGTGACTCAGCCCACACTTGCTTTGGGCTTTAACGATACGTTACAGTGCATCAGTATTTTGTCTATGAGGAAGAGTGGAGTAATAGAGCTAGCAGCTGCTTTCATCTTGAAGGAAGCACAATGCTGTGGAGGGGGATCTTGCCTCTCATTATCAAATATCCTAGGAAAGTTCTTTATAGTTAAAGAAAGATACTTTCTTCTGAAGAAACAGCTAGAGCTTCACACTGTGCATTAGAAAAAAGAACACAGGGGGCTCATGTCTTCATTCAAAACTACCATCAGATGGGTTTAAAGAAATTATTAAAGCTTCCTCTGTTATCAACGAAACCAAACATCTGTAACCCACTCTGGCTCTGCGAAGCTGCTGAAAAGAGAACACAGCCAACTCCCCTAGTACAACTGAGATTAACAAGTGGCACATTTTAAGTGGCTGGTACTGATAACCTGAATTTACACAGTCTTTTACTCACCCATCGCTAAAGTGAATCCATTAAGAAAAAAAACAAACAAAATTACAGAATCAGATTGAGGTGAAGAATTGCAAGAAGCAAAGGAACAGAATAAGTGCCTGTTTTTCAAAACCAAAGCCACTCAAGATCCTGGCATTCCTAATAAGAATGAGATGTGAAGTTAAAGAATGGCCAGGTCCAATGCAATAGAACATAATAAGATTATTTTTTTCTCCTCTGCTCTGTACTTGCCATTTTCAAATAAGATGCTTGTTGTTAAACTCATAATAAGAATAATGATTTCAGTGAGTAATGTTCTTAAAACCTTTGGACTGAAGATACATTAGATAAGCCTATCTGCATAATTTTTTTTGCGATTCCTAAAGTATCACCATACCTTGTATTACAGAAACAGAAAAAGATTACATTGCTATGCTGATACATTATTGTAATACAGAAATGGAGACAGTTCCCATGGCTGTCATAAGACTATACTTATGCCTGTTATGGTATCTGAATACCCATCCACGCTTGCAACAAGTGGTCTAAAACAGTGTTATGAAAACCGTGATACCTCACACCTTCAGGAATAATCCTTAACAATTTATAGCCATGTTCAATAGTAAACTTTCAGTCATTTTTTTATCAATTGAGTAATATATACAGTTTCAAATTTCGGGATCCCTAGAGAATCTTTAATTTTTAAAAATATGTATTTTACTTTCATAGAAGAGGAAAAAAATGAATTTATCATGTAAAAGTATTTTGTGAATAATACTGATGAAAGCTTTCTGCTAATATTAATGATTGTATAATATCTGTTTGACTAATGAGTAAAACATACACTGAAGAGTTCAGAAGTTAAAAGCAATTGCTTTATTGCTACAGGACCTGATCCAAGCCCCCTGAAATACAGGCAGAACTCTTCAGTGGGCTTACCTACAGTGAATAAGACCAAATTATAATTCAGAAGTCCTTCTCCTGTGCCCGGTAAGAGATATGTTATCTGTATACAGTATTCCTGATGTTCATTTGTATATCATATCAACTTTGCAGGCAGGAAATTTTTTGTGAAGTGAAAAAGGCTTTTCTACTGTCATAGAATCACAGAATCATAGAATGGTTTGGGTTGGAAGGGATCTTAAAGACCATCTATTTCCAACACCTCTGCCATGGGCAGGGACACCTTCGACTAGAATATCATTATCTTAAATACCACAGATAAAAATTTGGGCAGAGCTGCAGGAAGGAAATCCTCCTCTGCACAACCCAGTGTGCTCCAATGCAAAATTATACCCTGCAGCAAATTAATAAGTGCTCTATAAAATAGCATTTTTTTCTTACCTATTTTAGATTTCACCTCACCCCACAGGAGACATTTCTATTTTCTATTTATGTCAATAATATGCATTTTCTTCTTTTCAACTATTTTACACTTTAATCATATCTTCAAACAAAAGCCTATTTACCTTTTTTTTTTCATGTTGGCATCTACCAAATAAATTTTAAACATTTTATTTATAAATGAAACCTCCTTGCTTTGTGATTTTTCTTTTAAAGGAAATTGCTACATCTGTAAGTCCATTTTTTCACTCTTTTATCATCTTTGGTTTATGTGTGCTAAATTTGTACTTGAAGAACATACAGCAAGAGTGTACAGCAGTCTTTCAATACAGCATACTGCAATTATACAAAACCTGTACTGATATTCCTTAGTTTCATCAGCCTCCACTGTGTTAACCAGAGCAGAACTCTGCAACTATATCAAACTATAAACATATTAGCAAACTGCAGTTCACTGTATGCTATTGCACATCCTCACTCTACTCATCCTTGACAACTCTTACCAAATTACCAACTTGCAAAAGCTTAATTCTCTTGAGTAAATCTTTTAAGCTAATTTTCCCTGACTTTTCATTTTTCACTCTGTAATTCCAAATTCAATCTGTTTGTACTGCTGTGAACCACTTATGTATATATATGGATCCCTATGCACTCCTAAATGTGGATATATTAAGCATATTTGTATCCTTTTTCAAGCCATTAGAAGTACAGCCTGTATCCCCTTAGACATCCTGCTATACATCATTAGGCATTTCTCTACTAACATGTTCTTTGTGCATTAGTCTTTTTTAATAATGTTCCTTTAGTATTTCAGATAGTGATTTCAGTCTCCAATAGTGCTACAATCGATACCAGCCAGCTGAAATCTTCCAACCAAACTTTCATGGAGCAGTAACAAGGCCTTTTTAAAAATACAAATGGACATAACAGGTTCTATTATGTCTCCTGGTTTTGTAATGCTGCAGGAAAGGACTGACAATAATTCTTAATAAAGTGATAGTTGGATTAGTACAATTAGGGCTTTTTTCTTTTGAAATTCATTGAATCACAGAATGACTCAACTTCTATACCTTCTGTCCTGACAGAAACACAACATTATTTCTTTCAATACATTTTCTAGGATTATTACTGAAATGCGGCAGCCCTCAGCTGAAACTAGACTGATACTACAAAACTGTCTTTGAATCCCTTCCCTACCTTCATCAAATTCAAAGTTAAAAAGACATTTAATATTTACTTCTTCTTAAAAATTTAAAATTGTTGCTGGAATATTCTGTACTAAAAGTTTCGGGGAAAAAAGATACACTTGCATAAGATCACTTAGACACAAGAAAGAGAAAATTGTATAACAAAAGTGAAGGTATACCTTGGACAGCAACGTATCAGTCATTCAATTATAAGGACTCCGGATATTTCAACTGATTATTTTTTTTCCCCCAATTTAAAGACATTTCTAAGCAGCAAATGATAAAAACGAGGACTAGTCATCACACTATAGCATTAAATTGTAACTTGAGAACGGAGTATAGAAGATTAACAGTTTTCATACAAAGGGGAGAAGAGTCAAAGTTCTCTATTGGATTCTGTGGGGAAAACCTGTCCACTGGAAATCACTGTTTTCCTTGGCCGCAAAACTGTGCTGAGAAAACCTTGTCATCTGTGAATCATACCAGCCCCACTCCAAGATATGCCAGGTGAAAACTTCAGGAGGAACTAGCCAGTAACCCCAGGTGAGAGAAACGAAGCCAAAAAAGAGGCATGGGAGATTCAGATGGATGACATATAGAGCTGAAGCTAGTGGGGTTTTTTAGAAGAGTGATTACCTGCAGTAAAAGAAAATGGTTGGGTTTGTTTGGGTTGGGTTTGTTTGTTGTTTTTCAGGTAGAGTAACCTGGCTCCAGGGCAAAATGACTGTTTTGTGTACATTTGTGCATGTATGTATATTTGTATGGAAATAAGAGTCTTCATGTTTTTTAAAGCAATGTTGTCTGACTCTGGATACTGGCAGTTGTCTAGACTACAACAATTTAACTTAATTTTACTGTAAATTATCAGTATTTTTGCTTTTTAAACTTATTTTCATCATTAAAGAAAAGCAACATAACATACAGGGAAATTTGGATGTGTTTAGTTAAACAGTAGAGAATAAACTTTTTTTTATACAGAAGGAAACTAATTTCACTGAAGTGCAGTCCCTGGTTTGCCCAAGAGTTTGGCTGCTTTGCACTGGCTGGCTGTTGCTTCCAATCCTCCCTCCCTCCAATTTCGCTCAACATCTTCCCCGATTACACTCTTCTGTTTTATTCAATATTATTTCCAGTGCTCTCCTTCATTATTCATTATTTGAGTCAGTGTCTCTTTTAACTAACCAAAAAAATAAGGGAATCTTGCAGAACTAATGAGACATTTGCTTCAATGGCACTTTTTATTTCATAAGAAAGACTAAAGGTGAGAAGACTCTGCTTTGGTGCTTCTTTATTCAGGAAGAACTCATATATAGGTCTGTTCCCACATATCAAATGACATATCTTGGATGAGGCCTCAACATCCCATAATAATCATTAATAATAAATGGTAATAATACATTTGAAAGACAAAAAGTATTAAAGGGAGTTTTAACTCCCTCGTTTAACTGAGAATAAGTATGTGCATGCATTATCAATACCAACCTATTCTGAAAATATGAGAAACTTATAAACACTTTAAGCTACTCAATAGAAGTTCTGAAATGCATATTTTATGGACGTATAAATTAAACTTAGTTGACACTGTTCAGAAATCACTTTTGTATGGGCACAGGTAGCACAATTTGAATGACCATATTTATAGGTTTGTATTTCATAAAGCAGGTCTTGAATTTAGCGTTTCAAGCTCAATGCTGGTATTATGGAAAAAGACTGTATCACAGAGTACAACTTCATCCTACAAGTTTTGACTTGTGGTGGTGTACTCCCCTCCCCCCCCCGACCTCTGTTTCTATAACAATGTTCAAGTGATAACCACTTGTGGCGGTCAAAATGGATGCATCTGGTCGTGAAAGCCATATCTGACCCAAAGTGAATTCAGGGGAGACACATAACAACACAATAGCCAAGGGTTAATTTGAACAATGTGCCCACCTAACAGTGCTGGTCAAGGTCCAGCTCAAGCCAAGTTTGGAAGAAACTAACATCTGTAGTTAGTATGTAAATATGACTATGAGTCAAATATCTTACACCATAAATAGTGGGACAGCCCAGAGCTCTCCTGTTGAGCCCTCCTGCACAGCAATGGGATGCATATGAGGATCTCCTTGTGAGTAGGGATGCCTCTCAAGGTTACTCCTCAAGGCTGAGAGATTCCTCGCCACAACAGATTATCAGTAAGTGATTAATAGCATGCTAAACTTTGAAATCTTAGTTAAGTGGTATAAAGGATTGATTGTGCATATATAGTCCTTTAGATATAAATGATTGACCAAGTCTGAGACTAAGTCTGGATCTAGCTGCACTATATTCTTCTCTGAGGAGGAGTTTAGAAGAGAAGGGCGTCCCTTCTGAACCTCATGACTCAATGGGAGGGTTTTGTCTGACCCTGTCCTCTGTACAGTAAATAATCAAGTGTACCTTGGCATAGAATCTTGTTAAATCACTGATGCATTTACTATAAAACTTGTTAAATTGCTGTTTTATACCAATAAAAATATTGCTACTTCTATCTTATGAGTGAAGTGCATCATTCCATCTGTGACATGACAGTAGAAAATGATAGTTTCATACTTTATTCCAGGCCGAAATGCTGCTCTCCTAAAAACCAGGGTACAAGTCAGGATTCAGATTGCACTTAACAGTTCAGTTCATTTACCAGTTGGCGTACAAGGGAAAGCCTTCGTGAATTCACAGGTAGGTGCAATAATTCCAAATAGAACATGTTCATGAGGGCTTATGCTCTGGCTTGATGGTAATTTTGCAGTTTCTTATTGCTAATGAAGTGTTCTGGAATACCTTTGTAAGAAAACTTTGATATAACAAATCACACTTTTTCAGCAAGAGTTATGTTAGCTCATCAGCTAAAAAGATTATGGATTTTGGTACGTATTTATTATGCAGGGTTTGATCAAAAATAAGTTGCGTTTTGAGGTTATTTGAGTAAGAAGAGTTCTGTAGTATTTTCAATGAAATCAAAATGCAAAAGTCCTAAATTTCTTATTTAATTGTTGTACCTTTGACTTGATTACATTTCCTAGAGGTACAGATTGTCAGAAATATTTGAAGGAGAGGCTTTATTGATCATTATGAAAGTAAAATAATTTCAGATGCAAATTTTACTGAATGCTTAAATCCATTAACATATTTATGACTGTGAGCAAGGAGATAATTTTGTGGAAAGCAAATAGCAGGTGCCAATATATATGTATGTGATTATGAATACATTACATGACAATAATTCAAAATTATTCATCAATATAGGCAAAGCAAAGAATACTTACTACAGAGATATGGTACTTTGCAAAAATGAAATTAGGTATGCTATTTAGTGCACACTCCGTATTGCAGACAGAATGTAGGTGGATTTTTAGTTCCTACACATAAGGAGTGCTTAGGTTTTTTGTAAATCTCTTCTTATTTCTTACAAGTAGAACTATCTTTGCTCACTTAATTCGCATCTTTGCATGCTGAAAAAGAGTATCACAGTAATTTGTCAAACTAACATAAGCTAAAAAGAACTAAACCCATCAATTTTAGGAAGTGGCTTGCGATTCTGGCTTCTGGTTCAGTATTTCACAGAATTAAAATATGCAGACAAAAATTGTCTTATATTGCATCTAAGATGACATATTTAGGCACTTCGCATTCTAATTTCATATTTTGAATTTCAAAGAGAACTACATCAGAAACTGTTCTGAGAAATCAAATCTTCATATATTATATCATTCCAGAAATAATAATAATAATAAAAAACCAAAAATCAAAGGGCAGAAAAAGGAATGGGTAAAATCTTACAACACAATTCATAGAAACATAAAACTAAGTAAAAGCAGTCAAGAGTAAATATTTATTAAGTATCTTATTATAGAATAATTCAGTATCCATACAGACAGAAGATGAGACCATGATTTTTACCTTGTATTCATAAAGTGCCTTTCACAATGCAGTCTTGGTGCCAAGATTACAAGACATTCTTAACAAGCAAGCTAAGCAGCAATACCAGCAGTAAAGATTATTTTTAAATAGAGTTCTCACAAGCTAGAACCTACAAAAAGGTATACATAACACATTGAATTTACCCATGTGCTTAAGCATTTAAAGGATCAGGGTCTATGCTAATGACAGAACTGATAGGCAAAACACACAGATGAGTAGGGTCAAGAAAGAGGAAGGAAAGAACAACAATAACACAAAAATATGTTCCACACAGAATGTGTGAGTTGCTGCCTGCCAAGCAGTTAGCAGTAGGCAGTATTGTGTAGGCATCGTGGAAGAAACAAGGCTTGCTGAAGGATCAGAAAGAGCATGAGGTAGAGATTTGCTTGGCTTCCCATGTTTGAGTTTCTTAAGTGCTACATGGAAACATTTGTTTGAAGTCATTCCTAGTATTTGAGGAGTGGAGAATCATCAAAATCATACCTCCTGATCCCATGTCTTCTAAATGCTTAATTCATCTATACGATCTAGCAGGATAAATTTACCACTAACACGTTAGAGTCAAAAAGTGGATTGGATCAGAACAAAGAACATATGCAGCTGGAAGCTTCTTATATTACCTTACCTAGTATTTTTTATCAAAATTTATTGTATTCAAAATTAACTGCTAATAAAATCTATGTAGTTCTTGTAGCAGCAACATTTAGCCTTCAATATTTGGGAAAATTTGGAGTGCAGTGGATATCGTTTATCTGGACTTCAGCAAAGCATTTCACACCATCTCCCACAGCCTTCTGCTAGACAAATTGGCAAAATACAGATTGGATGAGTGGTCTGGGTAGGAAATTAGCTAAAACAGGTCACATTCAGAGGGTGGTAATAGACAATTTTACTCAGGCTGGCAGCCTGTCACAAGTAGGGTCACCCAGGGACTGAGACTGGGCCCCATGCTGTTCAACACCTTCGTAAGTAGTCTGGATGATGGCACTGAAAGCATCCTCACTGTTCGTTGATGACACTAAAAGGCATGGAAGGGTGGACAAACCATGTGGGAGACCTATTTTACAGAGAGACTTGGAGAGGCTGGAACACTGTGTTAGCAAGAACATTTGACAAAGACAAGTGCAAAGTCCTGCACTTGGGACAGAGTAACCTAAGAGCTCAGTACAGATCCCCAGCCCAGGATCTCTGTGGCTAGGGAGCAGCCTTGCTGAGGGATTTGGGGGTTCTGGAGGACAAACTAAACAGGAGTCAGTGGTGTACTGCTACATCAACAAAGGTAAATTGGATCCTGGGCTGCACCTGCAGGGTCATTACTAGCAGAGATAGAGATATGATCATCCCACTCATCACTTGTCAGGCTGCACCTACAGTAAAGTGTCCAGTTCTGGTCCCGACAATTCAAGAAAGACATGGACAGACTGGAGATGGTACCACGCAGGGCCAGAAAGGAAATCAAAGGGCTGCAGAACCTGCCCTATGAGGAAAGACTGAAGGAGTCAGGTCTTTTCTTCCTGGAGAAGAGAAGGCTTGGGTGGACCCCATCACAGTATTACAGTTCTTGAAGGGGGGCTACAGAGAGGACAGAGGCTCTCTCTTCGCAAGGAGTCACACAATGAAGAAAATGGGCAACAGGTACAAGTTGCACCAGGATAGGTTTCACCTCAGCATAAGCAAGACATTTTTTACAGTAAAAAAAATCATTAACCGGAACAACCTCCCTAGGGACATAGTAGAGTCCCCAGCACTGGAGTTTTTCAAGATTTGATTGCACAGGGTGCTAGGTGATCTCATCTAGGCTCCCTTTCCTATGACAGGTTGGACTAGATGATCTTTCAAAGTTTATTCCAACCTGGGATATCCTATGATTCTATGAGTCTATGATATTTGCTACTATAATTTGTAATTGTTTTTTTATAATCTGATTTATACCAATTTTCACTACCTTTTGGGTCTAAACCATCTTGGACTTTATCTGCTGTCTCCCTGTGATGCTTTTACCAACTTGAAGGAAAAATCAATGTAGTTTGATTACTTAAGCAAATTTTATGTTACTGTAGAAAATAATTTTATATAGTTAAAAAGGAAGTATAAAAATCAGCACCTTTTTTTGAAAAGATGCATTGCTGTTATGACAGTTCATTGAAACCCCACAGCCACAAGGGATAAACATGCCTTCTTTGTATGAGAATTCAAATCAATTTAATAGCACTTTAAAGTTCATAAATTGTCTAAGTGAGAACCAGCATTCTAATTAAGTTCCAAACAAATTAACCTGCCACGTTGTATTTGAGAAAGCTTGATACAGACCATGAGTATTCTTTACTCTTGGTAAAACCTGAGTTATTTATATCCCTATCTTTTTGATTAACGGAAATAAGTCATTTGACCTAGTGCACATATTTACTTTTCTAAGCGTATGTTTCAAGTCTTACACAGTGCACTGTTACTGCACAGAACTGTTGGTTAAGCGTACTTCCCACTAAATTATCTGATCCTATATTCATATTTTTGTAACTTTATTAGACTATTATTTTGGACTGATCTTTTATATGCCAGACATCAGCCAACCATGGTTTAATTTTGCAATGTTAGAGTTGTAAGGGAAAGTGAGACAAAAGAGAGGAGAAAAATGTTGGGTTGTTGGGTTTTGGATTTTTTTGATACCTAGTTAATTGCATGTGTAATCAGGAAATATAAAAAAAAAATATTGTGGAATGCTATGCCTGTACTCATCAGTCCAAAATGCAGTGGATCCTGTGCACAAACAGACTCTCTGGGCAAATCTGGTTCCATGCCTAGCATGGGAAGGAAAGACACAAAGTAGACAGCCCTTGCTTAACTGTGTCCCATTACAAAATGATTCCCTAAATACCATTTCTGATTTAACTCTGGAAAGACAGTGTTTTTACTTGTTCTTCATATTGTCTTATGATAGAAAATATCCTCAACAAAAGAAGATAATTCACCTTTTTTTTTTCTTCTTTTTTTTAATGAATCATCTCTTTTACAACTTATTTTATAGTGGCTTACTTTCACCTCACTATCAAATTATAATCAGCATTCTGGTCAGTTAGGTAACTTTTCTTTAAAATAAATCTGCTTCAGTCTAAGCTACAGTTAATTATGACATAAATTCATTTCTCTAACTAAGATGAGTCAAAAAAACTTAAAACATAAAGGTCAACCAACCATCCACTCTACTGCTTCCACTGTACACCCACATACTTTCCAGCCTTTCTTCCTTTCTCTGTTAATTGTACACAGCTATTAACCATGCATGGACAACTTTAATTACTGTATGAAATTAGTGTCACTTCATAACTTTGTCACTAAACATTCTTAATTAATTTCTGTGGTGGTTGCTATGAAAAGCTGATGACAGTTTAGCTTGCTGAGTTAAAATCTCTTCCTATGAAAGCATGAATCTTTTCACCTGCAGTGTCTTACTTAAGGTTGTAGATACCTAGCATCTTGCATGGATTGCTTCAAAATTATCTTTTACTCATGTGTGTGCATGAACTATGTGTGAGGCAATAAGCCTAGCATATCTAAGCATCTCTGCAATATAGTATGGACGAAGTTTCAGCTTCTTTGACTATGATATGAAAACGTTATTATTGGACCTAGAAAGCAAGTCAAAATTCTTCATTCAGTTCAAAACAACAGCAGCTGAATGCAACACAAAAAACCCCCAACCTGATTGCATGAAAATAATAATAAAAAAACAATTAAATTTAAAATTCCATGAAAATTACAAATTTTGAACCCAAGAAGCTTCTGATAGCAAAGATTGTAACAAAACATGGATGGGAAAAAAGGCTTTAGGATACTCAAAATATGCATGGTTTTATTCTAGATTGGATGCAAACAAATATCACAATACCAAAATATCCCTGTAAAATGGAAATGCTGAGTTTCAAAATGTGAAGAAAAGAAAAAGGTTGCAAGAAACTGTACTTATTTAGTGCTTCTATGAAACCTTTGCTAACAAGGTCTCTATGGATCCCAATCTTCTTTTTTAGGAGCTAACAGAGCAGAAAGTATAAATACTTTCTGCCCTTTCTCAGTTGAGAACAGGAGAATAAACTAACTCAGCCAAACGGAGTCTCCATCTGCCCAGCTCAATAGGAGCTGTGCTACTGTGCTTATCTCAGGAAAATTATGCAATGCTTTCTCTATGTTTTTTATTCTGATCACTGATTATTTCTTTTCCCTCTGTTTTTGGACAGCTTTCATCCAGTTCCTTCCTGATAATACAATGCAAGACAAGTTGACACCATACCTGTTAACTGAATGAGGTTTTGGGCTAAATTAAGTCATCACCACCCAACTTCGTTAGATGAATGTAATATCATTTCCTTCCATCACTTCATTTATATTACTTTCTCTTAATAATATAGTCAACATCTAAAGACTTACTGTCTTGAAACTTTTAAGCAATTAAGCTAACTCAAATTTCTTGCAAAGTAATCTCTCTCAAGCAAACAAGATACAGAATCATAGAATGGTCTGGGCTGGAAAGGACCTTTAAAGATCAGATAGTCCAACACCATTGCCATGGGCAGGGACATATTTCAGTAGGTCAGGTTGCTCAAAACCCCATCCAACCTGAACCTGAACACTTTTGATGGAGCAGCAGGCAGCAACCTGGTAGCAGACATATGACTGAGAACTTCCTTGTTTTTTACCTTTAACTGTAAGATGAACTTCATTAATAATTTTCCTTTTAAATATCTACCAATTGCTTGTTTTGCTATGAGAATTGTTATATAATATTTGTCATTTTACATAACATTTATTTACTCTTAGTAATATGATTATAATGAGCCAAATCACTTGATAAAATTTTGCTGTTCAGAATGTAAAAGTCATCCTCTAGACACTAATTTCTAAGAATGAATGCACCATTGTCTGTTCGTAAATTATAGAATAGATTTTTTTTAAAAGCATAGTCTTTTATGGGTTAGAGGTTTAGGAGTTGTTTATGCACAGAACAAATAGAACAAAGAGGTCTACATAACAAGGTCTTCATATGCTCCTAAACTGAACTGATAATGGCTACTGAGAGAAGGAAATTTTGTTTTGCTGAAACTTTGACCTCTGTAAAAAAAAGTCATGTTTCATGTCTAGGAATGGTCTGAATGCAACAGTGAAAAACACTTGTGGCCTGTTTCCTTCTTTTTTAATAATTTAAACAGTAAGCCTAATACTAAAACATGTTGTGGTCTGTATACTAAATATTTAAACATATACTCCTTTGCTCTAAAATCAATAGGAAAATCACTCTCAAGCAAGAATATTTGTTGACAAATGTAAAGCAGTCCTTCCAAAATTCACTGTTCTCTTTAAACTGTGCTCATCTCAGTCTCATACAGAAGACTATGCAATCAATCAGCTAAATTTACCTGCCTTCTCTACGCTGGCTTCCTTACTAGTGAGTTTGTCTGCAAGTGTGGTGGGTTGACCCTGGCTGGATGCCAGGTGCCCACAAAAGCTTCTCTATCACTCCCCTCCTCAACCAGACAGGGGAGAGAAAATACAACGAAAGGCTCCCGAGTTGAGATAAGGACAGGGAGATCACTCAGCAATTACTGTCATGGGCAAAACAGACTTGGGGAAATTAGTTTAATTTATTACCAATCAAATCAGAGTAGGATAATGAGCAATAAACCCAAATCTTAAAACATCTTACCCCTACCTCTCCCTTCTTCCCAGGCTTAATTTCACTCCTGATTTCTCTACCTCCTCCCCGCTAGTGGTGCAGGGGAATGGGGAACAGGGGTTGTGGTCAGTTCAGCCACATGTGTCTCTGTCACTCCTTCCTCCTCAGAGGGAGGGCTCCTCACACTCTTCCCCAGCTCCAGCATGGGGTCCCTCCCACAGGACACTGTCCTCCATGAACTCCACCAGCATGAGTCCTTCTCACGGGCTGCAGTTCTTCATGAACTCCTCCAGCATGGGTCCATTCCATGGGGTGCAGTCCAGGGACAGACTGCTCTGATGTGGGTCTCCAGTGGGGTCATAAGTCCTGCCAGCAAACCTGCTCCAGTGTGGGCTTCTCTCTACAGGTTCACAGGTCCTACCAGAAGCTGTATCCAGCATGGGCTGGCTTCTCATGGGATCACAGTCTTTTTCACGTGCATCCACCTGCTCCGGTGTGGGGTCCTCCACAGGCTGCAGCTGGATATCTGCTCCACCATGGACCTCCATGGGCTGCAGGGGGACAGCCTGCCTCACCATGGTCTTCTCCACAGGCACAGGGGTATCTCTGTTCTGGTGCCTGGAACCCCTTCTGCCTCTCCATCTGCACTGACCTGGGGGTCTGCAGGGCTGTTTCTCACACATATTCTCACCGTTCTCTCCAGTTACGGTTGATGAGGTTTGTTTCCCCCACTTCTTAAATACGTTATGCCAGAGGCACTACCACCATCACTGATGGGCTTGACCTTGGCCCGTGGTGGGTCTGTTTCGGAGCCAGCTGGCACTGGCTGGATTGGACATGGGGGAGGCTTCTGACATTTTCTCTTCTCACAGAAGCCACCCGTGTAGTCCCTCTGCTACCAAAACCTTGCCACATAAAGCCAATACAGCAAGAAAAGCAAGCAGCTAGGAATTTTCCAGGTTTTTATTCAATTAAAAGAAAGCTATTACTACAAATGAAAACAAAAAATGGGGAATCAATGTTAAAAAAGAGCTGACATGTTTCTAGATAATGTTTGCAGAGAGCTAGAGTGAACATTTAACAGTTTTTAAAGGTGGATTTCTTCAGTGAGGTCCTTGCAGGTACCACAACCTGTGTTAATTAACTGCTGTCTGCTGTCTAGCCTAATTTGGCGGCCTGTGATTTCCTTCAGAAGCATCACCAGCTACCTCGACACAGACCTGATGAGGTAAAGGAAGGGAGTTTGAGCACTGGGATCAGATTTCTGTCCACGTGTTAGGTTTTATTCAGAAAGGATACAGCACTCCAGCATTAACAATCCCTTTTTACCACTGCAATACACAGATCAAAATTCCTCTGCTTTCCCTGCAAGAAGGGAAAGCTAAGAATATTCAAAAAAGAAAGTAAATATATTTTTTAAAAGGTCTCAAAAAATAATGCACCTGCTGTATCATTGCACAAGACAGATTTGGTTGACTTAAACTCATGTTGCTTTCTTGCTTTTTCATTTTTTTCTCATGATGACTCCAGGTTCAAAGGAAGCCCTGGGAGTAGCTGGGACAGAAACAGCTGTGGGAAGGCTTAAGTCAGTCTCTCACCTTGTGGGAAGAAAAGCAAGTGCAGAAGCTGAAGCAACTTCCATTTCATTCACTGGAAAGGAGCTCTGCCACTTCAAATGGAAACTAAGGAAAAAATTTGAATGAAGATCTGCCACTTGTCTTTGCTAAGATGTAACTCATTTGCTTATATCTGATCTTACTGAGCCACTCATGCACAGGACTCCAGTCCTTAAGTTTTGCCAGAAAGTATACAGATTTGCATCAGACTTTTGAGTGTGATTTAACTGTCATACAGGTACTATACTCTTGCTGTGACTCCTAACCCTGGAAAAGACTTAAAATTCAGAAGACCAAAGCAAACCTACACAATGAGAACAAAGATTTAATGGAACATATCTAAAGTGAATAGATTAATAACTTTAAAAAGGGAAAGTGTTAAAGAAGCACTAAAGTGAAGTGTTAAAGCACTACTGAGATCAGTTCATTTCTCTAAACAATCCTGCCTATGCTTCCAGTTTTGTGCTTCCACATGTATGAGTTTTTTATTTGTTTCTCCTATGGAAGTCACCACAGGACTCTCAGAGACATGCAAAAAATGAACTTTGAGTTTTAAAAATGTCCTTCAAAATGCCATAATTCAAAGTCTTACTGATTCCCCCACTTGGCCTTAATCATCTGTACAATAATGTTCTTTTCTGTCTGCATCTGTAAACTATTAACAGTACTGCAAACTATATGCTAAAACAAGTGCCTCAAAAGTTCTAGCTACACTTTCTCTGGGAATTTAGAAGGAAAGTGAGTTCATTGACATAATTCCTTACATTCGAGTGTCTTCAAAACTTCAAGGGGAATAAGCATGTAATTTTAGATATGCCTTAAATACGTGGCTAAGTACAGTTGAGTAGATGTGTCTTTGATGTTATTCAGTGTTTTACTGTTATGGCATCATATTGACAACAAAGTTATTGTTCATTAAGTTAATAAATAAGAAAGAGAAAATCTGCCTCAAAAAATCACAAAATACACATACAGACAAAAGCTCTTCTGAAACTGAACTGTCAGAGATCAGACCCACCAGGCAGCATATTCTGAAAATTCCCATTTCACTTAGCTATGCTAACAATAAGTAATAAACCTGGTATATGATGCACATAAAATAAAAGAAAGAGAAAATTATATTGGAAAGTACTACTGAACTAAAACTCATGTAAGCTATGACAAAGACTTACCAACAATCAAGAAGGAAACAAGCAACATATAGATGTATGACAACTGCAGACAGGATTTTTACAACAGAAATATTAGTTACTTCAGGAAAACTACAAAAGGATGGAGCAACAAAGGAATTAGACCCATAAGTCTGCTAAACACCACTTTAAAGGCTGAAGCTGAAGCCCCAGACTCACCTTTCTGCCTCCTGACAATGGCACGGTTCATACTTTTTCAGCATGAGTCTCCTGACAATCAAATACTACTTCTGGGTACACTTTCAGCCACCGCATTTGTATCCCTTAATTTTGTCTTCCTAGGAGACATTCATATTGCTTCATGCTCACCTATTTTGGAATGAAACAATTTTGTGAGGAGGAAATGAGGTTACAGGTTCAACGTGTGCCCTCTCCAGGCAGTGTCCATAGTACCCCACAACCAAGTGGTTACAAATAATTTATGTTCACACTGTTCAAGATTGTCAACCTGTAGAAAAGACCAGCTGATTCCATGCTACATTGTACTTAACTTTGGAGCTGCTCTGGCTCCAGTGTAGTGTTCTCACAACTCCAAAAAATATTGTGTATGCCAGTGGGTGTGCCTCTGTAAGAGTGCATAAGTGTGTGTACAAGGTGCAGGATGAGGAATTCAGTTCTGTGTGTCTGAAATGAGTAAAAGCAATGTTGCACTTCACTTGAGCAGTACTTCTAATAGTATGGAATTACAGATGTAGAGCATGAGCAGAGGGTGTTGAGTGTACAAAGTGTACTGTGATTAACTGAAGGACTACAGTCTTGCCTTTCCCACCTGCTGGGACTGAGCACTGGAACGAACAATACTCAGATGGGCAGTTGGGTTTTGTTTTGGAGAGCACAAGATGGTTCACAGAAAAAGGAAAAGAAAAAAATTGCTCAGAAGAAAATGAACATTTGAGGAATGTGGGCAGTTGGGGAATAGGGATCTGGGACCAAATGGAGGAGCTAAGGTATAAAATTTAGGTATAGTCTTAACATTTTCCTTGCCTAGAACAGCCCATCACCAGGTGATTAGGGTGTTCTCTGGGCTAGAAAAAAACCCATGAAATTTGTTTCCAACAGATAGAGGAGGAAACTGATGTTACAGTTTCAAGGCCAATGCTCTAACTACTGGCTCCTGTTAGGCTTTTGAAAGCAATATATACACACACACATTTTCATAAAACAGATTAAGTTGATGAAGCCATGATGAGCTTAAGGTGTTGCTTAAGTTTGAAGTTCTTATGCCCTAGAAGTGCCAGGTTTTAACATACATCAATGAAATCAGTATTTCTTCTGACTGCTCCATGAAACTCCCTCCTCAGTCAGTCACCTTGACAGAGGCATAGCTGTACACAAGCAGTGAGGCTTCACTGCCTATTGCAGGGCTGAAAGTCTTGCTGCAATGCCAAAATATGCATGGTTTTATTCTAGCTTACTGTTGCAAGCCACCTATAGAAGCAAAAACTAGATGACTGTTGTCTGTCACAAGCAGTAAAAGAAACAGAGCTTAATTAAATCCCAAGAGGTATTCCCTTCCCAGTGCCCATACCTGTCTCAATCTGTCATAATCAGTCAGGAACAATAAAATAATAAGCCAAAACTACCTACACTTGGTGTTTCTCACCAACCTAATGACATAATTAAATTTTATAATAAAGAAATAATAAAAGATTATTACTATTTTTCTAATAAAGAAATAATGTACCTCATAGACCACAGAGTAGTTGGCCTAGGGAAAACTAATTTTGTTTTATGGAATTTTTCATTTATCTAACTTTAATCATGCCAATTTTGACCTTAAAACAAAACACGCTGCTCTATATACAATAACCATATATCAAATACACAACTCTTTTTGACAGGACAAGGCTGTTAGACTATTATCATCTATGTTTCCCCCCTACCCTTTATAACTAGAAAATACTTTCTAGAATAACAACACATGAAGCAATGGCTATCACATCACATAAAAATAATTTTCTCTCCGGGCTGCTGATTTAATTTTTTTTCTCAAGTGTGAATGTTAAATTTTTGCATGTGGGTCAGAAACTCCTTGGTTCCAAGAAGATACACATTAAAAGCACATAGATTTGGAAGGGCTGTTTCTAACATTAACCCAAACCAAAAAAAAGCCCACCTCCCCCCAAAAAAAACCCAACCAACCAACCAAACTCTCAAAGCTGTGCATTTAAATGAGCTCCTTTAACTTAAAAGTACTCAGGTGTAAGAAGAGTTTATTCCATGTCTAAGATCAAAGTAGGAGATGCAGAATTTAAACCTCCAGGAAAGAGAACACTGGCTAAAGTGATCAAGAAGTGTAAGTGATTCATTAACTATAATTGGGCTGGTGCTACTCCTTGAAGGCTTTTCTTAGCATCAGATCCAACTTGTCAGGAGTTCACAGTAGTACATCTATCTGTTGGATCAGAATACAAATTACTTGCTATATGTTAAGACCATCATCAGCATCAACTGGAGTTTTCAGTGGGTATTCAGCACTCAGTGTATTATTTTGAGGATGTTCTATTCCCTCTGTAAAACTGACTACATTTTTCCCGATGAAAAGATACAAATAGGATACAAAAAAGAAATCAGAAGGTGATTATTCCATGCTGACAACTGCAGAAATTTCCAGAGCCATTCACTTCAACAGACTATCAATCGACTGTTTACAATCTGTGATTTTGTTTTGTGTATCTGGACATACATTCCCATGTTGAGTAGCATATGTATATGTAGAGGAATGAAGTTGGGTTAATTAATATTGATAATATACAGCTGTGGGCTGGCTTCAGGGGTGGCGGGTTGGCTGATGTAGATAAGGTGCAGCTGTGGCTGGTTCTGTTAAGAGGTTGGGCAGCCAAGGAAGAGAGAGGTAAGAGAATGTGTGCCTGGGATGAGGAGAGACAAGGAGAAGGTACCAGAGGGACTGGCCTGAAGAGTATGTTGGTATGTGATGGTAAAAGACCTTGTTGCAGCTGGCTAGTTTGGAGAGTGCCGCGACATGTATACACATACATATGTGCACCCACCCACTATGCATGCATGCACATGCTATGTTTCCTTAACAATTCTTTGTTGCTTAAAAACAATAATATGGCCTGTTGCATCCCAGAATTTCAACACTTTACAAAAATTGAATGATAAAATTGACTGATAAAAGCTAGTGGACTCGCTAGGATAAACCTTCAGGTTTCATTGTTCCTATACCCATTTCAGCACACTCTCACTTTATTTGCCCTTTCTTTGGGTAAGAGTGGTGGCTTCTGCTTGAGAAGAGGTCACCTTCATTGTAAATATGAAGGCAAATCTGTGAGAAGCCTGTTGGGATTATTTTTAGCCAAAAGGAACTGTTGTATTAATTTCAACTCTGAAAGTCTATAGATCTATTTCTGTCACAGCAGAACAGCAGGTCTGTCAACAGCAGACCATAGTCAGCACAGGGAGTGTTTCCTCCTGTTTATGCCAGGGGACGTGGCATTTCCAGGCTTCTTTCTAGCCCCCAGCAGTAACAGATGGGGTCAGATGCCACCTTTAGGGAAATGTGTTTTGGTTTAAACAAACACACATTCAGGGCTGCTTGCTTGCCTTTTTATATAGTCTCTAGGAAAGGAAAAGCCATACCTAGTCTCCCTGTTTTGCACTAGTTTATTAGGGTGCTCGGACCTTTCCTCTGAAAAAAAGAAACATAACTCACAAGGAGAATTTTAAAAATATTTCTTATTTCTCTTCTTCAGCTTCTCTCTTACACTCTTACAGTGATTTGGCAATAGTTTTCCTTGTTTGTTGTTCCATTTATTATTTGCTGAGAGGTTCTTATCTACATGGTCTCATTTCCAAAAAAATAAGCATTTAGAGCCACTGCTGGTTTAAAATATTTCTTTAGAATCTGGGGCACCTAATGTGTGTGTCCTTTCACCCAAGCCCCTAAGCTGTTCCTTTAACCAAGTGAACTGAAGCTGCTGAAGCAGTTCAGCCCTCTTTGTTTTCCTGTTCGTAAAACCAGGGAAGCCCACTACAAATGAAAAGAAACCTCATTAATATATCTGCTAATTGTATTATTGCCATCTAAGTGGATAGCTCAACTGGTTTTGGTGAATAGAAACAGTGGATCACTGACCCTTGAAATTATTTTGAAAGAAAATTTAATGTGGTCAAGGAACCTAAAATTAAGAATTAACATGTAATGATTTTGTGAGGGGAGAGGTGTGGCTGGTGTGCAGCATGGCTGAATTCATGACACAGGGACGTTTTCTTACTGGTTTATTTTGGTTTTGCTTTGTTTTAGACAATTGGAAGATTTTTTTTCTTTTTTCAATTTATTTGGGAAGGGTAAGAATGTTATTTTGGGTTGAGGGGCAAGTTAATCCTTAGGGTTGTGGGTTGTACAGTGAAATGGGTTAATTTATTTTTTGATATGACAGAAAACATGATTTATTGCTTTCTGTCTAAACATTTTAAGGCATAAATAAGTAAGAACTGAGAGAATGAGACATGATGTCTACAATCACTGATGTTGAACATTAACACAAAAAGCTAATCACATAAAAGAAAAAAAATAAAATATTCCATTTTCTGTACTGAATTAGAGGAGGAGATGCTGTCTTCTGTGTAGAGAAAATCCTTTTTAGCTGCTTCTTTTCCTATAGACTGGAGGATTGTGTATTTTTTAATATATTTGAGATCATTAACAGGACAGCCAGTGAAGTCTGACATTTGTTCAGTGTATTCATTAGTTTTGTGCAGAACTGCAATATTGTTGTCAATGTCCTCATATTTACAAAAGACTATATGCAAAATTAGTTTCTGTGAAAGACCATAAAACATATCTCTTGCTGTTTTGTCTTTGGTCCTGGAGTATAACCTTGGGTTCCTCTAAGCACTAAACACTTACCCTGATGCATGGCTGCCCAAGACTTGCCCACGTCCTGAGACTGGTTTTTTTCTTAAAGAAAGATGAGCTGCATATCTGTCAGTAACACAAATATTTGTAACATTAATTCAATGGTATCCTTTAAGATTTCATTTCAAAGGAAAATCTGCATTTGAAGAGGATCATGGAATTGCCAAAGATTCCAATTATACACTAAAAAATGAAGAATATTGAATAGCTATGCAGCTTGACCAGAAAAAGCCATGGGTTCATGTTGTTTCACATTCTGGCTGGAAAAGAAGAGCACTCCAAAGTAGTTAGAAGCGCTCCTTGAGCCTGCAGTGGTTCAATCAAAGCTTCTGTCTGGGCTCCAGGGGACTTCCCCCTGTCCTGTGACAAAGGGGAAGGGTAGACTCAGTTTTCCTGGTTGATCTGCCCTGGATGCAGAGACCCAAAAAGCACTAGTTGTTTTGTTAGAAGACAGCTCTTGGGAGTTTGCCTGCTAAGGACAGAGAAGCCACTCAACTGAGATAGACATGACTACCTGTGACCCAGGTATCCCATGCTCAGTCTGGGTGTCCCTGCACAGGTCAGCTAGGATGGAAGGAAGCAGTTCAGGCTAATTTAACCTTTTTGACCTTTCTATTGAAACTGAATGTTCAGAAACTTTCCAATTATACAGTAGGTTTGTATCTTTAGAGAGATGTGTGTACTGTGTATATCTATATACACGATAGCTGTACTTCTTGGACATTGTGGATTATGATCTTCCTAATATGAAATAAACTTTTTTCTCATGAATCCTATTCCCTGAGTTCTTGCTAGAGGGGGAAGACTTTTACATGAGTATTTCCTCCTGATATTTGAATGAAGGATTTTTCCTGTCACTGTCCTTTTGTAGTGACAGGGCTGGTAAAAGCTTTTCTGTCTGTAAACATCTAACAACTTCATTATGCTTACTATGCCATAGTCTATAATTTCTTAGAAACTCATGAAGACATTGAGCTCTTTCTGGGTTTGTTTATTCTTTCTGGACTCCTGCTTTCTTATATGGAAGATTTCTGAAATGTTTTTCAATGGACAGTTTTTTCACTTGGCTTTTTCTGTAGTTATTGCTTTTCAACCCCTTCTCCATTGATGGTACATGAGGATACACTGCTCCAAAACATTTATCTAGCTTCAGAAAGTAACACCTAAATATAACAGGACAGTGTGAACTAATTATTTGTGGGAGAATGGCACCCTTTTTTTTTTTATCAAGTGTAACCTCTACAATGAAAAGATTATTAATGGAGGAGCTTAAAGTCCAGGAGGCACTGGAGATAAAAAAAAAAAAAAGTGACTTTATAAATCTCTGTGGATGTGACTGTTATAATAATCCTCCAGAACTGAACTGAGGTAACTTCTCCATTTAAATGGGCTGGTTTAATGGAATGGGAACTGTTATGGCTAAGAGTGCCAAGCTGAAGGAGGTTTGGAGGGCATCCCTCCAGGGCAAGAATAATATTGATGATTAAAATAGATTGTGATAGAAGCTAGAAATTACTTACTAAAAGTTATAGGCCCTTGGGCTAAAAGTAAGTGTGGTATTATTCAGCTATCAGATTAATATCTGAAATATCATCTATTTTTGAACTGTATTCTATTTGGCAGGGAGTGGGTAAATGATTAAGTAGATCTTTACCATCTCTGATGACTCTTGTACTGTGATTTATATATTAAAAAAAAAAAAAAAAGAGAGAGAGAAGCATGTCCTAGCATGAGGGACACAGAGAAAATGTGTGAATAAAGAGGAAAGCCTGAAACCAGGGACCGTGAGTTATTTCAGCTTCCTCATTCAGGGACTGATGGATTTTTGAAGCCAGAATGATCATCTAGCCTGACCTCTGTAATACTGCAGGCCATAAAATTTCACTTCGTTACCCCAGGTCTGAGCCAAATTTATCTTACTAAGACATTAAAAAGTAGAAGTCATATTTTCAAAGATATTTAGGTATTTAAAAAGTGGAGATAAAAATTTCTGTACAGACTAGGTGTTTCTCATTGATTTCACAATTTCACAACTTCACACTGGTTTTGGAAGCTTGAGTAGACTTCTGAGAGAGAGGGTTTGAAATGCCTTTGAAAGTCTGGCCATACAGACACAGTCAGATACACAAATCACAGTACTTTACACTTTTCTAAACATAATTTACGAGACAAGATAGAAATGCTCTAGGAAAAGGACATGTTCATCCTCTTATGACTTCACTGTCTAATAAGGAACAAACATTTCTTCATTATTTAGATGGAGATTTATTTTTCTGAAGTGAAACACCTCTCAAATTAATCCTGAAAGTTAATATCTAAAGGAATGGAAGAGTCCAGCATTCTAAGCAGCAACCCTGAAAAGTGCCTGGATCTCATGATGTGATTTAATTCTAAAAAAAAAGCATTATAAATGAAGCTAAGGAATCACATCTGTGTATAAGAAAACATTTTAAGTGCCATTGTTGACAGCAATTTAACAGAGATTAATACCAGCATTCTATTTATGACCATGAAAAATTCTGCATATAATGATTTGGGAAATTATATAGCATGGAGAAAAGTAAATTGTGTTCTAGAGGATATTAGCTTTACAGATATTTTAGGTAAAAATTTTGAAGGAGTTCAGTAACAATCCACAAATGAAGTTTTACTTTAGCTTTTCTCTTTTTTTTGAATTACATAATTTTCTTATTTTTACTGCTGAGCAGAAAGTAAATTGCAATAAAATTACAAAACACTTAGAAATATGTTATTATTTTTGCTGTGGGGAAAAAAGATGTTAGAGAAGCAGGAAGAGCAATACTAGAAAGAAACACATTTCATTCTGCCCTCACTTGAAATTCGCCAATATACATTTCACTACTATATTGTGCCATCTTATGAAAAAGGCTGAGCCAGGTACATATTTCATTAAGTACTTAGGAATTTCTTAGCAAACCTTCAGTCTGCAGGTGGAAACACAATGGAAACAGAGTACTTCAAACTGTTGAATACATTTGAGGGAAATTTGAATGTAAAAATAAGGCTAAGTAACTGTACGATGTAAATTATATTCTTCTAATCAGAGAACTGGGATGGGAGAAGAGTGTAGAGGAATGAAGTTGGGTTAATTAATATTGATAATATACAGCTGTGGGCTGGCTTCAGGGGTGGTGGGTTGGCTGATGTAGACAAGTTGCAGCTGTGGCTGGTTCTGTTAAGAGGTTGGGCAGCCAAGGAAGAGAGAAGAGGAAGAAGCAGAGAGAGGTAAGAGAATGGGATGAGGAGAGACAAGGAGAAGGCACCAGAGGGTCTGGCCTGAAGAGTATGTTGGTATGTGATGGTAAAAGACCTTGTTGCAGCTGGCTAGTTTGGAGAGTGCTGCGACAGAAGAGCAGTAGGCATCATTTACTTCAACAAGGTTTTCAGCACTGTCTCCCATAATATTTATGTATCCAAGTTAGGATGTTATGGTCTGGATGAGTGTACAATGGGCAAAAATTGGTTGGATGGTCATAGTTAATGCGGTCATGCTCTCCCAGCATATTGGTAAACTCTGGACAACTGAAGGGGCATGTACTGGGATGTCTCCTATTTAACACCTTTATCAATGACCTGTCAGAGATAACAGAGTGCACACTTCTCAAGTGTACAGATGACACCAAGTCAGGTGGGAACCTGTTGGTAGTCTTGAGAGCAGGGTTACATTCAGAGGCACCTCAACAGGCTGGAAGACTGATGAGACAGGAAACTTCTGAAATTAAGCAAGGAAAAGTGCTAAGTGCTGCTCCTGGGAAAGAGGAGGGGCTGTGATGGCACAGGCTGTGGATGGACAGGCTGGGAGCAGCCCTGCAGAAAAGGCCCTGGGGCCCGATGTGCAGTGAGCTGAGCCTCAGCCAGCAAAGGTGGCCAGGAGCTCCCTGGGTTCTATCAACAGGTACATGGCCAGCTAATACAGGCAGTGGTTATCCCCCTCTGCTCAGCACTCATTAGATCATAGCTGCAATTCCCTTTCCAGTTTTGGGATCTCCTATGCAAGAGAGAAATCGCCAAACTGGAGCAAGTTTGGAGGGATGGAGAAGGCTGGAGCACTTGCTCTGTTAGGAGACACCGAGGGATTGTGTCTACCTGGATACAAGGGAGCTCTGGGGACTCCTCACAGTGTCCCCCCAGTGCCTGTCCAGAGGTTGTCAGGGAGACAGGCTCTTCACAGCCACATGTGGTGGGAAGATGAGGTCCAACAGGCATAAATTGAAACAAGAAACATTCAGGCCGGATATGAGGAAAACCAACCTGACTCTGAGAACTCTCCAGCAGTGGAACAAGCTGCCCAGAGAGGCTATGCAGTCTCCATCATTGGAGGTTTTCAAGACACAACAGGCCAAAACCCTGAGCAGCCACATCTCATCTCAGAGCTGTCTCTACTGTGAGCAGGAGGTGGGACTAGAGACCTCCTGAGGTTCTGTCTGAACCTGAATTGCTTGTGATTCTGTGAAACATTAGGCAATAATGATATTTTAGCGGTTCCCCACCCATCAGTAAATGTGTAAGGAAAAAGACTAATTCCTTACATACCACAAACAAAAAGACAAGAGTTGTTGTTGGATCTCCAAATTCACAAGCTGCCTTCAACTAGCTATAAAAGCTAAGAAGTTTAATATACAAGCCTTTTGAAGTCTGCCACCCTGTTATGTGCCAGGTTGGAGGGTCAGTCTGAAGGCTAAGAAATTCATGTCTTGAAGAGAAATCTCCCTTGGCAGGCATATCACAGCATCCCTCCTGTTACCCCTACAGAATGCTGATATGGGGAAGATTAGTCTTGCTTCTTACCTAAAACAGTGGTTGTTCCCACCCATTGACAATTCACTCAATCATTTCTTCTCTTTGTTAACTTTAATTGTGGTCTTTTACATGACCACAAAACCTCTCTTGGCATTATTTCTGAAAAAGTTTCACATGCACAGGACTGCAAATAGCAGTTTGACCTGGATTTCCTTTGAGACCATTAATTCCCAGAAATATTTTTCTTCCAACTCATTAAATACAACTTGTTTCAAATGTAATTGGGCTGGTTTAAATCATATTACTTTTTACTTTTACAAACAATGGATGTAAGCAATCTTTCTGACTTTGAAGATCTGTATCAGGGGTGTGATTACCCACCTTCATTTGAAAAGTGTCAGATGAACAATAACTTCTGATTGACTCAGAAGATGTCTTAATAAAATCTGGAGTAAATATTGTTACCTACTTAATGTTTACTACCAAAATGATATTTTAAATGGTTTGGCACTAAATTTTTGGTCTGCCTGACCAATCCAAATCAAGCTGCTTGAAAAATCATCTTTTTCAGGTACTTACACATGACTTAGTAACTAGTATCACTTATATCACCGCTATAATTTTATGCTTTTTTAGAGCAACATGTATGTAAGCAAATATCTTTTTGCTTACATAAAAAATGACTCCAAAAGAACCAACTACAACAAGCATAAAGAGAACATGTTGTTCTACGGGCCTTATTGCTAATTTAATTAGCTCCAATTTACCCACAAACACAGCTTGATAGATATATTCTGTTCTTTATTATGTCGTTTAGCACCCTGCAACATGGTGCTTGCTAAGATTATCTCATCTGCTGCAGATGACAGTGCTCCTCAGTGGCCATATTCAGCAATATATAAGGCTTACTAGAGCTGGTCCTTGCCAGTTCTTCCTAACTTCTGTCTCTCTGAGGCTAAGGTTGAGGCTGTAATTATTATCAGGGGCCTGAAAATCGGTCCAAAATGGCCTCTGTGAAGGAGAGCTTGAAGTCAAAAATGAACAACTCCAAAGGCAGTTTTTCAGAAGTCTTGTTTTTATCTATCAGCATTAAAAAAGCCAGCATGTAGAGGAATTATAAAGGAATGAAGGCAGGTTAATTAACATTGATTATATACAGCTATGGGCTGGCTTCAGGTGTAGTGGGTTGGCTGATGTGGATAATGTGCAGCTGTGGCTGGTTCCTGCCAAGTAGTCAAATAACTCTAAGGGGTATGGAAGAGGAGGATTGAAAGATGATGATGACTGAGTGAAGAGAGAGCATTGGATGAAGTGAGACCTGGGAGAAGCAGAGGGAGGGGAAAGAGCACCTTGGATGTAGGAGAGACAAGGAGAGGCCGTGGGAGAAACAGAGAGAGGAAGGGGGCCTGGATGAGTAGAGGCTGGCTGGAAGAGGAGCCCGGAGAAGGGATGCAGGAGAGGCAAGAAGCAGGGTGGACTGGCAGCATGGACAGTACATGAACTTTTAAAAGCTTGTGGGGGATGGTGGCTGTGCTGGGGCAAGGTGTGGGAACTAGTTATCAACATTAACCTGGTATGTGATGGTAAAAGCCTTGTTGCAACTGGCTAGTTTTGCTAGTGCTGTGACAATCGGGGCCTGGTGTGAGGCTTGAACTCAGGACCTTCAGATTATGAGACTGAGTGTAATGAGCGGTGATGGCTGTGCAAGGGAACATTTGAAGTTTTGAGTGGTGACGGCGGTGCTCAATGTAGTGGAAACAGGTGGGGATAGCCTGCGATCTGGATCACATTGAAATAGGCAGGGAGGAGCCTAGGAATCCAGGTCAGACGCCAGTAGGGGTGAGCCATTGGGATCAAAGGAAAGGAAGCTGTAGAGCTAAGAGACTAAGGGTGATGGGTGGTAGTGGATGACTGCATGGCCAGACATGGCAGTGGCCCACGAAGGCTCCAGAGTGTGTCCGGCTAGACAGATGTGACACCAGCGTGTTAAAATACACATTTTTTCCTTTTGTGTGCAGAGGTATGGGTAAACAGGCACTGGGGAAAAAAAGGCCTGTTGGACTTTGCTGAAGACAGAAAAGACATGGCCATCTTCACTGATGCTAACTTTTACATTCCCATGTTCAGAGAAGCTTAACACCACTAGTAACATTTGGGAGCTGTATATTTTAAAATAAAGAAAAAAAAATATCCATGCATGCATAGTAAAGATCTAGTGTTGATCATGACATTTCCTGATTACTAATAATGAAAAATTCCAATCTGACCAGTAGGTACCTAAACCCAAATATTATTACTGCAGCTATGGGTATTCATTATGAACATATAGCACAACAGTCTTTTATTTGTTTCCATTTCTTTTCTGACGGATTCACTTTATTGCTAAAGAGAGCATTATTTACTGTGTAATTCACAGCAACAAACTTTATAATAAATTTGCTGTTTCTTGTGACTACATGATTTTGTGCGCTGTAATGGATAGTGACAAACTGGAGGCATTTCCATCTTCTTAGTGCAAATACCAAAACTTTCAAAATGAGAGAAGAAAGCTTAATATTGCCTTTTCAGTGTGGTGCTCAGTCTTCCACCGAGTCACATGGAAGAGGTCCCTTTTGCCCATATATAACTCCTTCCCACTGCAGCAGGATGTCTGCATTCAGAACCAGAATACAAATTCTAACCGAAAAGCAGCAAAGTTGTCACCCTCTTTCATGACACCTTCTCTGGGACTGTCCAGATTAAGTATTTGTAAAACTAACCCAATAAATCTCCTAGCACTCCTAAACCTAAACTCCTAAACCTAATATGCTATGAGCCTCTGGACTGCAGCAGAATTGACTCATCACCTTTGCTTGTAGACCCTTTTCCCATCATAATCTTTTCTGAGCATAATTCAGTATCTGAATGGAGCATATCCATTGCATCAATTCATAGCATTTTACAAAGAAAAAAAAAAAAAAGCAACCAACACAATTATACAGGTTTGTATAACGTGTTATGAATATTTTTTTTTTCAAAACAGCAGTCATTAGTAATAAGGCTGGAGTTACTTATATGTCAGTGATACTTAAAGAAGACTGTTCAACAGGACGTATTTGGTGAATTTTCTGGAAAATCTTTCCTGTAATATTAGATGTGAACATAATATATGCAGAAAACGTCCTTACCAGAGATGAAACAAAGACACTATACAATCTGAACTGAGAATTAGTGTTTTCAGGAAATCAAGGGCTTCCTGAATAATTAGCATACAGCTGCTAATCACCCTGTAAATTGTTGTTATAAGCAGCCATAACCCTGCCAATTCACTTCACTAGAAATTACTTCAATTGCTTGCTCACTTTCAATTCCCTGTAGAAGAAAGATGATCAAAAACAGGTATAAAAAGACATGCCTAAACCAGAAAATGTCTCAGTTTTCTGACTAATTTGAGGGCTGAGTTTGTTCTCAGGCCCAGGGAAACAGCAGCTGAACAAGTGCAAGAGGGAAGTCCTACAGAACTTATCATTTTGCCAGATATAGTAAAAGCCTTTTTTTCTCTCCATCATGAGAGACTTCTTTAAATCCTAATGAAAGTTAAATGAAGTTCCAATATATATAAAGAATTCTAAAATATATAAAAAGAGATATAGAATTCTAAGGTTTAATATTATCACCTTCCCCTCCTCTGCTCCCTTACTGCCCCTAGGAAAATGTGAATCCACCACTACATTTCAATCCTAGCTATCACCTAGGAACTTCAGGAAGCAGATGAGTGTTTTCTATTGAAATTCCAATTAGGAATATTGTCAAAGCAAAATAAGCAGAGAAAATTATTTGGGAGCACTTGGTGTTATCTTGCATTGCAATTTTTTATCATGCTTTGTCTACTGAGAGAATATATTTTTATTTTATGCAGCACCTCTCATCTAAGAGACAAGAAAATGGACGAGAGGAATTAAACTGTTTATGGCGAAAATTTTTTAACTTTTTTTCCATGAGATTTTTAAAAAAGACAGTGTGTTAATGAGACAGAGAAATATAGCAAGGCTGTCCCAGACGGTCAGCGCTATACAGAAAAAAGCTCTTATATCAGAAATGGTGGTTAAGGTTCATGGAAGAGGCTTATACGTAAACACAGAAATAACACTAGGAAGTACTAGATGTGGTTCCCCTTGACTATACACTAGTTTTATTCATTTCCCCTTTGTGACAATCAGTGCCATCAGGAATGAACATTAAAAACGCATTGGTGCTTCAGGGGCTTCTGCTGGTTTTACTGATTTTGGCACTGTGTCCATTAGTAACTAGGCCTGGGGAAACCCATCCAGCAAACACAAGAATCAACAAACCTTTCATCTAAAATGCAAATTAACTTGAATGTACCCATTTTAAACTCATTTCAAGACCATGGCAAATGGCATATAACACCAAAAGTATTTTGTCTCATTTCCTGACAGTTTTCTTAACTAGAGCATTGATTTGGGTAAAATAGGGTGTGAATGTTAAGTGTAATAGCTGTCATTGAATAAAACTAAATGGCTACGTTTTATTGCAGAATAAAAATGACTTCTCCCTATTTAATTTAATCTATTTACTAGTCAGTTTATCACTTATTTTTCTGAATCAAAACCAGAAAATAATTTTAGCCTAATGAAGTTGAGGTGGTTTTAATCTAGAGTGCAGCATAAGATTCCTTAGGGCTTGTCTTAAAAATTGAGCTAATCTGTTTTACATACACAAATGCCTTCCATGTCAAATCTGCGTATAACAAACCCCTAAATCATAGGATCAGAGCATTATAGAATCATTTAGGTTGGATAAGACCTTTAAGATCATCATATCCAACTCTTAACCTAGCACTGCCAAGCCCACTGCTAAACCATGTCCCTAAGTGTCACATCTATACATCTTTCAAATACTCCAGGCATGGTGACTCAACCACTTCAAATCAGATTGGTATTTTTTGATACATTTTTTCCTAACTTAGTTCCAATGAAACTTGAATTGAAATTTACAGTCCAATTAATTGACTTGATTGACTAAAACAATAGACATCACAGGGTTTTTTTCCAAATGAACAAACACCTTGTTCACATCTGAAGCAGCAACCAAATGATCCATGAAGTAGTAATACTATAGGTAAGGGTAATACTAGAAAGATGATGAAATATTGTCATAACACAGAGGAACTGGACAGTTTGTTTCTGTGCAGCTTTTGACAAACTTTAGAACAATAAGGATTTATTATATATATTTATATATGTCATATATATGTTGGAAATCAGATGTATAGAAATGTCAAGCAAATATTAGAAAACTAAACAAGAAAACAAGGTGTAGAGCAATCACTAGATTTCTCCTAGTAGTAATTACATTTTCCCTTCTGAAATCTAAATGATGCAATCTGGTATCTGTCCCAAACTACCATTATATTAAGAAAAAAAATGCCTATCCACCAACGTTGTTTTTTTAAAAAAGTTTGATTTTTTTGTTGTTGTTTTTTTTTCCCCCCAATTTTTTTTCTCATGATTGGTCCTAATACAGAAGAAACTTTGGTTTAAGGAGAGTAGGCAAAAAGAAAACATGAGTTTATTTCTTTATCAACAGCTTATTTCTTTATCTTTGATTTTTATAGGCAGAAAGGTATTCTCATTTTTGAGAAATGATTAGATGTTTTTGTGTACTATACTTGCAACTCAGTAGTGTTAGTTTCTTAACCTGCGTATAAACAAGGGATTTTAATACCTAAGCACATTGTTTCAGTCCCAGTGATGCCAATGAAAGCATTCAGGGTCCAGAGCATAGAATGGTATCAAAGTAACAGGCTTATTCAGATTTCGTCTGTTATCATCTGTTTCATTGACTTGTCAGTTCCATTGCTGTATACTCCTTTGTGACTGGAGTGCTATATTCATAGAAACTCCTTCTATGCCAGTGTACTGGGAGTTTCTGAATTCCTGGGTCCAGATATTACCCCATCCCTTTTTCTGTCCCCACCAGACTTCTTTCCCTCTCCTCATAAGGAGAAGCAGACCTGTAACATGGCACTTGGCATGGCAGATACCTGAATTAGATACTCCAAATGGCAGAGTCCACATACCAGCCAATGCAAATTAAGAACAAGACATCAATATTCTGCTTTATTATTTTAATATCTTTAGTATTTAGAAGTAACTCCTATCCTTATTTCTGCTGAGGCATACCTTGGGCAAAGTGGCACCACTTCATATGTAGTGCAGATATCTGCTTTGTGTAGTATACAGTCATTCCAAGGGCCCCATCTGTGTGAATCTGTGTGAGCAGGTTTTGTAGCTATCTGTAGGTTTGGATGAAAAATCATTTGAAATTTACAACATTTACAGCCTAAGCTGTCCTTCATTTTCCCTATGGTTTACCTCTGGTGGCCTTTCCAACAGCTGCTTTTGTCTTCAGTAAAGGCTATAAAAATCTATGTAAAATCTGTCTCCCACTTCTAACTTATAATATATAATCCAAAAAACAGCACTGGAACTACAACCCAGGCTGTAAAAAGTATGAAATCAAATGTAAAATATTAAGTCAGCGTGACCTAACTCATGTCTCCTAATGCACTTTTTTACTCTTCTTTTTTTTTTTTTTTTTTTTTCCCCCATAGTTTATCACTGTCCATAGTGGAAAATGGCAGAAAACCGGGACTTTAGTACTTGCAAAATATTATTAAAAGGCTATTTAGAATTAAGAGAAATACAATGCAAAAAAATGGAGGTAATTGGATAGAAGTATTTCAATATTTCTATCAGGTGTAAAAGCGTCCCAGATCAACTGCTGTAGTTCAATGACTTATCTAAGAATAATGCTGGTAGCTAAGGTCTTGTAAATTCTACTTAATTTATTGCTGGATGGACTAGAACTAATAGGAATACATACTAAACAAGCAAGCTTAAAGCCAGGCTGACATTTCACTGACTTCCCTGTGCTTCTTGGAAGATGAAAGCTTTTGTCTAGACATTTGCCTTCTTTTGATATCATGGCATGACAAGCATTTGATGAGAAAAAATATTTAAAGACAAAGTGCCAAGACTAACAGGCCACAAATAAAGCCTCTTTTCTAATATGTAAGAGTAGAAATCATTACATTCTTCTTAGGGGAAGGATGCCTGTTGCAAAATAAATTTGACTATGTTTTCTTCCTATTTAAAATATGTTTCTCTAAATGCAATTCATTTGTAGGCAAAGTGATAGTGATAAACTTATGGCCCTATGCAAAGCAAGAAAAGGTTTATGAAGAAACAGACCACAGCCTCTAAGGAATCATTTTATGCTTCCACTTTATACTATAAAATAGTAATACTTTAACAGACACAACATTGCCAGGAACTATTTTGTTATAAAATCATTTCAAATGTACAAACAGAAATGGTGAGCTAAAATAAAACTGGCAAAACATAAAAGCTGCTTTCCAGCGTGCTCTGGTAACTGAGAGCAGATTGTCTTGTGCATATTATAGGTTTCAAAGTAATTGCTATTATAAAGGCCCTGTAGTCCGCCTATCTTGTAATTATGCATGTATCTAAGAAGCATAAGAATTTTTCAGTGCTGAGGATGCATGTTTGTATCATAAATAAAAACCTGCTAATGAAAAGTTTATAGGACTAAAGCAATCCAATTAAATGCCTTATTTAATTGATGTATGTATTCACTTCTTCATTTAGCTGCATGTCTTTTTTGTTGTTTTGTTCTTTCTCTGTCACAAACATGGAAGCCAAGAATTCAAGAGAGGTAGCATGAGAGGAAGACATAGTTTTTGAGGTGCTTCCTCTGGAGATCGTAGGCCACTGTCATAAAATCACTTTCAGAAATCTTCAGGTGTTGCCTAACAACTTGTCATCTTTCTGGTTCAATTACTCTCATGGCAAGACTGTTGCAAAATTTCACTTCTAAAACAGGGCTTTTAGCAAACATTTTCAAAAAGCAGTTGTTGGGGTTTTTTTTATTATTATTATTTTCATCTTTGCTGGTTTTCCACGTTTAAACAGCTTCCTAGCTCTGCATATCCCTCTCTTTTCATAAGTAAGGAACTCTGCCAAATCCTGCTGGTTTTGTACAAAATTGCTGAAAATGCATCCTAAAACTTTCCATCCATGTATCATTTCTTTCTAGTTCCTTGGTACAGATAACATTGAGTTCCTTGAAGAACAAAAAATATTTAAGAATGAGATTTTCAACACATATTTTAATACCATTAAGTATAACTTTCTCATTAGAAATGGATGAAACTATAACTTCTTTTGAAGGCAAGGGGACCATTTTTCAGAAGTTTATTTTTGCATTTTAGGAAAGACACAGTCCCTGTCCTGAAACAGTGAACAGCCAAATGAATATCTACTTCTAGGGGAAAGGCAATTTGTTTTAGTGAAGCAATGACAATCATACTGAAAGTGTTGCAAAGACTATGAATATTGGAAGACCTAAGAGATAATGAAATACCCAGTGAATATTACCACAGGTAATTTGTTAGACTGAATGCCTATACATTTGGGTGTCCAGCATCAAATGGTTTGGTTTTTTGGAGAACATTGTACATTTAAAAAGTAGAGCACTTGCTTTGGCCAAAAATGTTGAAAGAGCCGACAGTCTTGTCATATTTGAAAATCATCATCCTTGATTTTTGCACAGTAAATTCTAAACCTTTGGTGATGAAAGCTATCCAGAAAAAGTAAAAATCTTGATCTATAATTTACAAAGACCCTTTAAAATGGAAATCACAGAGGTGATTTTGTGATCTATTTTATTCTTTAATGAAGGGTTTGGCATTTGCTGCCTCTCCTTGAAGATGTTGTTCTGTATTAGGGAGGCCATTTCTGCTGAGGATACAAGGAGTGAAGAAAAACTTCATTAGGTTTCAACATGTCAAACAAGCTACCCATGTGAGTTAGGGTTATATAGACCAAACACCTGATTAGAAAGTTCCTCTCTCAAGTGGCAGCATCACCCATCCCTACTCCTAATAATCAGGAAACTTCCTTTTCCCCCTAAAAATAAGCAGGCAACATTGAGAAACTTCCTTTCTGTATGGTGCTTAAGTTACAATATCCTGAAAATAAAATAATAAGCCTTAGAGTTTTGAAAGTACTCTGAACTTACTACGTTAATGTGCCTTACAATATATTAAACTCAGGATGAGATGTGAAGACTCAGCACAACAGTGTGCTACAGAAGGTAAAATAATGGTCTGCTGACTGCTTGGTACTACAAGTTTAAATCATACTCCAGTGCCTTATGCAGCAGATTTGGGAAAAAAATACAAAGTGTATATTTATTGTTGTTCCTCTCCACAAACCATTATTGTGCTTCCTCTTTTCCCACTGAATTTTGAAGCCCCACTTTCTTCCCCCAGAGCAAAATTAAGCCCTTGGTTGGGCTAAAAATAACTCCTTCTAATTTAGTATTTTAGCTTCAGAGTAAGTACGTTAAGGAAGGAATGCCTGAGTGACTTTCAAAATGAGATAGATTGAATTGACTAGCTCTCTTCTGGGGCACATGCCTCTTTCACTGAAAAAATAAAATTGTTTTGCCAACTCCTTTCCTCAGCTGTAACTGAAATTACTGTGGAGTAAATGCTCAGTCAGTTTATGGCAATTCTGCCCAAAAAATCCTATTAAGCAATAATAGGATTTGTTTCTCGACTGCCAGTTTCTGTTTTGAAAATACACCCCCGTGTGCTCTCAATTCTCAGAACAAATTTTGATTGATTTGTTTCTCATCTTTCTCCTTTGAAAATAACATTCTTGCTCTTTACCTTTTTAAAGTATTTTAAGAGGTGATTAAACTGCAGCCACTCAGCTTGGTTTTCAGATGTATAAAATTTTGCCCACCAGAGGCTTAAATTATATGTTCAACTGCAACCAGAAACTATCCTTTTTGCAGTTCTCATCCTTAAAAGAAAGTTACTACAAGTTACTGCAAGAGTTTTAACTATTTATTTTATTTTTAGAAATACTTATCCTAGAATAAAATCAGCTATAGAAATCTTATTTTTCACATGTTGCATATAGCAAAAAGATAGAGGGTCTTTGAAAGAGAAAACTTCTAAAAGTTTTTGTGTAAGATAAACAAGATAACATCTACCCAGTCTGAAACTGACAAGATTTTTGATTAGTGATTTTGAATGCTTATTAGGGAACACTTTATGAGTATGAACGCTAAACCAATTGCCTTTCTTAATGCTGAAAATTTCATGCTTCAGCTTTCAAGAGGCTTAGATAGCTATTTTCAATCCATTTTTATGCAAGGAAGTGAATAACAGAATTAACATCATATTTCAGTTAGAAATTAAAAAAAAAGGAAAAAAAAGAGGAAAGTGAAAGGAGAGAAGAAATGTTACTTTGAATGATATATGTGTACTCTTCCACCAATGAGTTTGTCAGCCAAACCAATTTTAGTCCAAGAGTTGAAACTTATTCTGCAGATGTAGCAGCAGGGGTGCAAACACAAACTTACGGAACATGCCTACTTGAAATGTGTGACCTATTCGATAGATTTTCAAAGTATGTATTAAAAACATAATAATTTCACATGTACATGAAGTCCATACTCCTTATACAAATGATATCAAATTCCTGTATCTTAATCAAAGTTTTTTCATATGCTTCCTTCACTCTCTGGTTCTGTGAAGTGCGAGCACTTTCTGTGCCCATGGAGGTCATTACTAGTGACAGTGGATGATGAGCATCCTGTGGGACACTGCATTTCAAGACACACTGTTCAGATTTCTCAGTAACTCACTGGTGAATTTTGTGTCAGAGTAGGACATAACCTGTCCCCTCTTAGCTTTTTTTAGCCTGCTCTTCAACCTTCTGTTCTCTAGCCAGTGGTTTGCCAGCCAATAATGATTTTGATGAGAGTCTACCTTTGGACTGATGTGTTCTGTGGATCAAATCTCTCATACCTTCATGCAAAGCTTTTTTTTTTTTTTTTTAATCCCATCAGAAGGCCCATTTTTCTCTGATTAGTTGTTGTGCAGAAGGTATTTATTTCCTGTGAAATAATCCTGAATCAACACCTGGCTACTTTCATCAGAAATAATAGACCCCTCTCATCCCTGCAAAGGGAGGGAGTGAGGAAAATTTGTGGTCCTTTTTGTCTGCTATATCTTTGGGGTTTATTATGTTTGACATTTCTAAAGCTAAGTCTTATTACAGGCTATTACCTTGTGACTGAGCAGAGGAGTTCTTGTGAAAATCAGAGAATGCAAACCTAGCTGTAAATGTAAACACAGAAATTGTGAACATGGGAAAACAAGAAAGCATCTAATGGAATATTAACACATTTCTAAACTACTAACTAAAAGATGAAATAGCAGGCAAAGGAGGAAAATTAACTCAGGAACAAGCAGGGTTCTATCTAATGCATACTCAATATTTCTACAGTTTTGCACAAAGAGAGTTAAGGGTTATTTTTTCTCCTAAATTAAAAGTCAACTTCTTTGCCCTCAGAAAAACACAGAAGTTAGTAATTAGAATCCAATAGTAGAAAATTTTGAAGAAGTATAAAGGGACACACTTAGTCTTTCTCATTAGCTTTTATTAACAGCCTTCTGAGTTTGTGAAATCAGTGTAACAAGTTACAAATGATGCATGAAATTGAAAATTTCTGTTTACCCTATAGAGTTTTCATCCATGGTTGGCAATGCCCTGCTGCAATATATGCAGTAATAGGATACCAGGCCTAGCCAAAACTTCTCAAAAAATGTGGTTTCTCAGCCTAAAAGGAGCTATTAAAATGTTGGGGGATTTCGCACAAAAACAGTTGGGTTTCCTTTGTACAGAAGCAAGTTTCTCAAATTCATTACAAAAGTTTACAGTGTCTCTCAGTGACCTCATGAAATAAGTACAGCTCAGAACCTGCATGCTGAGTACAGGTTGAAGGGCACTGGGAAGCAGCAGGCATTAGGTTGATGCTCACACTGGAAAACAAATTGAAACAAAACCTCATATTTGTGATGTGCTGTCTTATTAGACCACATATTAACCATGTCCGTAAATCCAGGCCAACGCTCATCAAAGTGGTTCTGTGCCTTCTTGGTAGATGATGTAAAAGAAAGATTTCCTTTGATACATTGCATAGAGTTTCTGACAGGAAAAATCCAGCAGATGTTTAAGCAGAGGCACAAGATCTCAGCTCACTATCCCAAATTCAGCTGCACTGAATTGAAATTATTTCAGTCCTTACACATGCTTTCAGGCAATCATCATCATGTGAATTGTGCACATTACAGGTTTGTCTATGGCTCTGTGTTCATGTAGGAGATTTTAACTTCCCTTCCCTCCTCCCTCCCCCGCCCACCCCCAGCCCTTCCCACTGTTTCCTCTTTCATTAATCTCCCTCCAGGCATTTCTCATGAACAAACTGAACATTCTAAATGAAACGGGTTTAATCCAGAAAATGTAAAACCCACATTATTTTATCTTTCCCTTCAAGGCTGTTAGGTTGCATCCTCTTTCCAAATTGCTTCTGTGTTTGAAAACATTTTTATCTATAGCTGAATTTTGTCTTAGAGTTGGAAATGGCTTTCTGTTCAGTCGCTATTAGAACAGGATAAAACAATGAGATCACAAGGCATTATCTAAGTTGTGAGTTCTTCAGGGCGTCAAATGATAAATGAAAAATAAGTATAAGGTAACTTAATTTTCCCCCACCATTACTCTTAACTATTACTGCTTCTCTCTTGGACTTTCTTATGCCTGAATTTGATAAACACTTGGGAGCTTAGGTACCAGCAATTTCAATTTTCAGTGCTGGCTCTGACAGCTGTTTTCAAAACAAGCTGCAGTAGTCTTCCATCTCTTCTTTGTTTTGGGGTAACAATATAAAAACCAAGGAATATCAATCCAGTTAAGCATAAACATAACTTCTTGGTGTTCACTGCTGAACAGTGAGAACTGCGCGTATGAAAAGAAACTTAATTTGCCTGGCACTAAACTTCTGGTTGTTTTGTAATTTATTACATTTAGCCATAGTACTTCGCCTTCATCCTTGTCGGACTGAATTGTTTTAAACTTTGAGAATTTTTTTCAGTTCACTGTAACTTTCATTAAGATTGTCCAGCATGTATTAAAAATAGTTTTGATAACTTTGTAAAAAAATTAGTTACCTGTTTTCCAACCCCAATGGACAATAGCAGAAAGTAACAGGAAGTGCGAAAAACTTTCTGTGTCTATTAACTGTTATCAAGGTCATACTTTTCTCTCTTCTTTCCATGTTCCTTTTTCACAAATAATTTTCTAATTCTTTCTCTTTTTTTCATTTTGTTTTGGTCTTCTGCAAATTCTAGTTGCATACAACAAAATTTCCTTCTGTCAGTTAACTCCATATATGTGTGCTAAGCACATTATTAAATTGATAATAATCCTACTTAGTGAAATCTTCCAAAGGAGAGAAACTAAACAAAATAAAAGACATTAGTGAGTTACTGAAAATATATTTGAACTTGAGTTGGTGAAATCTTCTGATTCCATAACTCACAATTTTAATACATGTGTTGTTATCCCCTATTGTATTTAATATAAAAATCTATAACCTTTCCTAACATATTTATGCATAATAAAGACAGTGAAGTGACATTTTTCCTGAAATTTCATGGAACACAACTGATCTTTTTATATTTTACTAGAAAAGGATTCAGCCAAACTGTTAAGGGAAAACCTCTGATGTATTCCTGTTTTTACTGAACTGTTGAATAGCCGAAGTGCTTTGTTATCCTGAGTGTTTCCTCACTTTCTTGTCCAAAGGATAGAGCTATTTTTAAAATTACTTTCCTTTGTGTGAGAGATGTAGTGCCATGCAGCCTTTTAGTATTTATTTCTCATTTACAGTACTTGCTATGTGAAAAGAAAGCAAATAACAAACTGCACACACTCACTCCTGTAGAAAGCAATAACAATATTTCTGGCTGTAGTAAATCTTTTATAGTTCTGTAAGTTCTCAAGTTCCTGAAGAGAAATAATTTCCAGTGCAATTATGCAAACTCATAAATACTTAGGTAGACAGTAGATAGCCACATGTTCTGCTTTGGGTAGTTTGCCTCTGCTGCTTATGTTTCAAGGAAACTTTTGTGACTAAAGCAGGATATACATTGCAGCAAAAAGCAGATAAACCTTTTAATAATAACAGAAGATATATATGGAATGTGCCTTGGTGATCAGAATCAATTGCCAGATATCACCTGAAAAATAAAGTGTTGCAGCCACTCAATTCACAAAATTCTTCAATGCTACTGGGGAGGAAGAATGATAGACAAATGACCACTCCATCTTAAATATTTCTGATATCCATCACTACTGTACATTATTTCATTTAGGAACCCAGGACTTCTACTGCAGATAACCACATTACTGAAATAATTGAATAAACATACCAAACTCCACTGTAAAAAAAAAAAAAAAAAAAAAAAAGAAAAAAAAAAAAGGTTAGGTATCTTATGCCAGTTACTTTTATTGGCTACTGTTCCAAAATTTCATTCTTATGATTGCCAAAAAGTGTCTTCTGCTTTTTTTTACTTAAATGTATTCCTGTGCAGTTTAACAACCACTTATAGCTATACTAGAACTATAATTTTGTTTGAACAGCTCTTGTACCTCAACTAATGTGTCTGAAGAGAACAATCATGTGCTGCTTATGCCTTCATTTTGCTAAACAGCCAGTCTTTTGGAAAGGGCACATCCTTCCCTACACTATTCTAACGGAGCTGTGTTTGCAATTTTTCTAGTTTGACTATAATGAACAGAACTATACTTAGTACTGAAAATGACAAATAGTGCATTGTAATTCCTCTCTACACATGCAGATGTATCTTTCTTGATGTATCCAATAACTGCTGCCACCTTTAGTAGCTACATCTCATTGCTGACATCTTGTAATCCTATCATTGATTCCAAGATTTCTTCATTAAGGTTTTGGGTCAATTTTTGTTAAAGCATATGGTGATACTTCTATATTACTGAGTTTAGTTCCTGCTCTGTTACTCCAGACTTTGAGGCAAACTGGATGGGGTAAGGTCATCCCTCCACATGATATTGTAGTCTTGCTCTGTACTGACAATGTCTCCCAATTTTTTTTCCATAAAATAATTACGTCAAGTTACCACTCCCCTTATTATTTTCCTTCAAGGTAATAAAAATACTAAATAAGGCCTCTCTTAAGACCTGACCTTCAAGACTTTCACTAGTAATCTTTTTCTTTTTCTTTTTTTTTTTGACACAAGTCAATTCCTCTCCTTCAGCTAGTTCGCAGCCCCCCCCCCCCCCCCCCCCCCCCCCCCGGCACTTTATAATTCTTACAAAAAGACTGTCTTCCTCATTTTAACCTGAATTTTTCAACCTAGTACTGCATTAAATATTTCATTAATGCCAAGATATATGAGAAATATACCATTTCCATTTACTATAAAACTCAGTTATCTCATAAAGATACAAGAGTAGTTTGTTGAAATAGTCTTCATAAATGCAGCTAGAAATGGAATCATCTGCAACATATCTACATTTAGCAATCTATTCCCCTCTGTCTCCAACACTGTAAATAGATGTCTATATTATTTTATCCTTTCTCTACTGAGCCTTAATGTCCTTTAGGCTTAAATTAACTGTCCACACTTAGATGTTCTTGCTTGAAATAGAAAGGCCCCTTCTTCCTCAAGCCTTATGTTGCTTCCTCAGGTCTACTTTGCTGTAAGATTTAGGAATCCTGGAGGAGGTAAGTTACACGTAGCAAGAACTCTTAGGTTTTAGTGACAATCTACTGATGAGAGGGTTCATCATCAGAAATAAAGCCTATGTTCCACCTGAGAAAGAGGTAACATCTCAGAAAAAACAGAATATCATTAACCTCATTGCAATGGACAGGCTCTGCTTCTTCTGAAGCTGAGCCACTGGGAAGCCAGAAGTCAATAAATTGCAGGTCATACTGCACAAAACAACGGCAGTCTGAACCTAGCCAATCTAGTTTAGGGCTGAAAGAGTGGCATATTCTAGGCTGTTGACACAGCTGCTACCTTAGCCAGATACCACTGCAGGTAAAGGAATGTGTATTTCAGATAACTAGCTCTGGAAGCCCACTTCCGTTCGTGTTCCTTGGCTGCCTTCAAAATTAGGCCGGAGGTGAATGTCCTTATGTCTTGCTCTCCCCAACATCCTATGGCCCATGCACTCCAGGAACTCATCAGCCTAACTTCAAACAAAAAAAGCAGCAGCTGCCCAAACTCAGGTCCTATGCTTCCAGGAGGGAATGCTCGAGGAAGCATGAGGCTATTGATTAATAGGTGATTATTCCAGAGGTTCTACTCCATTAAGTACCTATTAAGAGCAGGCAGAATGCCCCAGGGGTTAGATGAAGATTGTTGGTTTTTTTTCTTTTTTATCTTTATGTTTTCCAAAAGCAGATTTTCAAAAGTCCAGAGGTTTTCCAGTTATGCTGTGGAGATACCTAGGGGCCATTCACAATGAATGGAAAGAGACATCTAAACTGTGTGGTACTGCTTTCCTTCTTGTGCAGTTCTCCTTCCTTCTGGTGACTTCAGTCAATGGCATTTAGCAGGCAACAGGAGGTGGAGACTGCATTGCTCCCATCACCATACGTGGTCACAAGCAGTGCCTGCAAAGGTACATTAACAGAGCAATATTCACTTTGTCTAAAGACAAATATTAATGAGCTTCTAGTTAGTACATCAGCAATTTTCAAGGCAAACTATACTAAAATTGATAGATTTATTAAAATACCCATAATTTTTTTAATTTATTTTATGCTGTGTTTCAATATTGGTGTATTTTGAAGCTTTTTGTTTTAAAAAGAAAACCTAAGAGGGCAATTCAGTTAAAAAAATCGCAGAGAAAAAAAACAAATGTTTTTTCAACCATGTTGCTGATATAGATGTGCAAAGAACCAATACCTAGGATACACTGGCCACATTGTTTTGGGTGTAGGTGGCAAATTTTTGGTAGCAGCAGGGGCTGCCGTGAAGAGATCAAGGGCTGTCCTATGCTGGACACAGCTGGTTCCAATCCATTCCAGCTGGCTCAGATGGATGGACTGCTGGCCAAAGCTAAGACCATCAGCCAAGCTGGTGTTGCCTGTGGGGAAATACGTTGAAGAAAAAGTAAAAAATGCTGTGCAGAAGCTGTGAGAGAAAGGAGTGAGAGAAAATGTGAGAGAAAAAACCCTGCAGACACTCAGGTCAGAGAATGAGGGAAAGGATGTCTTCCAGGTACCAGAGCAGAAATTCCCCTGAGTCCATGGAGAAGACTCTGGCTGGAGCAGTTTGTGAAGGACTGCAGCCCATGAGGAGGGACATCACCTTACTCTGTAGCAGGGGAACAATGTGAACAATTATTCATGTTATTTTCTCCCACTCTTTTGCTGAGGAGGGGGAGTGAGAGGCTGGCTCGGTGTCTGACAGCTGGCCATAGTTAACCTACCACATCTACAGTACTGGATAAGACATTGCTTTATAAACTAGAGATAACTGGCTGTAAAACTCCTTGGAATTAATATACACAAGGATTTTAATTCAGCTTTTCTTGTGTCCAGAGCTCTTGAAATAAATCTGGACCCTCAGAAAGGGAGCTTTATTATTTTTTCCTTTAAATAAGCTTCTGGACCTGCACTTCTCTGACTTCTCTCCCCCTTCACATTTTCAAGCCTATATATCCCAGAATACCTTCAGTAGGAATGCAAAGATGAAAGAGAGGCAAAATTTGGCCCTCCAGCCATCACGTTATCCACTTTACTCCTACTCATATATAAGCATGATGATAAATCCATACAAAGGAAGTATTGTGTTTTACTTGTCAGATATGCATGCAATTTAAAGGAGTCTAAAACATTTTTGAAAAGAGCAATCTTTCTTAGCTGCTTTTTTTTTTTTTTCCCCTGAAAATGTTGAGAATGTAAATAACCAAAAAATGCCATCCTGAACATAGACACAGAATGAGTGAATCACTAACAATTTCTTTTAGTCTGCTAAAGGAGAAATTGCTTTATTATTTTACTATCCACTTAATTCCCACAATCCACCTCTGAGGATCTTGGGGATATTTCGTTCATATAACTGAATTTCCTATAGAAAATTTTGTCTAATTACATACAGTTCTTCAGTTTTACATAAGAGACAGTTTATGTCTTCACTGATTTGCCTTCTCTAACTGTGGAATAATGACATAAACCGGGGAAGATAAGGTGCAGCACCCCAATCTTAATTAATCTAAACATAAAGCCAGATTTTTAATCAAGGGCTATTCTAAATAGTTAGATATTTCAGTTACTTGGTCCTCTTTTGGCATCTAGAAGATTTTGGAACATAAAAGTCTCATCAACATTTGCACATCAATCCGGAGTCTAAGATGTAACAGGGATACTTAGTTAAGCTGATTTTAAAAGCAGATCACGGTACCCATCCTTTGCAAATCTTCCCAGCTATACCAAAAAAAGGTGGCCTAAGATGTTTACTTGAAATGTACTGCAAAGTCCTTGTGCAGTCTACAGTTCAAGGTTATCTCCTCCTTAGGTAGGCTGATCCACTTGCATTACCTTTATCTTGATAAAATATAAATATGAGTATACATCTATTTAAATGCAATGTGTTAAATCTATATGCATATACTTTAGGAATTTTTACACAAATACATATGTATGTATATGAAATTCAATGTTGCAGTTAGGTGGAAAAGGAAATAGTAAATCTCTAGTGTTTGAGCATACTTGATTCATCAGCTTGATTTCTGCATTCCTATCACATACTATCAGCCATTAGTTTGAAAACAAGCAAAACTGTAGGAATCCAATAAAAGACATGAAGTGCCTTTAATTTTGAACTCATTTGCAATAGTTTTACATTACTCATGCATTTTTAATATAGTCTTTCATTAAAACACCCATAACAGCCCATCATTCTTAGACAAGTTGAAATGCATAAGTAGACTATGATAGTGCAATAACAACTACTAAAATGTTTAAATGATTTATTTAATCTAAATTTTCCAATGAGAAGTGGAGGCAGATTAAGATTTTAGTGCTGAATCTGCTTTGATTGGCACCATAGGGAAACAAGAATGAAAAAGCTGGAGATTGCAATCAGAAACCCAGACTGAATTTTTCCATGTAAAATTTTTTCCACATAAAACCATTCAGTAAAGATAACCGAGAAATAGTTTGGACATGACACCCACTACACATTTCACTTCCTAGGTCCACTCTTCTCAAACCAAAGCCTTGTCAATATATACCTAGCCAATATTCCGTCTTTATTGCGTTTGTGTACTATCTCATTCGGGCTAATGATACCTGATAGTTTCCTATTACCTGTGCCTTTCAGGGTGTTATTCTTCCAAGGGATCTTTACCAAGGGTCCATTCTTTCTGCTTCCAACTGCCCCACATCTCGTTCTCCTACATTTCTGGGATCCCAGCTCACCCAGGCAGAAAGCATGAGTGAGCTCTAGGTTCATCATTGTTTCATTACAGCTAAATTAATTCAAAGATAAGGGGCTATCATTGGCTTAATGGAAACAGTAAGCTCTAACCTTCCAGTAGCTTCTGCTGATAGGCTGCAGCTACAACTACTCGTACAGGTGGATGCCAGACACTATTGTGTAGTGACTAAATCTGTCACACATCTATCAAGCAACTCTAATTACTTGCATGTTCTTGATCCAATTATTGCAATAGGTGTATCTCCAATCCTTCAGTTACAAACTAGATAGAAGGCAGGGTGTTCAACTTTTGGTAGCAATATAGGGGCCCCATATTCAGCAGAAAGATGGAAAGAACATTTCTCTCTCTTTTGTTCAGCCAGCAGGGCTTACTTTCCTTGCATTTCTACCTGCACATCAGTCATGCCCAGGCATTATACTTCAGATTAGTTTTTCTATGCATACCACTGTTTATATAATAATGTTAAGGCTCTGTATACTATGATTGTTCTTACAGCTTTTCACAAACACTTCTCAATAATTAATCTTGTAAGCGGGAACTGCAGAATAACTAACTTCTTTATTGCTGATGTATGATCGATTACACACCTTGTCATGACAAAAAGTAAGATTCTTGTAATTGGATAAAAAATAAATAAAATTGTACAAGTGCTGTATTCTCTTCATTAATAACCGTTTTCTTGAATGTTGAAACACATTCACACTTATCAGTGAAGATTTTGTCAGTGATTTGGAAGAAAAACAATAAAAGACCAAAATCTTTTGCATTGACACAGCTAGTTAATGGCTTTTTCCACATTCTGTTTAGGGATATATTATCTAATCCACAATCAATCCACTTAATATGTTCCATTTTTCTTTCATACCATTCCAGATGAATAATAAAAATTTTGCATAATAACTACAATGTGTTAGAGAAATTTAATTATCATTGCATTAATAAAATATAAACTAATCTGTAATACCTAACTTTTCAGTAAAATTACATACAGGTAGTTTAGTGGAATGAGTTTTCCATAAACTCACATTGAATCTTGAATTATTTGAGCGTACAGTACATTTTGTGTGAAAGAACTGTAATTATCCCGATAATAAAAAACACTTGTATCTAGTATCATTTTTCGTGCAATGCTCTGTAAATAATCAGTAATCTAGGGCTTTAAGCACCCTGACATCTGCTGGAAGGAGAACAGTGGGGCACAGGAAACCTAGGAGATTTCTGGAGTCCACTGATGGACTTCCTGGCATAGGTGATTGAGGAGCCAACACAGGTGATGGAGGAGAAAAGTGCTCTGAGGGGCCTGGTACAAAAAAGGAAGAGCTGGTTGTGGGTGTGAAAATCGAGGGCAACTTTGGTGCAATGCCTGGTGAGGTGGTAGAGCTCAGGATCCTAAGGAGGGAGCAAGGCAAAATGAAGTACTACAGCCCTGGGTTTTAGGAGAGTGGACATTAACCTTAATCCATCAGCTCCACATTCAAAGTGGTGCCCAGCACAACTTGCAAATAAAAAGGAAAACAAAACCAAAACAAAAATGGTTACTTGAAAATTAATCCAGCAGAGAAAAATTCAATCTATCAGTTTAAATAAATACTTTAATAAGATGAAGCAGAGCAAAGAAAAATTATCTTAGAGGTGAATAAACGTGTAAATTAGGTCAAGAGGGACCTAAGCCTACAAAATTCTTCAAAATTATGCTAAGTTGAGTCAACAGTGGACCCTGGCAGCAAAAAGGGCCAGCCATGTCCTCAGGTGCATCAAGCACAGCATAGCCAGCCTGTTGAAGGGAGGTGATTGTCCCACTCTACGCTGCACTGATGCAGCCCCACATTGAGTATGGTATGCAGTTTTAGGTGCCTCAGTGTAAGAATGACATCAGACTATTAGAGTGTGCCCAGAGGAGGGCAGCCAAAAGGTGAAAGGTCTCAAGCACAAGATTTATGAGGAGCAGCTGAGGTCACTTTGTTTGTTCAACTTGAAGAGCAAAAGGCTGTGGGTTGACCTCAGATATCAGCCTACAACTTCCTCAAGGGGGGCAGTGGAGGGTGAGGTGCTGATCTCCTCTCTCTGGTGACCAGCAACAGGACAAGAGGAAATGGAATGAAGCTGCATCAGAGGAAGTTCTGACTGGACACCAGGAAAAGATTCCTCACTGAGAGGGTGGTCAGTCACTGGAACAGGGTCCCCAGGGAAGTGGTTATGGTACCAAGCTTGTTAGAGCTAAAGGAGCATCTGGATGATGCTCTTAGTCATATGGTTTATTTTTAGGTAGTCCTGTGAGGAGCAAGGAGTTGAACTCAATGATCCTTACGGATTCCTTCCAACTTGAGATATTCTATAATTCTGTGATTCAAAGTTAAACAGTGACTGACATTAACACAATAAAATAACAGTTAAGTGTACTACATATGGGAAAAATGTATGATTGAGGATGCATCTAACAGCATTTATAGCTAATGTTATCAGCTCTGATTTCTCTAGATAAAATGAGGCTCCTGAGATTCAGTATTTATTACTGTAAGGCATCAATGCTAACTTTTGTAGAACTTCAACAGGACAATGAAACATTAAATAAAGACATTAAATCACAATAAAAACAATAAAGCTAGCCTGTCTTATGCTAGAAATCTCAAACTGGAGATATTTAACCCCAGTGTGTGCAATGTTTATACCTCAGAGGAAACATCTGTATCTCCTGATGAAAACCTGTAGCATTTGATTTATATTTTTTTTATGTTTTACTATGAAGTCCTGCTTCTCAGAAAGCAACATTTTAATGCTGCTTTAAAAGTAAACTCAGTGACTTGTCACACTGGAACATGACCTGATCTTGAATCATGCCATGAATACATGTAAGTCCCTTTTCTTATTCAGAAGCCTGGTTGTATCAGGGCAAACCCTACACACAGTGCCCACTCTGTGTTACAGTATGGACACTGTAAGTCATGCAGTGGCAGAATACTTCAGCATTCATATAAATATTTCATATAAATAATTCTTACAGACATTTCCTGTATTAAATCCTGAAGGTACTGACAAGACTGACAACTTGTGTAAAGGGAATATACAATATCCCAATACTCTGAGTTCCTGATGCTTGCTTAGTGTAACAACTGTCTGACATAGGTAACAAGACACCTAGATGTGCAAAAGACTGTTCTTTCTACTCTTTTTCCCCTCACTTCTGAACCTCCTGAACCTCTTTTCACTGTTTAATTTTAATTAAATTAAAAAGGAACACCACCAACTTAAAAGTCATTTAAGCTCTTTGGATTTTTTACTATGTTATTTTTGCAAATGTTATCTTAATAAAAATCAATGTGATCAAATAGATTTCTTCCAATCATATCAGTTAATGTACTTTATGCATTTCGCACCATTATTTTTTACATAAGCTGCAGTCAGTTTTATCATTTTCCCTGTATGACCAGTACATCCATATGCAGACAATGTGAAAACACATTTTTTCTTTCTCCAGCTAAACAACATACATAGCACTGGAAATGAAAAATAGATGCAGAATCTCCATCTGTCTTTAAAACTAACGGAACATCAAACAGAGAGTGCATTTCAAATACTTACCTAAGACTCAAATCCTTCTAACCTGCAAAACTTTCAGGAAAAGGAAGCCCTGAATCGTCTCAGAACATCTGGAGAGGATCCCACACTGATTAGTGTTTAGGTCAACTCTCCTTTGTTTATGGTTTGCTTTAGAAAAAAAATCCTTTCTTTCTCCCTCTCCCTTCATATTTTCCTCTCCCTTGCCTTCTAATTCTTGATATTAGAGGTGTGTCATGCTTTCGTCTCTACTTTTCATCTCTAAAAGTTACCTGTTGCCTTTCTATCAGTGTGACACACATATAATTCCTCAGGTCACATCATAAATATATTTCTTGCATAGAGCAAATACAGCCTGAAATGCATGAAAGGCCTATGAAATATAATCCTAGATACCACTTCCTTAGAGCTCCATGTAGTGTAAAGAGTCAAGATTTATAACAGCCTCAGCCTGCAACTCTTATTCTGCATCTAATGCGCTTCTCTCCTTAAAGAATCAACATAGGAAATTTATCATCTTGGTCTTGAGAACATGACTACTGCAGGGCTGGTGAGAGAGCTGGTGATGGAAAATAATGCTTGGACAATGGTGGATCATATCTGAGAATATTCATAAAGTAAATTAAAACAAAAGCAAAGTGGCAACTCAAGTTATTTTCTTTCACAGTAGACTTTTAATTCAGTAAAGTTTATAAAGTTTGTCTGTCAGGCTATGGGTCATAACACTAAGCAGTCCTTAAAACACTTGGGATGTGAATCTAGAAAGTTGTTTCTTTGGATTACAATTGTTTATTTCTTATGGGTTTTATAGTATGTGAAGCATTTTACAGGAATGATTTAAAAAAATATCTGCATTAATGGATCTAAACATTTTATTGAGGAGAAGCCACTATTTCTCTTCATTATGGGCATGTCATGTCAAGAATCATAATAGTTACCAAGCAATACTCCCTAGCATCAGTTTGTGTATAATTTAGAGGGAAAATCCTATTTAGAAAGAAAACCAGACTCAATAAGGTATATCCTCAGGGATCCTTTGGGGGCTTCTAAGGGTTGTTACTGCTTCCACATGTTCTGGGATTTAAGGTCCATCTGGGTGCTTTAACTTGTAAGGGTCAGCCCCATGCTAAACCCATCCTTATGCCATGAGTTACAGGCATCACCATTCTGATAGTCTTTGGCTGCTCTTCTATTGGAGTGAAGGAGTTCATTCAGAAACTGGCATTATATTTAAATGAGGAAGAAGCCCATAACAATAAGTTAATTGTATACAAACATGCAGACACTTCAGAAAATTTTAATGACTTTTTATGGCATCTTCAGATGCCTTGGTACCAGGAAGAATAAGCTTTGAGTCACTAAATCATTTATAAAAAGTCATGTTTACAGTAAAAGTGGATAAAATTTATATCTAGAAAAATGAAGAAAACACATGATCAACCTAGAAAAATTGGCTGCTGATAACACAGAAATGAAACTCGCTTTGGAATGGTTCAATGTCAACACATTAAGCATAGCTAGTTTAGCATTGAGGTGCATGGGTTACTCACATACACATTCTTGTAGCACCTCAAATGCAGTCACACCACTGGCAGGAATGGTACCTTCTCCTGTCGCTACAAGGACAGTGCAAGAGGTGACCAGCTTTAAATACATGAGATGTGCCACAGATGCCCTGCTGGCAAAAAAGGCAATACTACGTCAGAACACTAGAGATTAGAACCACATAGCATTGCTTTAATAACCACAGAATCACAGAACAGCAGTTTCACAGAAGGGTTGAGGTGGGAAGGGATCTCTGGAGGTCACCTGGTCGAACCACTGTGCCAGCAGGGTCACCTAGAGCTGGTAGCCCAGGACCATGTTGTACTGACATCATTATGTGGGTCAACACGGCAGAGAACTGTTTGAAAAAGGGAAAATATTAAACCACATCCATCTGAAATCTTGTTTTGCCATAAAACAAAATAATGTCAATGAACTTGAAGGGGAGATCCAATTTTTAGGATAAAATGGCAAGATGGGCATCATCATATTTCAATGGATGCAATTAATAAAAACCCAGCCATGCCTCCCCAGTTAACAAAAAAAGAAACACAAACTTTCTTACGTGTTTTGGGTGTCTTGAGAATGCACACTCTGGCTTAAAGTCACATTGTGAGCCATCTGTATCAAGTGACCTGAAAGACGCAAGTGGCCCTGAGCAGTGACAAGCCTTTGAAACAATCACAGATAGCTTGTGCAATAGCCCTTGAGTCAGTCCAGACAAGGCAAAAAATGAGAACATGCGTTATGCTGCAGCCGAGGAACATGGCCCCACGTGGAGCCTTAAAGTTTTGTGGCAACATGACACTCCATAAAGAATGGAATCAAACCATGGGACTTATTTCTGAAACAAGGATCACTTCCCTCAACCTGCTGGCAACACTTCTCCTAATGCAGGCCAGGATGCAGCCAGCCTTTGTGACAAGAACTCATCATTGACTCATGTTCAACTTGGTGTCCACCAGGACTCCCAGGTCCTTCTCTGCAAAGCTGCTTACCATCTGGGCAGCCCCCAGCGTATACAGGTGCATGGTGTTGTTCCTTCTCAGGTGCAGGACAGTCCATCCATCAAAAATATCTCTCTCCAATTTAGCAACAAGAACGTTAGGGAGGATTGTATCGAAGGCCTTACAAAACTCCAGGTAGATGATATCAGTAGCTCTTCCTTTGTCCGATGATGCAGTCATTCCATTGTAGAAGGTCACTAGAAGAGTGAAGCACAATTTGCCCTTAGTGAAGCCATGTGGGCTACCTCCAACCACCTTTACTTAAAATTTAGATGCAACATCATTTCAAAAACAGTAAGTCAGGCAAATTGAAGATAAATAAAAGACTGATGGTAAGCAAACTAGCAATGTAATGAGTTGCCATGTAATGTTTTGTTGATTTCCATATGTCAACAGATTTTGTTGAATTGTCACATAGACAAAACAGAGATAAAGGCCACAACTTTTATATGACATTGCTTGTCCCAGAAGTTTTAGGAATTCAGGAAGAAAAACTGTATTTTTTATTATATACACAGTGCTACCCATTTTTTATTCCCACAAGCTACTAAAAAACATTCAAACAGGCTAATTTTTCGTTTGAATGTCACACATCTTCATAACACTGCAAATCAGGTTTTACTGTCACCTAGACTGTTAGATAGTAGAAAGTATAGATTATCAGGTAGATTATCTGCATTAATTGTGCTAACTTTTAACATTTGTGCTGAAGGATAAAAATGTAGAAACACCTGTAGCGCATTTGTTCCTAATTTATTCTCTATTTACTAGGATCTTATGATGATTTTAGTAATTAGGGGGACCTCAATAGTATTGGAAGCTGAAATAACCTTGACTGGGAATGAGTGTCAAAAAAATCCCATTGTGGCTGGCCCAGAGGCTCCTTGTATCCTTGGCATAGACTATCTTAAGAGAGGGTATTTCAAGGATCCAAAAAGGAAACATAGCCTGTGTCCCATGCCACACCCCAAAACACTAACCTAGACCTTGAAAGACAAGTCTTGTGGTGGCGTGGCACCCCAGAAAGAAGTGAATCAGACAACAGAACTCATTTCTGAAAAAATCTCATATACTCTTGGACCAAAGAGCATGACAATGAGTGGATATATCAGATTCCTTATGCTGCACCAGCCTCTGGGAAAACTGAACAATGTAACAGACTGTTAAATACTCCACTGAAAGCAATGGGTGGTGGAACTTTAAAACATTGGGATACACATTTAGCAACAGCTACCAAGTTAGTCAACACCAGAGGATCTGCCAAGCGAGCTGGCCCTGCCCAGTCAAAGCTTTTAACATACTGTAGAAGTGGACAAAGTTCCTGCAGTTCACCTTAGAAATATGTTTGGGAAAACAGTCTGGGTCATTCCTGTTTCAGGCAAAGTCAAACCCATTTCTGGGATTGCTTCTGCTCAAGGATCTGGAAGCACTTGTTGGGTAATGCAGGAGGAGGGAAAAGTTTGATGTGTGCCTTGAGGGGATTTGATTTTGGGTGAAAATAGCCAATGAATTGCATTGTGTGATGTTAATTGTTACATAATACTGTATATTGTCGCTTCTATATGCCTGCTAGTACTGGGCATCTTGTGGGGCCAATCTCTACCGCTTTGGATTTGCAGATCTAAACCTGATCCATTTTCAACTGCCACACCAATGAAGAATGACTTTGGTGAACCAGATCAGTGTAGCTGTAATAGAATCAGAACTGGCTTTAACATGCAACAATCCAACACCTTGTACCATCTTCCCTGCCTAGAAAGACTGCTGTGACAGATGGAGCCCAATGTCATAGACTAAATGAACTCAACAGACTTTAGAGGAACGGTCCATAGACTAAGGAAATTATATCTGTGTATTTATGTTAAAGGACAGGAGAGGTGATGATGTATTGGAAAATGTATCATGACATAAATTATACGAAATAAGGGTGGATACTCTCCTGGTTTCAGCTGGGATAGAGTTAATTTTCTTCTTAGTAGATGTTGCTGGGTGATGTTTACACTAAGCCAAGGACTTTTCAGTTTCTCCGGCCTTGCCAGTGAGAGGGCTGGAGGGTCACAGGAAATTGGGAGGGGATACAGCCAGGACAGGTGACCCAAACTAGCCGAAGGGTTATTCCATACCATATGACTTCATTCTGAGTATATGAACTGGGGGGAGGCAGGGGTGGGGGTGGGGCAGGGAATGCTGGCATTGGCAGAGGCCTTCTGATCATTGCTCAGGGGCTGACTGGGCATTGCTCAGTGGGTGGTGAACAGTTGTATTGTGCATCACTTGTTTTCTTTTCTCCCTTCCCTTTGGAATTCATTCTTCTCTCTCCCTCCTTTTCATTATAACTGTTATTGTTATTATTATTGTTGTTGTAGCTATTATTATTGTTATTATTATTATTATTATTGCTCTTTCATTTTTATTTTTTTTCAATTATTAAATGGTTCTTATCTCAAGCCTCAAGTTTTACATTGCTTTCTGATTCTCCTCCCCACCCTTCTGGGTGAGGGGGAAGCGAGCAAGCGGCTGCGTGGTACTTACTTACCAGCTGGGGTTAAACCACGACATTATCACAATCAATTACTTTCAAGAATCAGAACATGATGAGAGCCATTAAGACTAGATACAAACTAGAGTGAATAATCAACAACAATGCTGGCTTCAAGCAGTCCACATTTTACTCATAATTACTGATGATTAATATACATTTTAAAGAATAATTACTTGCCAATTTTACATTAATATGTTAGGAGTTTTTACTGATATTTAAATTGCTGTCACTACAATGTCTGAAATTATATGCACATTATATATATTATATTTTTTAATCTATGTTTTTACAAATTAAATTGGAAAGTTTCAAAATGTGTATAGATCTTTAACATGCTCATAGTTCTACAGGTCACATCATAATCATATACATTATTCCTTTTGCTTCAAAACATACATTCTTATAACAGTCTGCACAGTCATTAATCTGTAATTTTCTTCTCCAGTTTATGCTTTGGTAATAGAGAGTCTGATAAAAATATGTACTTTGTGCTTCAATTCTAAAGGAAAATGCTACTGAAAGAACCAAATCTGGGAAACTCCCTTACAGAATCTGCATAGCAACTGTACACAGTATGTCTGATAACAACAAAACTCAAGCCTGAAGGACCTACTGTCCAGTGTGCCCTTTATGACAGTCAGCTTTGCTTAGGAACCTTCAGGATATTTTTACATCATCAGAAGAGGAGGCTACTGGGAAAAGATCCTAAAGCAAAAGGCTTGGAAGCTGAAATCATCAGCATCTCCTTTAGCTTACAACATTTTCCTACTAATACGCAAGGAAAAATAGCACATGTCCACAAGAAGCAAAAACTCAAGTGCAACAAGAAAAAAATCATTCATTAAGAAAAATAATTGGTACTCAGTTTTTCCCATGTATACCAAGCCAGCACTTTTTTCTAAAACTGGAGGTCTATCAAGAGTTTTGAATAACTATCACAGAAAGGTCAGGGTTGGAAGGGATCTCTGCCGATCATCTAGTACCAGCCACCTGCTAAAGTAGGTTCATCTAGAGCAGATGGCACAGGATCATGTCCAGGTGGGTTTTGAGTATCTCCAGAGGAGACTCCATAACCTCTCTGGGCAGCCTGTTCCAGTGCTCTGTCACCCTCAAGATAAAGAAGTTCTTCCTCATATTCAGAAGGAACTTCTTGTGTTGCAGTTTGTGCCCATTGCTCCATGTCCTGTCACAGGGCACCACTGAAAAGAGCCTGGCCCGGTCCTCCTGACACTTGCCCTTAAGATATTTGTAGACATTGATAAGATCCCCTCTCAGTCTTCTCTTCCCCAGGCTAAACAGGCCCAGTTCTCTCAGCCTTTCCTCATCAGGAAGATACTTTTAGTCCCCTCATCATCTTTGCAGCCTTCTGCTGGACCCTTTCCAGTAGTTCCCTGTCTCTCTTGAACTGGGGACCACAGCACTAGACACAGCACTCCAGATGGGGCCTCACCAGGGCAGAGCAGAGGGGCAGGATCACCTTCCTCCACCTGCTAGCCACCCTCCTAATGCACCCCAGGAACTCAGGGGCTTTCTTGGCCACAAGGACACACTGCTGCCTCATGGGAAGTGTGCTGCCCATCAGCACTCCCAGGTTCTTCTCCTCAGAGCTGCCTCCCAGCAGGTCAGCCCCAGCCTGTGCTGGTGCATGGGGCTGTCTGTCCCCAGGTGCAGGACCCTACACTTGCCTTTGTTGAAGTTCATCAGGTACCTCTCTGCCCAGCTCTACAGCCCGTCCAGGTCTGGCTGAATGGCAGCGCAGCCTTCTGGTGTGTCAGCCACTTCTTCCAGGTTTGTACCATCAGCAAACTTGATGAGGCCATACTCTGTCCCTTCATCCAGGTCATTAATGACTAAATTGCCCAGAAGTGGGAACACTGCTAGCTACAGGCCTCCTGTGACATGGAACATAACCTTCTAAGCTCTGCCATTCAGTCAGTTCTCAATCCACCTCACTGTACACTCATCTAGTTCACAGTTCCTGAGCTTACCTATGAAGATGTTACAGGAGATCGTGTTAAAAGACTTACTGAAGTCAAAGTAAACAACATCCACCACTCTCTCCTTGTCTACCATTTCATCATAAAAGGTTCTATCAGGTTGGTCAGGCATGATTTCCCCTTGGTGAATCCATATTGACTATTCCTGATAATTTTTTCCTCCACATGCTCCAAGATGACCTCCAGGCTGAGCTGTTTCATCACCTTTCCAGGGATGGAGGTGAGGCTGACCGGCCTGTGATTTCCTGGGTCGTCCTTCTTGCCCTTTTTGAAGACTGGGTGACATTGGCTTTCCTACAGTCCTCAAGCACCTCTCCTGTCCTCCATGACCTTTCAAAGATGATGGGGAGTGGCTTAGCAATAACATCTGCCAGCTCCCTCAGCACTCAGGGGTGCATCCCATTGGGCCCATGGAATTGTGGGTGTCAAGTTTGATAAAGTGAACTCTTACCCAGTCCTCAACCAAGGGAAAGTCTTCCTTTCTCCAGACTTCCCCTGTTGCCTCCAGAGTCTGGGATACCTGGCTATGTTAAGCTATGACACCTGATTATGTTAAGCTTCAGTCAGCTACTTAGTGTAGTTTAATATAAATGCATAAATATATTGCATCTGGAACATACAATTACTTTAGGCAGACAAAAATAGGGGACATGCATTCCTCAGAAATTAGACTACCAGTTCTGCAGTGTACTGTGACTTCTTATCAGGATGTTAGTTAAGTAGTAAGGCAATCCTCTCTATGAAAGGAAACAAAAGTCTTCTTAATGTATCCCTAAACTTGCCAGGTTTAATGTAAGTCCAGTCAATGCAGGACGTTTTACCTGCAGAAAAAGACAGAGTTCATTGATCAGTCTGATAAGACGTAGGCTGAATGATTTCTTTGGCAATCTGTTCTCATGGAAACAAATTCTCTTAAATGCAACAACCTAGAAAAATCAAAAGTAATGCAATTGCACATTGATTTTATTTTATGTCTATGCAGACACCAGGCAAAAATTTGAGAAAGGTGTTGGGGTAAGTTAAGAAAAAAACAAGATTAAAGTGTGTCAATTCATCTTTATTTTAACCAGATAAATTTTATTCATTATATTTAGTCATTCCCAGTCCTCCTTAGACCTCATTGCTGAAATATCTTCAAAATAATCTTTTCAGTTACTTATCTGAATGATTACTATGATAATCTTTCCAGAATTAACACATTTGAATGGAATGAAATTTTTATAAGAACATTTCTACATATATACTACATCAGTTCAAAAAATGGTTCTCAATTTGACCTGGATGTGTTAAAGATCATACAGAAGCTCAAGATTTTGGGAGGTTTTTGGAGGAGATGAGAGATTCAAATGAGGCAACTAGTAAATAAATGTCACATCAGTACCTTTACATTTCAGGGAAGAAAATTAATTAATTCTACAAAATTACCATCTAAACAAAGTCTTTTATGAGTAGAACCATGACCACAGCCCACTTATATCATGGAGCCATTGCAAAATAAAAAGCTAACTCTGTGTCCTTAAGCTTTGTAAAATTTCTGGCTTTTAACCTTCTAGTTGAGACTGTAGAGCATGTCAATGGCTCTAAAACAGCACTTGACCAAAGATCTGTGGGAATATGTATGGTAAAAGCCCAGCACCAAACTTCCATGCTCCTGTACTCTAATTCTTTCACCAACAATGCTATGTACCATGCAGCGCTACTGTCAGAAAAAGGGTAAAGGTAAGGAAATCCTGAGATAAAAGAAAGAGAGGCTTGTCTTTTTCTAGTTTTCAGAGAATAAAGGATATTTTTCATCCAAAAATTCTAAATTAAGATGGTAACACCTACATAAACCCAGCCTACAACATTCTGACTTCTGAGAGGACCACATTACTTTCCTAACCTCTCCATAGCTAGACACTGCAGCAGCAGCACCAGCAGCAACTGCATCACGGAGAATAGCCACGGAGAGGACATACACAGCTGCAAGGATTACACATGTGCACTGGAGGCAATTCTTGCTAGTTGCAAGAAAAAAGACATATAAGTGACAAGTCCATTAATGAGCTGGACTTGCAGGAGGTTGGATACTTTGTCTGGGACAGGCAGATGTTAGGAAAAGCCAAAAAAACAAAACCAAAAACAAACAACAAAATTATTTCTGTTGCTTCTTTTTCCCTCTTTTCTCAACCTCATAATTAGAAACTCTTTCTTCTATAAAGGACAAACAGGACAGTGACACTTAATCTGTACCAAACACTGAAAGCCAGCGTTAAATCCAGTAGTGATAATAATTAAAAAATAACATTAGAGGAAATTTCCTGCATCTGAAAATGAAACAGAAGCTGAATTGTCTCATACTTCACAATTCCTGACATAGAGATAAAAATTACATGTGGAAGTGATTCAAGAAACAGAACTGTTGCACTACAGAGGCATTTCTTGTGGTACAGATTAAAACTAAACTATTTCTCAGTTAAGTAGGCTCAGAAGCATAGAAGGTAATGCATGGATTTATATCCATTAAAAATGTACTTCTAACATACAAATTTCTTAAGCATCCTTTCAGTTCAGGCAAAGTTTAGGAGTGATTGGATTCTTTCCATAAAAATTCATACATTAACTTTTTGAACTGTCAAACCAGTGAACAAGAACAATTGAATTATAAAAGGACAATTCACTTAGGATGGGAGGAAAATGGAAACATTGATGCAAGGTCTATGCTCAGAAGTTAACTGAATAAGCAACTGACATTTAGTAAGTATGAATTTAGCCATAATTTGGTGAACTAAATAGGGAACCCAGTCTCGACTAAGTTACTGTCCCTATTCTGAGTCTCATTTTTCACATTGCTAACTGTGAAGAATGAAGCAGCAGAACAAAGTTAGAAATATTATTTAAAGTACTGAATCAATTTGGACATCATTCTGGAAAACCAGAAACATTCATACAAAGCTAAGCATACATATTAAAGCACTAAGCTACTTTACCGCTTGCTATCCAAGTTCTTCCTACATCATGGATCAAAAAAGACCACAGGACAGGGTGGTAGACTTAGCCAGTGATAAAAGTATCATCCTGCATATTCTTCTACCAGCCCAGGTTTGGCATCTTCCCTGCACATCCGGGATGCTTCAGTGGGCTTCTTGAACTTGACTCCCCATTAGCACAACTTGGGTCCCCTAGTCAGAATATGTGTAAATAAACCTTTTTTCTGGTACTGTCAATATGCATTTATTGAAACGGGATGAACCACATTTTTAAAGATGAGTCATGTATTTAATGAGAAAAATAATTATTTGTTTCACAGGCTAGAAGAAATTAAACAGGCCAAATATTCTTAAGTGGCATAATTTCTACTTAGACTGATGCTCGAGTTGATGACTAGGAAACTCTTGAAAGATACATGAGTCTACATCATATTTCACTCTGGTTTATGCCAGAGCATTATCAAATACTTTGAAAATAACTATGTTACCTGTCTATATGCAGAATTTTTTTTTGAAAGCAAATATTTATTTTATTTTTGGGGGTGAGGGGGGGGGACGGAAACACCAAAACTCAAACCTATTTAGGATGTCTCCTTAGCCAGTTCCTTTTGACAGGTCTAAAGCACCAAACCTTTCACCTACAGATGCACAGGGCATTCCAATCATGCCAAAAATAGGTACAGATAGTATCAGCACTTTTATATTGGTCTCCTCAAAAGTTAGAAAAATGAAATTCTAGAAATTTAGCAGTAAAAATTTGACAGAACTCTTGTCTTGATTCAGCAGAATTAGCCTGAGTTTGAAGCAGCTATAATTCTCTTTGGCAGAGGCAGTCAATTTTAAACCAAATACCAAGAACAGAACAATTGTAAGGAAAGTCACTCCATGAAATCGTTTGAGCAGCAAGATATTTTTTTCCCCCAAAAAAGTATATTTGGATTTCTAATACTGAGATTTCAATGAACACACAACTCCTAAACATTCTCAATGTCCCAAGAGACTGTTAATTAAAATTTGTCAAAAGCAAAGGAAGGTGTCAGATAACAGCATTCTAATGAGATTTATGCTGAAAATAGAAGCAAATGCTTAAGGAACTGAATAACATATTCATCTGATGCAAGGAATGCTGAGGTTGATACCTGAAGATCTGTTCAATGAACTCTTCATTTATCATGACAGAAGTTATTAATAGATAGCCATTAGATCTTACTTTACTATTATCTCTTTAGAACTTTAATAATTTTCATTACTTATTACTCTGTATCCACTAAAAGACACTGCCTCTATACAATCATGCTCATTTCTGACTTTCTACATCAAATGGGATTAATCATGAGCAGAAACAATTAATACATCCTCAAATATTAATGATCTGAAGCTGATGATTCTATGTTAATAGAAACCAGTATCTGTGATGAAAGTCATATAATCTCTCACAATATTTTCAACAGTGTTACCTTCATTTTGCCTTGGAAGACATTTTCCTGATGCCCCTCATTCAGAGGAAGGTCTCTTACCACAGTAACAGCTGGAAATAATACAGATCATGGCATTGTACCACCTCTCCAAGCACCAGCAAGTAAGCATTCAAGGGAAGGTATGACTGAAAGGATGCTGAAGAAACAGAAAAAGATTGTTGCCCGTTACTGTTGGAGTTCTGATGGGAAATACTTATTAGTTTTGTGTCTCCCCATGAAAAAGGAAACATTTTACCCCACACAGGTGTATTTAATCAACAGAGTGATCATAATTTTGCTTAGAACAGGAATGTTAAGGACTTTTTCCTGTATCAAGACTGTAAAAATAATTTGTTGTGTCACAGCAATGGTCAATAATATTCATTAATGTTTAGTGCATTTGTCAGTCTGACACAATCAACAAAAAATGAAAATAATCAAATACATAAAACAACATCCTTCCACACTAAATGTGGGCACAAATAATGACATCATCTAAAGATGAGACATAGAAAGTCAACAATATAATTATTTTTTAAATTATTTTTAATGAATAAATAAAATAACAGATGGATTTGTAATGGAATATCAATCTAAAGCTCTTCTAATTACATTGATAATAAAGCAGGGCAATGGTGAGGAAACATGCATAGTTGTATATCATTATGGCAGGCATCTTTTGCATGGGTACAAATTATTCTCCACACAGCAAAATATAGCTTTATCTTTTTTAGCAAGAAATACTTGAACTAATTGTAAACACTTAAGATGAAGTCACATTAATCTCCTTGTAAATCTCCTTGTAACTGAGTGAGGGGAGTTTTCAGTATCAGGGCCTGATCATTTACATTCGTAAGAGGCCTGACGGACTCTTGCCCCCGATGCCAGCAGAAAGAGAAGCTATCCCTTGCCCCCGATGCCAGTAGAAAGAGAAGCTGTCCCAAGGTCTGCTACACTAGAGTTCTCCATAAAGTAAAGTTACTGTGCATTGGGCCCAATACCTAAACAATTTCTCATTTTAATTACCTACACTGAAAACATACCAGCTGAACCTTAATCAGCATTAATCCTGCCTCAAACACTAATAGGACTTATCAGTAATAAACAGCAATCTGCAACAAATGAGATTCCTTTAGCCACACATTCTGCCAGTAACGTGAATTTTAGGTGCACAATGAATGACTTAAAATTTAAATATGATCCAGGACTTTGCAATTAAATACATTCTACCATTATTCTTTTAAATTACTTGCTACAACCTTGTACATATTACATTGCTTAGGTGCTAAAGAAAAGACTGAGACATTTGAACAAGATAGCATGTCCTTTTCATTATGGAAGGTCATACTAATTACTTTTATAAAAGACGGCTTTTTTTCTGCAGCCAACCTATGGCTTTTTCTGTTATTTGGCCAAATTATTGGTGGTGTTATAATTATAGATGTACAGCCCTTTTGATTTTTAAAGACCAAGAAAACGAAAGTGAAATGCTGTCAGCAATTCAAAGGAAGGCAGAATTCACATACAGATAGAGTTACATCTCAGAAAGAGGAAACAACTGTATCTCTTTAAAAAGAGAGCACTATCATACTGCCATTCTAGGATCCAGTAGTCCTGAATCCTTAAAGTAAATCTATTCAAGTCCTCCAGAAACCTTCTAAGAATTTCCCTTCTGCAATGGTCTGACCCATGTGTACCTTAAAAAATAAAAAAAATCCTCCATATTTCTCCTAAATTAGCAATGCAAGCATCTACTTTTCTGCTTTCCTCTTGTAATGATTTTAGTGTTTGCAGAACCCATGTCAAAACTTCTGGATGTTTGTTTTCCATGACTCTGTATGTCAGACAAGACACTCAAGAAAAGACACAGCAGACTACATTTTTGCCAGAATCATGTGGGTTGGCAGATCATGTTAGACTCAATATCTTGTTATAGGCAAAAGGGAACACGCCATATATATGAAGATAAGAATTTATGGTTAGCCCAGTAAAAGTTTTAAGCATCCAGTCAAACAAATTATATAATTAATAAAGAAAAGACTCTTTAATGATACCATTGAATACAAAGATTTCTCTTTCCAAATGCTATGCTCACTCTTGATCCTGAGGTTGGAAGTTTCATTCTTCCTCAAGAAGAATAGTGAGGGGTTAAAAGGAGTTAGCAATGTCCTGAGGTCTGAACTGGAAGGAGTTTGATCATGGTAATATGTGCTGAGGTCCTTTTGTTCCCAGTTCTGGTGACCATTTGGGTCATTTTTACATGTTCACTTACCACAGTTTGCTTCCTCCTTGTTGGTTCCCAGTTACAGCTTGCACAACACACCCACCCACTCCCAGTTACCTGATTTTTGAGACACAGTGACAAACCTAGGTTTTTCAGACCTTTTAAAATACATTTCATTTACAGAGGTTACACTAAACTAGGAGATGCTTTGGTCACTTGACCAGCATGCTATTGTTAATGATAAAATCAGCTCCAGAGAAGACAAAGCAAAATTATAGTAGTTAGACTACAGCTCTGAATGTGCTTCTCTCCAGCACAACCCAGTGGAAAACAATCTATTTATGTGAGGCCTGGGGGCACCTCAGAAGAAGTGCCTGAACAATGATGTTGCTTGAAGAAGAATATTTTTCTTCCCCCCACCGCATAATATGTAATTAAATTAATTTAGCAATCCTAAAACTTACCTTGCAAAGGATATTGCACACACCACACAGTTCAAGACTCCATTACCACAAAATAACAGGGCAAGTCATGAATACTCTCAAGACCAAAATATAAAAACTGAAATTGCTGAGATCATTAAAACCTCCCTTTTGAAAATTAGACGACTAAGGGATCTAACCTTGCATTCTCCTCAGGCCAATTGATATCATAAGGATAAGGACAGGACAAAATCAGAACTAAAATGTGCTTCTGTATATAAATGCTAATCCCAAAAGTGGCTTTCACTTCAACAAAAATACAAACAGGGCAGATAACAGATGGTTTATCCTCCCTTTGAAGAAACAGTCAAATAATTTCTGATGTACTGAAAGTTTTAGAGATACAGAGGTCAGTACCATTATAGATGCAAATAGCTAATATAGAATATTACATTGGGTGTTCATTATTCTCAGAAAGTGATCTTTATAAACATTTTGCCATTAATGTGAAGCTTGTATTTATTCTTCTAATGTTCCATGGAAAAATACATTAAAGGATAAAAGAAATGATTTTTTAATGCATAAAGGATTTATATAATGCTTTCCGTAACTTAGGGAAAAATATTTCTACTGCTACTTACAAAGATAAGCATTTATAGTCTCATTTTTCTTCATATCTAGCTAGTGGGATAAAATGTCATTAAGTTGTAGCTTTGGAATGAATGCCAGCACATGGATTATTGGCCTTCTTGAAGAGATGCAGCTTCCTGAAGTGGGATCCAAGGTGCAAGAACACATATAATAGGGAATCAATCATCTGGAAAACTGTTGCAAGCAGTAGTGTGTTTACTACCTCTTAACACAATTAGCCCTCCTGTCTCTTAATTCTTATATGTGTTTAGCCAAACACATTTACCACGTGAAGACAAGGTTCAGATGAACAGGTACTTTTAAAAATCATGAACAATACATTCACATACCCCAAAAATAATGCTAAGTGAAAAATTAAGTTACAATATTCAAGAAAGACAAAAATTCCAGCTTGTTTCTTTTCTGTTTGATAGCTCAGAGTAAGGGTCACTATTATTTTCTTGACTGCATTTCTTCTGTTACTGTCTTTTGTGTCAAAGTGAGAGGATGAGGCTAATTTCTTCATTGTTTTTTTATGCTCATCAAGTTTTCCAATGAAATATTAACATTGTAAAGCACAAATAAATGTATTCACAAAATAAAAAGTATATTCTGAGTTAAACAACTATTTCTATTTTTAAAAAAAACAACTTTTATGTCCCCCCATACCTCAGACATACCTTTTAATCAACAAAAATAGACCACAGTTGATTTGTAATTTTCCTGGGAATCTTCCTTAGCTAATGAATCTCTCCTGTATGTATCATGTCTCTCTTTTGATGAAAATATTTTAAATTAGAATATATAACTCTTCAGCTTGCAAAATTAGAATGTAATTTACATATGGAACTAAACAAAGATTATGTCAAAGAATGGCCGTCCTTAAACTGTCATTGTTACTCAGCTGTAAAACAAATATTGAAAATATGAAAAAATATCCACCAAAGATCCCATGATTATCACATCTTCATGAAAATTAAAATAAATTCAAATCAATACATCAAAAAACAACTTTGGGGATATAAGATTTTATATTAGATAAACCTTCAAAATTCAGACTGGAAGACGTTATAAGATCTTCCTCTTCAAAATATTCCAGAATATGGAACAGTAAATCCAGAGGAAACACCTGTTTCCACAGAACAGCAGGATTACTCATTCTCAGAATCAGGACAATAGAAGAGGAGGCTATGTGCATTGAACAGACCGCTGAAACATCCAAACCATTATCATTAAGATAAGTTCCCAAACAAATGTCCTGTTGGGTCCACACATAAGTTGTGTGCAATTTTTGCCCATAACTAGATTTTCAGTGTAACACTATCAAGAACGTAAGCCCATCCGTTGTAGCTTTTTCTCCCCTTTCTAGAAAATATCTTCATGGAAAAGGAATTTGCTGGTGCCGCAGTATGAATTCCTTCTCACTTCATTTATCAATGTCAGAACTAGTCCCACTGTTGCAAGTTTAAAAGAATTCATCTTTTGAAAATGGTGAGTCTCAAATAGTTTGAAACCACTGGAGACAACAGACTGAACCAGAGCAAAGTACATCAAAACCAGCATGCAGCATATCTTACAGTCACTGCATTGCTAAGCCTAAGAAGGTAGAAAGAGATGCTCATTAGAAGTAGTTGTTATGAAAATACATGAAGAATAAATTGTATTTATATATATATACATTCCAAGCAACCCTAGTTGGGAGAGTGGAAAGTTTAGTCAGTATGAAGGAGACCTCAATAATTTTATTAGAATAAGGCAGTAGAAGACAATTACCTCTAGTCAAAGACAGGGAGACAGAGGTAGATGGTGTAAATCCTGATGTTATAAACCCAATGTATTTCATCAGCTTACCTTGTCACTTCTCAAATTCATGTAAACCAGAAAACTCTTAACTACAACTTGGGAGCTTAGATTAAAAAAAACAAAAACTTGCTGATTTCTCCAAAACATCCAAACCCAGCCATACTTGTGTCACTTAGTTTCCAGTGACTGATTCCTTAGCCCTCCTATTCAGTGTGAAGTTACCCATTAAGTGGCTGCAGGCTGTGGGGACAGAAGGCTGTTATTTTATGTTATGGGTATGCTACCAGCTAGGGTAACAGGGTAAATCCAAATGGTAACTTAAGTAAGAAATCACATAGCAAAAGGCCATTTTGGGGTACTTTTTTTATACACAACCACCAAAAAACCAAGACAGATGGTAATAAAAGTAATGATAAATACTGGAATTGTGGGGAAGGAGATTAAAAATTATTATCCCATCACAAATATATCTTATAATGCAATTTGTACGAGAAGAAATACAGGATAGAATAAAAATATTATCCTGAGTAAGCACTGACATTCCTACTAAGACAAACTTTAATATTAAAGAAGTGACTGATACGTGAAATTGAAATATAATAAAATATTCTGGAAGTCAAACAGTTGTCTGGTAAAATGGACAGAAATAGTAAGTCTGAAAAAGTGTTCATAATTTCACAGCTATGCAAGGGAACATGGGGAGCAGAGTTTGAAAAATATTTTTAATACTTTTGGCTTATCATAGGTAAGCTTAAAAAACTGATTCTGTTTTCAGCAGCTGTGCTATTTGCTGTTTATCCACAGCTCATACACAGGAACAGATCTCAAGGGCATCATCCTGCATCTCTTAATGTATGTGCATTGCAGCACTGAAATTTCTAATGCACAGAAGACACTTTCCTGATGAAATGGCCCCATTTTCTGAAACAGAACTTCTTACAAAGGGTGGATGTGGAAGCATATGACAAGCTAACTTTTATTTACTGACATGGTAGATTAGAGTTTTAAAGCAGTGTGATCTCGTCTTATTTGCTCAGGTACCGCTGCACACTGAAAGATGCCAGGAGCACATCAGATGCCTAAAGCTCCAACCATGCAATTTTATATGAAAGGCCAATATTTGGTGGCTTAAACAATTTTTAATTGCATCAGGAATACATTGAGATTGCCTGTATCTGAGGCAGAGTCTTTCCTTTTCCAAGCTTAGCAAAATCAGGACATTACAAAAATATAAAAAAATGTAACCTGTCTAGCTAACTTGGTAATAGCTGATTAAATGAAAATTTGGTTGTGTAATGCAATTAGATTTCAGTAACATGTTTGAAGGGGTACTGCATGACGTATTACTAGGAAGCCAGAAGACCAGAAAAATTACCACGGTACACATTACACGCATTCAACTCTGAATAACCAGCAAGTCTCAAAGTATAATTAATTCTAGAGTGAAGACTCCTCAGAGAGCAGGTGTGCATCTTAGAGATCCCACAGGGATTAGTTCCTTATTCCTTTCTGTTTATAAGGTTGTTAGCAACCAAAACACAATGAAATCCTTGCTGGCTAAGTTTGTAAATGACACAAAACCAAAACACAAAAAAGAATAGGTAACAAATAGAGTGGTGCTCATTTTTCAGCAGGTGGCTAAGACTGAGCCTTGCGTGGCATTATGGCAAAATTCAATGTTAGTATAGGAACCACTTACAGAATGGAGAACGCTGGTAAGCAGTGACTCTGAAGACGGATTAAAACTCATGTACAGAAAGGTATTACTACCTTTGTATTTGTTTTAAGGTGGAAGTTACTAAAATGCTGCATTGAGCTTTAGTGTTCAAAACTCAAAAATATCTGGAGAATGACCAATGGACTAGACATGTGAGGTTACACAATTCCATCATTTGATCTGCTGAAAAAAACCCATAATTTGTGTTGCTTTGTTTACAGTTTATATATCAGCATGTGCATGTGTATACACACATATGATTCATAGTGAATTGATAACACATTGAACTTAACAGTGATGACAACTGGTATTTTTTAAAATGGTAAGAAATAGTCATCTTGGTAAAAAAGTTAACTTCTTCCAGTGACTAGTTAGACACATTGGTTTCACTATTATTAGGTTTTTTAAAGGCAAATTGGTTAATTCACATAACATCAAAACATGTTGCTTCTGCTCTTTTATTTTGGTTATTTGTGTTTACCAACCTAAAGACCCAAATTAAAATAAATGACCATGAAAAGGCAATGTTCTGTAGACCTGCTAGAACTTGCCACATTGATTTGATTCACAAATAAATAAATAGATAAATGAATTGAATTTTAAACTTTATTACAAAAAAAATCAACATTCTCATTTTTCAGGTAGATCTAATTATTACCATAATATTGGAAAAAGTCATAGATAAATTAGATTGCCGTTTGCTAAAGATCTTAAAATAAAGAATAAATATTTTCAAAAAAGATATCTTCTAGTTAAGTCTCAGGTCCCAGGTTCTTTCAACAAAAGAAATCAATTCAGAAAAACCTTATGCCTTTCAAAAAGTTAGAGTAGGTCATAGTCGTTCTTCCCTTAATTTAAAAAGGAAATTTTAAAGGGTGGAAGAAAAGCGTACCAGTAAGGTTGATACTGAAGTTTTCCTTCACTTTGCTTTAAACTCTTTTTTCATGGTACCGTGGAAGAGGAGAGGCCATGCACCATTAGTTAGGACTATAATGACATGTCAACCCACTAAGGCAGCAAGAAAGGACAAGAAAGCCAGGCAGGCACTGTCTTGCCTTATGAAATATGTATATTGTTTTTAGAATCCCTTCTGCAAAGCTGACTTTGGAGTCAAATTTTGTTGTCTTTTCCCTGTGCAAGATAACTGAAATGCTGAACAAATTATCTTAATTCTGTCCCTTCTTAACACTTGTGGTTTCACAACCAGTCAGAGAGCAAATAAGCCTTTGCAGATAATTACCCTTCTGAAACTTTCTTGCTTCTCCTACCAAACTATTTAAAGCTATTTCTGTATCATACTGTCCTCTGCACTCATACAAAACCATATAGATGTCATAATATCAAGAAACCACTTTCAACTAGCCATACTATTTATACCTCTCCTATCCTTATTTTCAATCATGGTTCAATTAATTTATGAAATATTTCCAAGAATTTCAGCCAACTGTAAGATGCAAGTGTGAAAATTTTCAGACAAATGGTTGACATTTAATGCCATCAGAAGAAACTGAAAGTCAATACTTTCAATGAAAACTGTTGGACAACACTATAAGCCTTATTTCACTGCCACTGTAATAAAAGCTACAATCAAAACATCTTCCAAGTATTTGAAATAAAATATTACAAATAAACAACAACCAAATGCTTCAGTGTTTTAAAGCAAAATCAGTTGTCATTATTAAAGTTTCTAGTCTAAGCCTGAATGTAACAGCCAAAATTTCAGGATCTGAAATTTCTTTTACGTTGTTTTTGTATGAACTTACTCCTTTTCTGCCTACTAGCTGGCTTAGTCAATATTCAGTAATATATATCCATAATAACAATAATAATCACAACCTGAATTACTCTTTCCTTTGTTAATTATTGGTGTTCAACATCAAAAAACATATTACTTATTACTGTTGTGGAAACAGTAATGGAACAAAAACTCTTTATTTGGTCTCAATAATGTTTTATTCTTATATTTTCAGACCTTTCTCAGGGCAAAGTGATTAGCACAGTAGTATCATACATGTAGTAAATGGTTTTATTTTTGGCAACCATTCTTCAACAAGATCCTGTATCACACCCAAAGAACTACCAATACTCATGTCCTGCCCACTGAACAGGTGAAAATGAGAGACATGGTTTGAAAGAAAATTAAGCAGATAATGTCATCCAGGAATAGAAACAGCAAAGTTAGATGCCAGGTCCTTAGCCCTTCCATTTTTTAACAGCTCGTTATAGCAAACTACAAAAGTATTGAGTCCAACTTTATTCTTTCAAACAGGAATACCAGTCTTGTACTATGTAGATTCACTCTTCAGAAATGACTTCTGAAAGACTTGTATGTAGTGTTTAGTCAGAATTTTAGCTGGTTCTTGCTTGTTAATCAGCATGACACATTCCATTTTACAGCCTTCTTTGCAGGAGTATAACACCTGTCCACCACTAATTACTGTTTATTTGTATTATATTCCTGCCTGCAGCTTCAGTCACAAGCTATGATCCCACTGTAAGTAACACCGTAAAAACACAGAACAAGATGTGGCCTATCTAGAACTTCAGAATGCATGGAAATAATGAGACAGTAATTGTCAGTGTGATGGGGAGCAGTGTTTTAAAATTCATGGGTGCATTATAGGAAAGGGAAATTCAAGAAGAAACTTAAGTAGCTTTGGGGGTGCTTCTAGTAAAGTCCTGTGAAAGGCAGAAGAGAGAAAAACTACCAGTTAAACACAATTATATCTTTGTTGATAGGACTGAGGTGGAGTTCTGAGCAGAAGGGAGGTTGATAACTATACAGATAGTGAGAAATAAGTAGGGGAATGATAAAGAAAATCTGCCATCATGCAATAGAAAAGAGCCAGTGGATTACAGGAGAGAAGGAAATGAAAAAATCAAAGTAGAAAAGATAAAATTTATCAAGTCTTGATACATGGAAGTACTGGAAATTAAGACACCAGTTGATAAGAGTTTTACTTGTAGAACTAATAGCTCAAGCATTAAAAGTAAAGCAGCCTCATCCCAGGAAATGTGTATGTAAAAGCCTGAGCAATAAGGTAAAGACTAACTCAAATAGCATGGAGCCAAGGGGAAAAAAAACTCAAAAATTAATTAGCTATCCAAACTCACACAGTCCTTTCCTTACTCAAGGCATTCCTGCTTTACGAGCGTCTGACATCACTGCCATCTAGCAGCATGTTGGATAGGGAGTGACATAAAACTGGTGGACTGCCTCATCCCCTTCCCACATTTTTCAGATGATGGGTTCCTTCCTGCTTCATTGATTTCTCAGGTCTATAAGGTATTCCTGGATTCTTCGTAAAAGATTATTTCTAGACTATTAAGCAGCCAGACTTCACAAACTACTATAATATGGATCCAAAAGACATTTTCTGTTGCTGCTGCCTCCCAGGAATCATAAAACTTTCCGCATGCCCATGCCTCTCCCCTCTCCTGCAGCCTCGCAGCTTGACCCAAAGAGAAAGGAAATGTCATTACAATTTTCAAAAAGAAAATAATTTTGTATTATTTCTCTAATTTTTCCTGAGTATATGGGTAAACTGAGTTAAACATAGTTTAGTCTGAAATACTCAGGAAAAAAATATGTCCTAATTTCTGGCAACAGTTGTTTAATTTTTGTATTACATCTGAAATGGTAACTGATGGTAGTGTATAGCATAGCCTAGCCTGAGGGTAGTAGTTAAAAACTGGGTATATAGTTAGTGCAGAGATTAAATTGCAATGATAGTTTAGCATATGCAACACGGACCGTGCTGATTTGCAGCTCAGGAGTTAAGCACAACTTTGAACTGAAGGCAGCTGCAAAAGTCCCACATTATGGCAGAAATTATGCATTGCTATCAGAATTGCATAAATGTATTGAGTTTGTTTGTGATTGTCTCCAGCTGATACAGTAGCTTGTCACCAAAGGCATGTTACACAAGGTTTTAGTAGCTTTGAAAGCTGATGCAAAGTAGAACCAGAAAAAGGCAGAATAATGACTTCCATTTGAAAACCATCCTTGCAGAGTAAGGCAATGGTACCTCTGACATGTCAAAGTGTTTAGAAGTTTGTGGAACATACTTTGCAAAATAAAAGTTGAGATTAGCTTTTTAAGAGAGTCTTGTCATATTAAAATGAAGGCTGTATCCCTTTACAGTGGGGTTTGTTGGTATTTGTTTTGGAGAGAGGGGAAGCTCCCCCACAGCATATGATCAGTTTGAACTGGTTTAATCTACTTGTATAACTACTCTGTCTCCCTAAGGCAGCAAGAACCACTCCAAACAAGAAAGCATTTCTAATGAGAGAACAGTGGGAGCCAAAGTCGTGGAGGCTTTGTCAGATATATGAACACACACACACACATATGCACACACGCACATGCGCACACACACGCACTGTCCCAGAGTTCTTAAGTGGCTATTGCAACACACAGAGTTTGACATTGGTGTCTTCTCGGCAGCAGTATAGACCAGCAAAACAGACCCAGTGAAAATGGACTTTCCTTTTCATTGAATGTGTCTCACTACCTATGACCTTATTTGTAGTATACGTGGGCTTGTTTCCAGGAGTCACTGGAAAAGGTTATAAAGTGCTGACAGCTTGTCTACGCTAGCAATGATCCTATTAGTACACATAGCACTAAACCCATAATGTTGCAGCATGTGCTGCAATGTAGGAGGTTGTGCAGTGGTGTTAGCTTGCTTTACACACTAAATAGTGAAGGAAAATTAGCTTCTGCTGTCCTTATCATAAGATACAATTTTATTGATATCTCTCCCTTAGTCACTTATCAGTTACTACTCATCCTCATAAGAAAGTCACACAATTTGCAGATTCTAGTGGAATTTGTGGAATTTTTTTACTACACCAATCTAAATTTCTTTTGCAACATAAAGGGTAGTGAATGGAAAGCTGCATGAACAGCGAAATGAATTTGAGGACTTCAATCAGCCTAGAATTTGTTTGTTTGAGGAACTCTTAAGAAAAGAGAAGAGAAATTACTGTCATGTTTCAAACATACCCATCTGTTTTACAGACAGGTGAAGTCTCTCTACAGCTAAAATCCTTCTAACTTCTGCTAAAGCAGGTTTTGCTGTTCCATAGGAAGTAATTTCTGTTACTCATCACCATTAACCACAGCCTGGATGTAATTTTCAGTTGTTAGAGTATTTGGAGTTTTGGTTTTGCAACAGTTTCTGTGAGGAAGTTCATCAGAGCCTTGTGATTTTGGTTTGAAAATAACCAATTATCTCTCAGTTTTTCCCCATCTATCCTTCTGTGGAAGCCTGGATACTTACGGACAGTGATACTGGCTAGGCAGCTGACATAGAGTCAAGAGAGAAATTTTGCTTTATTTACAGCACTTTGCTGCAAGGGTGTGCTAATTATTTTGTTTCAGTACAGCATTTCAAAACATTGCATCTGGATACAGAACTGCTGCAGTCAACCATAGGAAATTTGAGGCTTGGAGAATGACAGTAGAGGAAGGTGAGCAGTAAACATTGAGAGCATTAGAACTAAAGGAGTTTTACACTGAAGAGTGTGATTACTGGTTGAGAGATAAAAGGAGAATAACTGTCAGTGAAAATCTTTCCCCTGACCCCTGCCATTTTGCTAACCACTTAGAGTAATACTTCACACTAGTCTCTTGACATCTGGCTTTTTTCCAAGGTTATGCTGTTATTCTTTCCTGAATCTGCATGAGCCTTCCAAGAGATCTCTTTTTATAAATATACAGCTTAAAGTAAATACACCCCTGAGATGCAGTTAATACTTCAAGCTCAAGTTATGAGCTTAAAGAAACCCTCAGTCTACATATCTGTTATGGAGGGACTATCAAGAGCTTTGTAGAGAGCTGAGATGAAGCTCCTGGCTGTACTGAGGCTGTTGAACGTTGTGAGAGCTCCTAGAGATGAGGAATCTGCATCGTTACAGAGGGACCCAGTATGTTATAATTTGGTGATGACAGTATGGATTTCAATGCAGCTGCCTCCAATGGAAGCAACTGGAAGTGAAACAATGAATGGGACAGCTGGAGTGTAAGAGAGATGGGACAGGACTGAGTCAGACAAGACAGGTACAGATAAAACAGGTTATAGGAAGAACAATCTACTAAAAAAAATATGAATTGTAAGAAAAAAAGAAAGGAAGGTACTACAATTTTAACAGTGGAACACACATTTCTGCAGGTCACAAAAGCAATGATAGCTCCACATTTTCTGATTTGTGATGATTAACTTTGTTCTGTCCATATTCTTCCAACATAGGAATTTAAAAGATTCATTGTTTATGCAGTATTGGTACACATTAAATTTTGTATATGCTGATGCCGCTAATAAGTAACTTGCAGACTAGCTAAGTATTTCTACTCCAGGATTCTTTCTACACTGCAGAAATTACTTTGGCAACCCTATCTCTAATTTCTGTCGCCTATAATCTTTACTCAAAACAATCCATTTACTAATGAAGTAGTTGCAACCCTTTTAATAGCTGTTACAGTAAAAATAGTCACAAAGCTTTAGGCTATAGTACTGAAAACAGCTTCTTTTGTTCCTGTAACAGCAGTTCAACCAGCTGCAGCATTGGTTCAAGTGCATTACTTGCCAAGAAGCATAACCAGGTTCTTATTAAAGCCTTCCATTCATTAACAACCTTTAATTACATAATTCAGAAGTACCCTTCACTCTTATATAGCCTTATTTACACCATCAGTATAGGGGTGACGAAACATCACTTTTGAACAACATCAGTGTTTCATGTTGCATTTTAGCTATGCACAACGGCAAAAAAGTGAGTCTTCAATAACTTGTGCAGTGATAGGCAGACCTTTAGATTTTTCATGTTCCCAAGTGGCAGAGGTTGAAGTTTCAGGCTGCAGATGAAATATACATGATACATTCCTCAGCTAATTATTTGTCAGTATATTAATAAATCACACCAGTCCCTGCAAGGCTATCTAAATTTAGAAGGTTCATGAGATGTAATACATAATTAATACCCTTAGATTGGATGGCTTAAAGGCAAGTGATTTCCTGATCTCATATGAAGTAGAGAGTATTTATCATTGTTGTTCAAGTAAGGGATTGCCAGCATGCCTGCCTTTTTGGGACTGTGTATAAATGTCTCTGTCATTTATTCTGGTTCATGAGTAGAAACCAGAAAGTACATAACAAACAGTGCCAGATTTTTTAAGACCCATGAAGTTGTGTTTATGCATGTTAAAGGTACAACATCCAGTAAGTGCACTTACAGGTAATGAACTCATGGCTGATCATAACAAAAAATGGAAGTTTTACCACTGATATCACAAGATTATTGTCAGGTCACAAATGTGTGTATGCAAATACCTGCATGCAAAATTCTCCAATCATTTGTGCATATGGCTTCATGTTCTCCATCCTTTCTTCTTTTCTCAAAATATTAATCCATAGCCTTTTCGGAACATGGTCCTCACAGCTTCTGACACTTCACCTTTCTACCCACTTTGCTCTGTGATTCTCCATAGGACCACTTCCCCGGTCCCATTCTCTTCTCTTGTACGTTTTATTCAGAGAAAAATCACCAACAAATACTAATTACGATCTATAGTGACACTTCTGCTTTGCCTTTTAGACATGAATTGTCTTATCTGACTAAAAGAGCATTCCCCTCAATATCAGGCTGCCAAAACCAGAGCTCCTTCCTCTCCTTCAGACCTTCCCCACTATCTTCCTGACCACTGTGGACAGCACAACCATACAGTCTTTCCTACTGTGGAGAAAAAAAAAAACAAAACCTTCACTACTAAGGCTACTTCACCCCACCTCTGTGACCAAGTTTGTGCCATCATTCATGGGATATTATTTACACTATTAACTCCTCGAAGCTTCCTCAAGCTCATGGCTTAAAATCTTCTAGAATTCAGTGATTACAAGCATCTGTGCTCCTACCTACAACAAAGATGACCATGTTTATCCTGTCTCTTTGATCTCATGTGACCCACTCCGCTTAGAAAAGGCAGAGTACAAGCAAAAAAAGGTACTGAGGAGATTAAGCATCAGACATGCAAAATGAAGTTGTTCAACTCTCTGTCCTACCAGGCTCATATAATCAGAGAGGTGAACAAGTACCAGTTTATAATTCATGGGAAAGGAAAAAAAGACCTAATTGCTCTGTAATTCAAAGTGCTGAAATATCAACTTTTGGAATACAATTACCTTCCAACTTACCTAATTCCCAGAAATATTTCCCAAAATCTTCCTTCTGCAATTGAACATATTCTTGCAATTGCAACTTAGGCCACTCTTTGAATGTGTGGGCAGATTCACAGGCAATATTGAACGTAGACACAGTGGCAACAGATAGGAAGCTCACCTAGCTAAAATCCTGCTTCAGTCACATATGTAGCCTTAGTGCAGATCTCATCTTTGACTTGACCCGATTACAGCAGCTTTTTCCCGGGCTCTAAAGATTATTCCACCAATATTCATAGAATATGCTGATCAGAAAAAAAATTGCATCTTGTTGCTGTGACCAAGTCACTTCTACATTTGCTTTTCTTTACTGGCTCCCTACTTTCTATATTAGCAAACTTGTGAAACCATCCATGTTTTAGGTAGTAAAAAATTTTTTTCATGCTACCTCTAACTATCTCTGATTTAAAAGAGCTTTTGCCATATATGTACAAAATGGCATTATTCTTTTTATCACCTTCTCTCTCTCTTCTTCAATACCTATTTGTTTCAGGACTAGTACATCTAGTAAAACTAATAGCGGAGCTCCATAGCCTTCACTGCTGTCTGTTACTTGGGAAGTGCTGCTTGCTGAACATGGAGGCAAAGACCAAAGAGGGAAACATTGACACACTCTGTCAAATATGTCTTCTTCAGTATCTCTGCCAAGTATCTATTTTGCTAGTATTATGGGAGACAAATTTCTCATCTGTCCTCTCTTCCTATAAATTTTATAAAGGTCCTTTTTCTTTTATGCAACTGATGCTGGAACTGTGCAAGGGTTTTCTGTAATTCAGTGCTGCTTTTAAACTATTTTCAGAAGGCTTTCCTCCTACAATCTCAGTGTCCAGCAGTTTTATTCTGCAAATAATATTTATAATCTGTTACCTTTATTTGGCATTATAATACCAAATCGATTTATTAATTTCTCATTATATTTATTATATTTTGTATTAAACTTATTGTAATGTAAAGAGTTAAATCTGCAAATCTAAGGTAAACTTATATGAATGGATTAGCTGCTGCTGCTTTAAAGATATATCAGATGGTTATGCGATTTGTACATCCACCATACACGAAATAAACATTGAATACATTGTTACATGAAATAAATGCCTGTAAAACCTGGCCAGTATAGAAACAGTGAATAACTTATTAAAAAAAATTATAATTACTTTTCTTCTTCTGATAACATCCATAAGTGTGAAGAAGACTATAACATCACCACTTTTTTGAATGCAGATTTTCCTATTATAACAATTACAACAATCAGACAGATCTTGAAACTTTACATATTTCATTATAGCAAAGGGACATCTTCTCCTTATAGAATTTGTAAGCAGCTTCAGATATGTTTTATAAAGTTACTTTTTTTATATATTTCAAGCCTTGTCAAAATGTCTCTACTCTAATAGGCCAGGAAAGTTTTTCTTACTATTGCAAGATTTTGCAAGAATGCCATAGCACTTGCTTCAAAATGTTCTCGAACATACAAGTGCTTTGCAGGCTGATAAAATAATTAAATTATTTATTAACAAATATTTCTTAACAAACAGTTATCACGTTTTCCAAAGCATTGAATGTAATTTTGCTCACTTTTATGGTTCCACTCTGTAGATTTTACTGTAGCATCACAGAAATTGTAAGAAACTAGATATTCAGTAATACTTTCAGAGACAGGTCTTTATAGCTATCAGCACCTACACATGGAATGTTTTATAATTATAAAGGTAGTGTACCTGAAGGTGATGGACCGAGTTCTTTGATCTCTCCTTCTCTTTCTGTTAGAAGGGCAAGATCAGACTCTTCAAAAGTTCCAATTTAGAGCCAGGGGAAAAAAGAATGCTTGTTGTGTTATGCATTTAAAGAGAGGAAGATTTATTTTAAGATAGATTGTTGGTTAGCACAGAGAGGAAAGGGTGAGAATAGTAATGTGAGATCTAAAATTAATGTGAAAGAAAGGACAACAGAGATTTTGTTTTGTATTTTTGTACTGAGGCAAAACATGCCAAACTTTTTAAATTGTTTGTGCACACATCGTATTTTCATTTTGTCTTACTGAACTGCTTAGGAGCATTCAGATCAACATTAAACTGCATCTTTTGTTTAACAACACTCACAGATTATTATCCCTATCCAGAACAGATCTCCAAAACAAGCAAGATGCTCAAGGAGAAGACAATGCATCATGAAAATGCAATCCAGCCAGTGAACAACTCCACAGGAAAAAATGGGATCATCTTTCTTTCAAGCTCTATGATCTCCCAATAACAACTGCTAATTCTAAAGTAAAATTCCTTGGACTGTAGCTCCAATAGGCTAAAACAGTTTAAGTTATAAAAAAACCAAACAAAACCAAAAAACCCAAAACCAACCAACCAACCAAAAAAAAACTCTGAAATGAAATACCTCTGTAAATATTCTCAGCATAAAGCTTGAAGGAAAGCTGTCCTGTGAGAAATATGCTACCTTGTAAAAACCTGCCCTTTTTTGTGAAAAAACAATGTAACAGAAAATTATAAAGCAGTCATAGAGTCCTTTTGTAATTAAAAAAATTAATTTTTTTATTCACTTTTTGCTAAAAGTCACAGTCACACCATAAGACAGTGTTTCTGCCAAGACAGATCATACCTTACATATGGGCTAGCACTCTAGTCATGTGGTGGCTGTGCTCTTAACCAAGGCTGGGCCATACCAGTATAAGTATTCATATTTCTGAGTGTTGATTTTGGCATATGCTAAATGGATATAACTTTGTGTGTGTGTGTGTGAGAAATCCAATTATTACACAGAAAAGGCATGAACAGCACTCATAAACTGGAGAACCCTTGCTTCCATGTGTCATGGGAAGAAACTGACAAACATTAATTACCAAGAATGAAAAATAATTACAGTTTTTTAGGCATAAATAATATGCTTCTGTCTGAATAACTGCAAGGGAAATAAGATCTGCTTGTCATATAGATCTGGCAATGAAGGAGCTGTGGACAGGGTGACTACCCTAAAGAACATTGCAACTTTGTGAATAGCAGAGGGAACTCTATGTACTACCCCATAAAGTCAAGCTCAGACAATCAGTCAAAATGCTTCATGCAAGAGCTGGTTAAAAAAAAATACATAACTTATTTTGAATATTTTAAGAAGAATTTAAAAAATAAAACAAAGTAGAAGGGTGTAGCAGTTATTTTTCTTTTTCAGTATAATGCCTCCTTTCATGTTCTGAGCTATCCAGTTACTGAATTTTTAGTCTTGAATAGGGATTAAAGGATAAGAAACTAATCAACGCAACAATCTCATCCAAAGGCCGGTCTTGGATTTCATGTTCAGGACTATGCAGCATACTCAGAGAGAGAAATTCCTTCTCTGACCTGTTCCAACATCCTGTGTCATATCACCCAATTTCATCCATGACTGAGAAGACAGTCATGAGTGATTCACGATAGTCTGTAAGGTATATTTTAAGTTACAATGGTGACAAAAAAATATAATTTACTTTTCTTTAGGTGACTTGGTAACTTTCTAATAGTGAAATCAAATACTGGGTTATACATAGAATAACTAAGCCACTTAGGGAAATATAGTACAACCACCTGTGTGTTTAGTAGTTGTAAAATTCTTACATTTAGGATATGAAGAATTTTTAAAATTCAATTTATTATTGAATGTGTGTGCGCTTACATTTCCTTATTAGTTTTTGTCTTGTTTGATTTATAGTTTCAGATTCATAATCAATACCAAGTGCCCACCTGGAAAGCAAATCCCATCACTGTTCTCAGAATTTTTTGGAGGAAGAAAAATCTTTCTCACACAGATGTATTCTTTAGTTTTGTGCTGGTTTTGCTGACCTGAAATCAATAATCCATTTGGAAATGGAGCCAAAATTAAGATGTACTCACTAATAGCACACTCACTGGTGGCCCTCATGTGAAACACATTTTGTGGTGATTCCCTACAAACCAGGAGGGAGGAACAGGAACCCCTTACAGCTCTTACCCACCCAAGCAACCAATAGGGGCCTGTGAGGAAATACATCTTCTTTCATGTCAGTACATAGAAATGCCGTTCACAGGCTGCTGGGAAGGGTCCACACATAGGCTCTCTGTGCTCAGTTCCCGAGACCTGTGGGGATGGCAGCACCCCGCAGCTGCTCCCCACCATTTCAGTGGGAAAAGTGAAACAGATTTTACCAAAAAGCCCCTTTACTTAGTCAGACAGCTGGGAACTTGTTAGCAGAAGCAAGTCAAAGCATGTGAGCTGTTTCCAGGCAGCCTCATGCCATTTCCAGGCATAAGGAACTTTCCCAGATTACTGGACTAATATTGTGAAAAATGATAACCACAAAATAAAATTGACAGCTTTACCGTAACTGGGCTTTTCCGTATCTGCATTTTTATTTTAACTGTTAGGTCAAATACACTAAATAGATCTCTAAACACCCTCAAGTGATATAGGGCAGTAGTTTCCTCATTTTGCTGGGAGAGGGACATCTAGCCATTTGTAACATTTCATACAAGAGTGGTAGCACAGCCAGATATATGTCAGAAGTCTTCCTGCCTGTCTGCCAGTTTGAAACGAGCACTTGAAAATTTTACATTTGTTAATGACAACCAACACAGTGCCTTTGCATCCTTATCAGAGTTATTGTAGATAAAACTGTCCCACAGAAACAATATTGCTTCCTTATTAAACGTGAAAATTATGTGCTTGTCTACATTTCCTCTTTCTTGATATCCTCAAAATCTTGTCAGAAAGCCATAGTGATTTTTCTCAAATAAATACTTCAGGGCTAGGCAATGAAGTCTTCCCATCAGTGAGACCAACATGCACAATATTAGTGCAATACTCTGCAAAATATTTTAACAATCACAGTTTAAGAATCTGAAATAATCAAGCTTTTCATTATTGCTGGCCCTAAGCAAAAACATTGTTCACTCATAGTCTGCTATCCCAAAAAAGCTGCTAATAAAACTGGTGCCTTAGGACATATCAGAGTTACCTGCAGCTGGGAAGCAACAAGGTCAATTTAACCTAGTACTGAAGCTGAGTTTTCAGCTGGGTTGGAATACAAGCAGATAAACCTTATAACTGATTAGGCCATTCGTCATATCTGTATGAAGTACCATGTAAGTTTGTCTTCCTAGAATACATGATATAGACACGTTCTTCCTGAGGTGTATTGTCCATCCTCTTACATCTTTCTCAGACTTCTAATTCTTCCTAAGCTCTTCAAACTTCCTCCCTGCAAGTTTCTAAATTCCTCCAAGTAAATGCTACATATAGTAGATTATTCCTTTCTTATCACAATACAGAGATTATTTTATCCACACTTCCTTTGCTTCAGGCTGAAATTCCTGTGCCCCTCCTGCCAGCTGCAGCCTTTCAAACACAGGGCTGCTTGTGCATGCCTGCAACGAGGCAGGAGTAAGCTATAAACAAAGAGGATCATATTCAGACACATTCAACAAATAAACCAGATAAACAGAAGACAAAATTACACAGCCAAGTATTTGATGGGGCATAAATCTGTGCCCACACAATAAAACTTAAGGTTGAGTACCCTTTAAAAATGTATTTGGTATAAATCTGAAAGCTCAAAACCAGTAAGTGAATCCTTAATGTGTCATTAGAAATAAAGACTCTGAAACTTTCAGAAGTATATAGTGCTGTCAGGGGCATTCAACATCACCAACTCATTCCATTTAGAACTATATCTTCATAATGGCCTCCCTTTTGCCACCATCTGTGCTTGCACAAATATCTCGTGTAGGATTGTAAAGTACACTGTCATTTTGGTAAATTATAGGTGTCATTAATGCTAAGTACACCCAGGTAATACCTGTGTATAAATCCCAGAAATAAGTTTTCCCCTCTCATAGATTACAGAAGTACCATGTTCAAGTGCTTGAGCATATAGAATTAGAGACACCTATCATCTTTTAAAATGGAGTCTTAAAAGTGATGAAAACTGGTATAGAGTAAGTTTTAAAAGAAAGCTTAAGGTCACGTACTCTGCAGTTTCTTCTACTGGTATAATTGACACTGTCTACATTAACAAATCCTGGTGTTAGTGTCTATGTCTGCTTTATTTATTTTGTAAATTATAAATTATAGATATCCATTTTTAACATATATTTTTAACTGTGTCTTAGGTAGACATGACCATATATGGAGACTCTTCTGCTACCAGAGTATGCAGGAATTGAATTCTCTCCATGCTCATATTAAAAAAGTAATGTACTTTCTGATTTGAATAACAAATTTCAATTATAGCCATATCTTGAACAAGACGTCATCTGTGTGTTTATACGAGCTGTTATTTCTCATGGTTCTGTTTCCTGTAATGATAGTTAATCTACCCAAGGACTATAAAAGTAGCTTTTTAGATGGATACCCACTAGTAATTGAAATAGCAACCATTTGGTTTAAAAATGAGAGTTTTAAGTTGATTATCTGTCACCTGCAGAATATGCACAGACAATTCAGTCATATCCATAACTCACTCCTTGAACAACTCTCATTTGTACTATGAAAGACTATTAGAACCGTATGACCTGCTTTTATTTAGTCGTTGACACAAAATACCTAATATCTGACAAAGTCAGTCATACTGCCACAGAAAATTAGATCCTCCTTCCTTTTCTTTCTATGTGACTTCATTTCTGCATGGGAAAAAATATTATTCAGATCAATATTTGCTGAGTAGCATTTCTGTCTTGCTCATTTCTCATTATGAAGCTAAACTGCTTACACAATTTTCATTGTTGTTAAAAACACATTTCATTATCCTAATAATGCTAACTCGTGCACAGGAATAGATGGAAATAAGAGTAGCTACCTAAGGAGTTCAATAGTTTTCAATAAGATTAGGTCCACTGACTTTATGGATATCAAAGTAGACTACAAGATCCATTGAAGTAAGCACATGTCTTAAAGTCTGGTGTGTAGATGGGGAATGCAAAGCTCTGTGAGACAGGCAGACAACTACTACACGTGTCAGAAACCAAGTCACAGCCAATAAACTGGAACTCAGATGCCTGGAATTTCCTTTTCATACATTTAATTCTTGATGTAATAAAACCAGGGCCATTTTATGGATATATGATGAGATTGTCTTGCATAAATTTAAATATACATTAAACACTGCTGTGTGAGAGAACACAACTCTATCCTTACCAATCACTTTCATTTCTTCATTGCAATATTTATGTGTAGAGTTGCAATTGTAACTTTTACTTCAAATTCTTACAGTATCTAGTATTTAGCTCAGAAAATCCTTTTGGACAATATCAGATTCAACTATTTTTCTAAAAAAAGTTATATTGTGTCTATTTTTATCTTGTTTATTATAATTTCATTCTTATTAGAAACCTCCTAGTTGATATATCTGTAAAATTATGTTGTAGAAATATTCACCATAAATTTCAGATTAACAAGGAATGATTAGTGTGGGGACTGGAATCTTGTGGCTTCCAACCACTGGTGTTGCAAATGTTCATTTACTCCAAAAAATACAAAAGTTTCTTTCACGTACAGAAAGCTATATTGTATCAAGAGCTGGTCTGATACATAAAATATTTAACTTACCTGTGAAAGAAGGTAATGGAGAGCTGCCATTCAAGTTGTGGACAAATATGTGTCTCACCAGCTGAAGGCAACTGCACTAATGGCACATCACCAAGGCCTGATATTTGACTTGAAACAAGATGCTTGACATTGACATCAGTTGCAGATAATAGGCGTTGCAACTACTGTGAAAGTAAGCTATTGTATATGCTTTCCTTTACCAGATGGGTGCAACCATTTTTCACTTTTCCTTTTAATTACTCACATTGTAATCCTTTCACCACGCTCTTGAGATGAGAGGATTCATATGGTATTTTCACAGTTTCCTCTTTTCAGTTATTAGATGGAAAGTTGTTTAGGTTACGATAGCACTCGAAAGTCAGCAAACGGCTGTCAAACCAGAGATAAAAATATGAGTTATAGATATAAAACCAGATATAAAAATATGGATGCTTTCCATGAGAGGGAGGCCCTCCAAGGTGGGGGCGGGGGGTCTGGAGCACTTGCCCTTGTGAAGAGAGGCTGAAGGACCACAGCTGGTTGAGCCTGGAGCAGGGGTGGCTTCGGGGACACCTAGCAGCAGCCACTGAGTGCCTGTAGGAGGTTGCTGTGAAGGCAGTCAGACTCTTCGCAGCAGTGCCAGAAAGGGAATGAGAGACAATGGATATAGATTGAAAAAAGAGACTTTCAGGCTGGGTATGAGGGAAAACTTCCTGAGCTTGAGGACAGTCCAGGAGTGGGACAGGCTTCCTGAGAGACTGTGTAGTCTCTATCCGTGGAGGTTTTCAAGACCTGACTAAACAAAGCCCTAAGCAACCAGGTCTGATCCCAGAGCTGGCTCTGTTGTGAGCAGGAGGCTGGAATAGAGACCACTTGAGCTCACTTCCAGCTGAAATTATGCCCTGAGTGTATGGACTGAAAAAGAAGTTTGGAGCTTGCAGAAATTACTGGAGGAAATTGCCTAACCTTGTTGACTCTGGAGGGCAGCATAAAAATCCCTCCTGAACCTGAATGTAACAAATCTATGAAACTCAAGGGCTGGATCTACATTAGCACTTTGGTTCAGAATATTGCAGTTTTAACTGAATCCCCCCTTAAAATACATTGGCCTGGTTCACAGATTTTAATTTATGCAAACTAGATTCCTTTTGGATGAAACTGAAAACTCCATGCCAGGCATGCACCAAATGCAATCTAGCAAGTAATGGGATCATAAGGGTCCTAATCAGAGGTCAGTGCTTCAGATGACTTCAAACTGCATGTGTGGTGAGAATATTTGAATCAGGGAACTAAACTAAATCTAGTTCAAAATAAACCCCCAGAGCAGTACACAGGACAGTGGCAGAGGCTTCAGCACCAGCTACTTTGATCTGCTGATCTGTCTCTCTTCCGTCAGACTGGTTGATGTAGATGTAGCCACTCCCAGAAAAGTTCAGCTGCCTGGCATTTGTACAGACAGAAATAACTGTATCAAAAGAAAGAGAAATGAAAGAAATACTAATCGCTTATGTGAAGGTCACAGCAAATCTCCAAATGATTCACCTAAGTTTAAAACTTAAGTTTTACAGAATTCTAAGATATTAATAAATCTGCAGGGTGGGAAAGGGGATTACAGTTCCCTATCTTTCCAAAACTGCAGCACCAGCTACTAAAAGTTTTGCTTTTATTTCTTGCGTCTTTTCTCTTTTGCATATTCTGAAATTCCTCTAATATAACTGACACTGAAAGCAAAGCAAAATAACATTTCTCAGTCCTAAATACAGCACAAAAATATGCAGACAGACAAAGCAGCAATTATGAATTCAATGCTACTCTGTTTAGTAGCATAATACCATTCATTTGAAGTTCTACAATAAAAAGCAGTGCATAAGCTACAATGTGGGCCGAGACTTTGCCCTTGCCTTTTATTCATTTCATTTTACGTACACAGAGCGTATTTCAAATGAATACCAAAGCATATAAGCACAGTGTAACTTATAAACACATTACAGCATGTTAAAAATGTAAAATAGAAGAAAAGGGGCGTAGGGGTGGGGGGTTGTCCAAGTCGTTTCTTATGATAAATAAGTAGTCCTTGTAAAATTATCCAAAATTACACACCTATTATTATTTCAGTAGGTATAAAGGTGTCACAGTCAACCTCAAGACATTTTATATACCATATAAACACATTATATATGACATATGCTTCTCTAACATCCTGTCCAGAAACCACCAAAACATCAGCTATGGCTCTGGAGTAGCTTCTGTGAAAAGGATTGCTTGCATCTCCCTGATGAACATGAATCTGCATCAGAAAAGAAATCCTGCCCCAACTTTAATTTCAACACATTTTCAATGATATCTTGAATGAGCAAATATGATGAACAATTTTCATGACCTTAAATTTTTCAGATAGCTGAGGTTTGACTTAGTGACAGAAAATGAATGCATCCTCACATCCATCCAGTGTCTCAAGCTAACAATGTGCACAGCCCATAGATAATGAAGCAAATTTTGTCAGTATTCATTCTAACAGTTATTAAAGCAGCATTTATAAAAACTGAATTTCCTTTATTTATCTCAAAGATAATAAGAGACTAACACACAACTCAGAAATGTACAGCAAGGTCATTGTTCCCAGAACTCTGTGAAATCTGCACTCAGTGCATCTTTTCTAATTGCTTTTTTCTAATAATTTTCGAAAAATGTAACTAAAATATCCCAAAACAATTCTTTTAAGCCAATTTAAAAATATGACTAATGTTTTTTTCCAATCCTCTGGGTAGATTAAAGCTGCACCTGATCAACGTAACCTCTGTTTCAGCAAAATGCTTAAGCTTGTGCATAGTCTTAAGTAAGTCCACACTTGAGTCAATGAATGACTTTGCATGCTTGAAATAAAATGAACTGATGGTGCTTTGTTAAATCCAGACCTTAGTGCTTTTCAGGCATTCAGTAGTGGTATGGCAGAGGAATAAGAGATATTATCATGTTTCTTGATGTAAACGTCAGAAGAGGGAAGATAGAAGATATGTGCAACCTAGAATGCAGAAGCACACACATTAAATCATCAATAAATTAATATCAACTTTACTGGTTTGTTATAGTAATAATAACAGCAATAATGGGAACTGTCTTTACAGACTTATATAGAAGATTATTTTTTTCTGTTCTGATGAATTAAAACTGCTTTTTATTTCTTTCATTTCCCCTTTCCTTCCACTGATCCTACCATAACGTTGGTGATGTAAATCACCATAGTGCTGTTGATGGGTGCCATTGCATATCTGTGGTTTAAAGACAGACATGAATTAATGTGAGTCATCCTTGCTTTAAGCAAGTAATTTAGATTTAGTTTGTTAAAAAATAAATTAGTACTCAAAAATTTTATGAACATGCTAAAATTTGCAACTGCTTCACTATCCATGCATATTTCCAAGACAGCATGAATAGCTGTCAACAGTTCCTATGGGCTGACTGAAGCATGGTTACACCAGCATCAAGGACAGAGTGAACTTCACAGTCTTAAAGCCAAGTATATTCACCATTAATCTCAATGTGATTTTTTTTCTGTCAAAATTCTTTTCTGCCTCAGTTTAAACTGACTAAAATACTTTTCAAACCTGGAACAGACTGGGTGGTAATGTGCACTATACAATTAAGAAGATTTTGGTGGTATTTAAAGAAAAAAAATCTCTATTTGTTTCTTTAAAAGCATTTTGATAATGTTTTCATTAAGAAAAAAATAATTTTAAGTTAAAAGACTTCTTACCTAGTCAAATAAATTAATTTCATTTGACTTGAAAATTTGTTTTACCCTACTTGAAATCAAGTTTATTTCTTTAACCTAATCTATTTTTTCCTGATTTTTCAGTTTGATAAACAAACTGAAACTATCATTTGTTTGCATGACTGCAATGTCCTATAAACACTGGCTGTAATTATTTTCCATAACAGCTATCCTTCAAACATATGTCCTAGATATAAGGTCAATAGCTCTGAGAAGTTAATCAGCATGGAATTTGCTAATTAATGTATAGATGAAGATGGTAACAATCATGTATATAAAGACCTCCAAAAATGTAACATATTATAAACTCAGAGACAATGGTAAATATATCTTGATAAAGTAATTCTTTAGTACTCTTACACTTTGCAGTCCTGCAATACTCTACACTCTAAGTACAGATAAACTCAAAAATCCCAAAATGCAGGTTGGTGTCCTACAGAACCAGAACAACTCGTTCACTCAGTAAACAGGAAGCAACAAAGACAGCTTGTGTAGCAAGTCTACAGTTTCATCCAGTTCTACAGTAAATAAACCAGTGACGTAATAGGCTCTTATTCACTTTCCACTTTTTTTGTTTAAATGTGGTTTTGTCCTGGTTTTAGCTGGGATGGAGTTAATTACCTTCTCAGGAGCCAGTGTGGTGCTGTGTTTTGGCTTTGGTGTGAGACTTTCCAGTTCCTCAGGCCTTGTTAGCGAAAAGGCTGGAGGGGCACAAGGAATGGGGAGGGGACACAGCTGGGCCAGCCGACCCGAACTAGCCAAGGGGCTATTCCATACCATGGGACGGCATGCTGTGTATATATACCTGGGGGGCTGGCCGGGGCGGGCGGGTGGTTGCTGGGGCACAGGCTGGGCATCGGCTGGTGGGTGGTGGGCGGTTGCACTGTGCACTGCATGTTCCTTTCTGCCTTTCCCTCTGGATGTCGTTTTCTTCCTTCCCCTTTTCATTACAACTGTTATTGTCATAGTTATTATTCTTTGATTTTTATTCTGTTTCAATTATTAAATTGTTCTTATCTCAACCCTCAAGTTTTACATTCCTTTCCAGCTCTCCTCCCCATCCCTTGCGGTGCGGGGGGAGTGAGCAAGTGGCTGTGTAGTGCTTAATTACCAGCTAAGGTTAAACCATGACAGTTTTTAATATCGGACATTGGAGAAACACCTGCCTTAGCCACCCTCTTGCCACCTGCAGTTCAGTGTTGATACTGATAGGAAATTATTGTATACTGTTTATTACAAATAACTGTTATTATTTTCTTGCTCAGATCATAGTTGGAGCTCACAACACTGTAATAGTTTCTTTTCATTCACTCCTTTGTTTAGTGACTTAGTAAAATACTGATGCTTCCACCCCCCCCAGAAAATCAAACTAGACTGTATTCATACTTGCAATTCAACACAAGCAAAGGAAAAGGAACAAAGTCACCTAAAGTTGAGTCTCACCAAGCTTCCTTCTTCCAATTACAGGGGATCAGGGCCCCAGGATTACTCCTTGATGTGGTGTCTGGGATACACTACAATAAAAGGGACACTGCCAGGGAAGTTTGTGGTTCCTAATAGCCATCCAGCTGAAGTTTAATACTTCCAAAGAAATTCTGCCATCTGTGAAACTAACACATGTCCTCAGTCTAGGCATATTCCCTTTTGTTCCTGTTTATGTTAGATTCCCAGAGAAACTTACCTAAACTGTTAGCATAAAATATGTGATTATAACAACAGTACTTAATACAAACGAGAATCACTGTCTACACAGACTGACTACTGAGAAGCAAAGCAGTTTGTCTTCCTTTTGTTTTTTTCTTGCACCTCTTTGTAACAGAATTCCCTCTAACATCACAGTCTTATTAAAATGTATTCTTTTCTTTTCTTTTGTCATACTGAAATAGGAGTATTACATTTTTTACATAAATTACTATTATCCACAACATTCCCCATCTACTCAAAACAAAGAAAGCATTTCTATTGATGATTCAGTACAATGCAGAATGATTTTCTACATAATCTTTTATGCAGCATTAAAGATTTTTTTCATGTGATAACTTTTTATATAAGCTCAATATTTTGAATTCAACTGAGGAATCACTTTGCTATTTATTCAATAGTTTTCTATTTCCTTTAAGGAACAAAAGCTTCCTCCTATTTGCATGATTTAATACCAATAAATTCAACTGCTACTAAGGACAGTATAATCCACAAAGCCCAATGATGAAAACATTTATTTTGTGTCCTGAAGACAACTGCATACTGTCAAAAAAAATAGTAAATGTGTATGCCTCAATACCATTTTTACTATCAGTATAAAATCAGTATTTATTTTGTCATGTTGAAGTCAGTTTAAAACTTTCTAATTAGGTATACTATCACTACATCCAAATTAAATCTGGAATCTTTCCTGAAAAAAAGGATTTTAAAAATGAAACCTTTGTGCCCTATGCTGGAAAACACTGGCTTACCACAATTTTAGTATATTTCAGTGGGAATTAAGACTGTTTTCTCACTGCTTTGTTGTGAATGTAACACAAAACAAGTAAGGAAGAAGGGCATTGTCATGGTCCAAATAACACCAAGATACACACACATGCATTTTTTTACTCTTGGGCTTTCAAGATATTTGAGTTTTGCAAAAGTGCAATAATAGAAATTATACTAGATTTCTACAGCTTTTCTACAGCTTGATGATGACAGAAATAGTCGAAATGAAAACCTTGCTTTAACGTTTTAGTTTTACTATACTACCTGTCAGTGTCATTTTACATTTCTCTTATAAAGGGAAAGAGGGAAGTAAGAAGGAATGAAGTTGTTAAAATCTTAAATATTTCTTCAAGTTCAGTTTTGGATAACATGTTTTCCAAAGAAATATTTCCCACAAAATACACATTCACACACACGAAAAAGAAATAATTATGTGTTTTTTCATTCCATAGGTTCACCATGAAATTTGTGACTGTAGCCAGAAAGAGCACTGAACAGCTGTTAGTCTGCTGTTCAGAACACTTACTTGGACCTTAGAGCAGCTCTTCTGAAGGAAGTATTGCATTACCAGAATCACTGTCATTTTCTCAAAAGCTCACATTCAGTCCCAATTTTTGCCTTTAGCCCTTAGTTTACCTAGATAATTTTCACTTCCAAAAATATTCCAAGTGTGTTAATGCAATGTGTTATTATGCTGCTCATTCTTGAATGGGCACCCTGTCAACAATAGATCTTGCATCTCAGATTGTTTGAGTGAGGTCTGGGAAGGGGAGCTGAAGGCAGCAAGATCAGTGGAAGATGGGCAATGGTGCCCTACAGCAAGGAACATCCTTTAAAAATCATAGAATCATTAAGGTTGGAAAAGACCTTTAAGATGATCAAGTCCAACCATTAACCCAGGATTGCCAAGTCCAGCACTAAACCATGCACAACTGTGTAGAAAGCAATTGAGAAAAATAAGACTTCTAATTCAACAAAAATCTATGCTGTTAAAAATAAATAAATAAATAAATAAATAAATAAATAAATAAATAAATAAATAAATAAATAAATTCTAGGTTCCAGACACCAATTCAGAATTGAAAGGTATGCCTAAAGAAAAAGGAACAATTTTAAAACTAAATTCTGTAATAACATCTTCATTGGAGCAGGGTCTAAACCATCCCACAAACATTATTCATCCTCCAACAAAGCAAAATCAGAAAATAACAAAAAAAATATCAGAGACGGAAGAAGGTAGAAAGGACAAATATTGTTTGTGTTATATTGCTAATCATTAATGAAGCTGAAAGAAAAGTTGTGAAACAAATCCTTAAGACATACATGAGCATGTACCCAAGCGCATATGCTTGCATTCATGTACATTTGCTCATACTAGGTTTCCCATATTAAATGTTGGCGCTGTTTCTAAGAGGCTGGTTTACTGTTTTGTTGTTTATGAAATTCACGTTTATCATGCATGTCTACTCTATTGAGCTCTATTGTACAAAGGCTGTTGATTTTCTGCGTATACTTTGTTTAGGGAAATTCTACTATAACCCACTAAAATCTAAGACTTTCAGACCTTCAATTTCTTCTGAAATCCTAAAATTTCACATTTTATATATAATAGAAACTTTCATTTTCTCATTAAACCTTGCTATTGTACACTCAGATTACCTGAACAGACTTTTTGCAGTCTGTAGCCACCCTCATAGTTCTTTCTTTCCTTTTCTTTCCTTTTCTTTTCTTGGTATTTCGGTCTTGCAACATGCCTTATTTCATAGGTTACATCTGGAGGGAGATGGCATTTGAAACTGAAATGAGCAAAACTGGTCTGTTGAGCTCAAAAATGAGCTAAATTCATGTACAATTTGCACCTGTGAGTAAATATGTAAGCTCATTCAAGGTGGTCTTACCAATAAACTGTATTTAAGAACCAGCATCTGCTTGCTTTCAACAAATGACTACACAGAATCTGCTGCTTTATACATGTGAAATCCCTAAAATAAATGTCATGTATGTTCCAGAGATCTAACATACTTCAATCTCTTTTAAAACAAATGTTAATTTCCACTTCTTTACAGTGATCACAGTTCTTTCAAGGCAACTCTTTTTATTTTCTTGGATTTGGCCTTTGCATTCCACCCTTAAAAAAATTGTTTGAAGTCTGACATTAACTATTCTAATCTCAGACTCTGTCCTTCGTTAATATTTATCTGTCAACTGCTATCAGCTGGATACACTCCTGGATTTTTGTTATGTCTTCCTCTGTCGGTTGTCTTCTCTTTTCTCAGGTTAGCATCTCTTTTAATGGGTACTTCTCATTTCTCTATCCAGTTTTCTCAGAAGACCTTCTATGATTTTTCCCTAGGCTCAGAAAAAAACGTACTGAAGAGAGGAGTATCTATGGAGAGAAAGAATGGAGAATGTCTCATCTAATGAGGCGAAATTCTTTCTGAGCATGATCTAGATAGATGAAGAAGAGGGTAAAATGGTTTCTCTGAGGTACCAGTCTCTGGTATGATACAGAAGATTGAGAAATAAAAGCACACAGTATATTTACAGTGTTCAACATGCAAGACATTTAAGCAATTAATAACTAGATTTTATGTACCACCTATTACACACACCTCTCCATCCTCCAGTCCACTTCAAACTTAAATTAGTCTAGGACTATTAGGCCTCATGCTCCCTAGTTTAATTGACAATGACTACATATAATTTATTTCCAGTGACATTTCTTTAACCATTTTCATTGAGATTAGAGTTTCTATTCATTTTTAAACACTCTGGAGAAAGCAGCAAAGTTTTTCCATCACAGGTATTTAAACAAGCAGCATACTAGATTAGACTATGGGTGAGATGGTTTTAGCAAAGTGCATTTCCATCTCTTCAAAGAAAAAACAGTTAATGTCAAAACCTGCTTCATAAGTGAATGAAATGAATAAGGTAAGCAAACCCCACTGTATAAAGAATCCCACTTGCTTTCTGCTACCTTGCAGTATTATCTTCTCTTTAAGGAGAACAGGAGTGTATCAGGGAACAGTGGCAAATGTAACTTCACTATGTCAGTGATAAAGTGGAATGATAGAATTTTACTTTCTTATTATAAATGATGGTGATTCTGGAGTCCTGATAAAAACAAATATTTTTTTAAAAAAATAAGAAATACCTAAAGACAATTGAAAATTACCATGTGTGATCTGCTCATAATACATTCAATGTTCAAGAAAACACTGAGGATGAGGAATATCTTCATTTACCTGGGGCACAGACATTCGTGGACTTTCTGGATGACACAGGATGACGCAATGACTGTGTGGCAGAGCTTAAACTGACAATGTCAAGCAATTCTGGGATGAAAGCTGAGCTTTATGTAGCTCTCTGACCACCTTCTCCCACTCAAACATGCATACACACACAGAGAAATAAGGCAAGGTAAATCATGAGCTATTCCATTAAAATATATAATGCCATATTACTGTAATAAGGGTATAAGTGAAATCAGTATTAGGAACACATTATCTAAAATTATGAACATAGTTTTTGTTCCATTGCTTCCTCTGCTTTTCCCCTCACTTTCAAACTCCAGTTGCCCCCCTGAAATCTGTTCTGTATATTTATACCATTAATAAAATATATAGAATATAATATAGAATATTACAAAATATAGAATATAGAATGTAGAATTTAAAGTATAGAAAATATATCCACTTTTAAATGAAGAATTATGTATGTAGAAATAGGACAATATATATCTCTGTATCTAAGCAACAGAAATGATAAAAAGTCTTTTCCCTGATTCATACAAACTGACCTAAAGTCATGAAGTCAATAGAATTAGCTGTGCAAGGAGGGGAAGAAGATTTTGTTGATAACATGGTTCATCAGAACAGAAACCTAAGAAGCAGGATGTAGTCCCTCAAATTGAGGGGAAAATATTAAATTAATTCCACATGTGGTTATTCCACAAGATTATTATGGACTAAAAAACAGATTACATAAAGTTAATGGAAATGGTCACATAAAGTTGTAATAATTTACCTTTGCCATTAATTTTGTAGTAGGACTTTCATATTCACTTGTATCCTTTTACAGCACAGAATGATCCTACTTTCCTTGTGTCTTAATGAGTTATCATTAATGCTCCCCACTAAAAATCCCTACCGACACCGGCTAAAGGATCTGTTTGATTCAGAGATGTATGATCCCCTCATGACAAATTAGTGGTTTGGACTCTCCTCTAGCTGGTTAGCATGAATGTATAAAGCTAAATAACAGTCATAGAGGATTCATAGCTGGTGACTCACTCTTACTTTATTTAGATATGTATAACTACATTACTATCTGCATACCACACAGGCTTTAATGTATTTATTTTCACTACAGTCCTAAAACAGAAAAGTGCTGTTTTCCTTTATTTTGCTCTTGGGAACTAAAGAACAGAAATACTAAAAACTAGATACACAAATGGTCTCTATCACCAGCCAAAATTCACAGCCTGAAGTTAGACTTATTGCCCCCCATAGAAACACATGTTTCACAGATGCCAGTGAGCTGGCAGGGATCTGCTTATGCTGGCTAAGGAAGAAATGCTTGCAAGTGTTTGATCTCTGCTTGAGCATCCCAGTCGTACTCCCCCCAGCCACCCACCACCCACCTCCAAAAAAGAAAGGTGTTAATATTACAGGAGAAAACTCACAGAAATGCAGATACCCGCCCCACGAACCAGGCTTTTTAAATTGATCTCACCTTGGAGATGATCATGCTGAGTGCCCCCTTCCTGCCAGATGGGAAACAGCATTTGATCTCAGCACGTTTCATAGCCCAGGAGAGTGCTACAGCAGCAAAACTGCTGGCATTTCTGTGGAGGAATTCCCACCGAACTTGGTTCACATGTTTAAATAAGTGACCTTTATTGCCCAAATGATTCTTTTAAACATAAAGTTCTGCAATGACCTTTGTGGCTTTTAGTCTATGTACCCCAGTGAAAGACTATCAATATAAAGTAAGTTTCAACCAGACAGGCTGAGAAAGATTCAATCACTAATATCGTTGAGAGTTTGGTACCAAGTCAAAACAGAAAATTACTAAATTAGGTCAACAGAGAGCCCTCTGACCTGTTGGTTATTGACTCTAAAAGCTAGTGAGAGCTCAGATGTGGTACAAGACACCTCTTAGATGGGCTTCTCCAGGTAAGACCTAGTTTTGGGGAAAAATGCCTTAACTTCAGTGCAGGGTTGGGGTTAAAGAAGCTCAGTGGCAGCAGGTTATTCAGCCACTTGAGCACTTAGAAATTTAGACTGATGAAAACACGGAGTATATTTCTTTGCCAAACAGTACTCTGTGCTGGAAACAGCACCACTCCTTCTGCAGGTCAATTCATCTCAGGCAGGGCTGTGAACAAGCATAGCTTTTCTCTAAGATTAGGAACGAGCTCAAATATGTCTGTGTAACACTCACATCCACTTTTCCTCCTGTATTTATCCTCTGGAAAAGACAGTAAGCCACACTCAACAGTCAACTTACCATGGATCCATTTACCTCGAAATCTTAAGAACCATACACACGAAAAGAGAACAAGAAGAAGCCACAGTTCATTATGAGGCATTAGAAGTGAACACTGGAACACAGTGATCTGTGAGGTTGAATCCCTCCCTACCCTTAGTCTTCATATTGTTGTGATTATTTTAGGTCATTTTATCAAAAAGCTGTTAAAAAATATCTTTTGTATTCTAACCAACAGATGTACATATCGTTTGTGTTTTAATTAGAAATTGTGAATACAAAAATACAATATTTCTGGTTAAACTTATCCCCATTAAATCCTTCTTTTATATCACACAAAACAGCAAACATCTTTTTCTCTTCTAATCAAAACTGCAGGTGGCACTAGTAACTTTTGTTGTTCTAAGATGCTCGATGGCAATAATTCAGCCTGGACAATTTTAGTTGGAAAAGAGGATGTACACTTTAAAAGACTCCATGAAAATATTCCAAATTAGCTGACTCCTTCCAAACCAGGTAGCCAGCTGAAAAGAAGTGGCCAATTCAGCCTCTGAGACAGCAGGCAGCAATGGAAGTATCCCTTTCTTCTGCAACCAACCAGCTGCTGAACAGGGTTTGGTGCATAAATTTCCTACCAAATTTATAACTGGACAGAGAAAGACTAAGTATCATCCAACATGTTTTCACAGTTCTGGAAATGAATGCACACTAAAAAAAATATTCAAAATTTTAAACCTGCCATTAAAGCAAATATTTCTGTTTGATGCTCAACCTGGAAAGCATTGTTTCACTTGACTACCATAATTGCTGAAACACTTCACCTTTTTCCTCACAATTTCCTCAGTAGAAACACCTAATTGAAATTCAGAGACATGTTCATTGATAAAATGAAAAGACACTAATCAATGATTCTATCATGCAGAATAAAGAAACCACCTCTCTGCTTCAAATCTTTACTGTGACTCACTAGCAGAAATGGCTGTTTAGTCTTAGCAGGTAAAAGTAAAGATGCATGCACATGATTACTGATTTATTAAGGCTTATTAAAAGCAACTTCCACAGGGCATAAAGACAGAACAACTTTTGACTAAATTCACTAGAAAATCCATAAAAATCATGTTTCTTCACTGAACTTCAGCTGAAGGGGACTGTCTAATTCACCACAAACACAAAGAAGCACGTACACAAATCCTTGGTCTTGGTCCTGTCTGTAGGTGTGTCATTCCAAACCATACAACAAGGAGTAGTTGAAGGAAGAAAGATTAGCAACAAATTCATCTTTCTATTAAAATTTATGGGAAATATTTTGATTTCAAAAGGTTCCAGATTTCATCTCAGCACTCCAAATGCAAATATTTTTGTAGGAAAGAAATTTATTTATTTTATTTATTTTTTATTTAGGATACTCCGAGAATTATTCTGCTTTCTGAATGAACTCATCTGTTTTGTTTATCTTGGCAAAAGGAAAACGTATCAGTTGCAAGGGCATCCTAAAGAATTCATGATTTACTGTGGTACTTTGGGTGGGCGGCTTATTGGTCTGAAGAAGAAAGAACGGTATGTGAAACAGAATTAGAAAGCAGAGCAGTACACGAAGCACTCATTACATTTTTAGATCCCTGATTCAAAATATACAGTGCTTATTCCCCTCCCATGAGTGAAGGCCAATCTAGAACACAGCAGGCACATCCTTATGAGTAAATTTGCTAGTGCCAGCCACATGTCAGAGATGATTAGTGAGGCAGAGACACCAGCCACCTCCTCTGACATCAGAGGTCAGATAAAGGAGAGTGCGGCAAAAGCTGAAAAACACCAGCCCTCCGATGATGATATGGCTGCTCTGGCATACCTGCTACCCCTGTCACTTCTCAGTACTTCTTTTGTTGGCATTACCTGCTGAGAGAAGACTCTCTAGAACTGGCAGCTTGATTTTGTTCTGAGGAAAATAATAATATGGTAGCAGCGAATCAGACTGCCAAGTCCTGCCTTTCAAGTAGTTAATTGGGTGCACAGCAAACAGGCAGATAACATTCAGCTCACACCTTTCTCAGATGGAGCAAATACTCCAGATTGCCATAAACCAGGCAGGTTCAGCTTTCTGCATTAAAAGAACACATTATTTGCCCTTCTTGGTGAGAAACAGTCTGCAAAACAGATCAGGAAAAATAGTTATAATCTTTGGAGGCAAAGAATTATAAAGAAAAGATATGGTAGGGCTGCTGGGCTACAAAATACCCTTGCCAACCAATGAAGGTATCTGATTTTAGGGTACAAGAAAGCTGCTTCTCCATTAAGCTGTTCTACTGTGAATACCATCTTTTATACATGTGTTGTATAAGTAATGCACATATCATTTATAATATTTTGTCCTAGTGGTCCCTTTTCCTGTTTTTGTTTGTTTGTTTGTTTTTGTTTTTTACATTGTTTCCATGAAGAATCAATTACTTTGATTCTTAGGCATTTTGGAGTGGTGTTTTATCAGTCATTCTGGCATATCAGAAATTTTTTTTCCTAAGGGGATGCTAACCTGGTGCAGAGTCCCGCATCTAATTCCCTTCAAAAAGTTTGAACGCGTTGGGCCAAATGTCATTCTTGTGTACAAATCTGAATGGGCTTGTTTGCACTTCTGCAGGCTCAGGAACATGTGACACTGAATAATATTCCAAAGGGCAGAATTAAAGTTTGTCAGACATTTTGAAACTTAGCAATGATTATGGAGGAGAGAAGGAGGTCATTCCTTCTTGGATTTTTGTATTTGGGAGGCAACATGGTCAGAGCTTTCTGAATGTCTTTTTCGTATTATTTTTGAAAACCAAGGTTCAAGCAAGGTACCGAAAATGGAAGCACCTGAAGTCTCCCTTTACTTTTCATATTCTTCAAAACTCACAGTGTAAAGCTATGTTATTTGTAAACAGAACTCTAAGCAAAGATCATCACTGAAGTGATAGTTGAAATTCTTCATCATTAACACATCATTTTTCTTAACTTCTTATTCATATCAGTTATCTTTCAGCAGCAGTATAAAGCCATTTAATCAACATGTTTATATAAAGAAATTGATTATGTCAACATTATTTTTGAATTTAGGGGAGAATGAGATGGAAGGAGTTGGCTGGATATTGCATATCTATTTTTAATTAACCCACTGCAGTGTTATTTAAACTGAGTAAGCCTTTCTTGATTTATGTTGTTGAGCCCACAGAAACAAGAAGTGCTTTGCGCTCTTTGCTGCCTCTGCAGAATTAGTCTATTAGCGAGCAATATATCTTCAGATTGTGCCAACCTCCCTGGTGCTGTTGGTCAGGAATGCCCTTCCACCATACTTCTGTGCTGCTGTTTATAAAGGCAAATATTTTCATATCAACTCCATTCAGATTAAAGTAAAAAGGTTACAAATTAATATCCCTCAAATGGGTAATGTGTTTTCTTGTATTTTAATTTATCCCTCTCTGGGTAGACAAAGAATCTGTAAAGTTCTAGCTTTCAGCTTCTAAGATACAGTAAAAACTCATAGTCACTCTACAGTGTAGTGAGCAAAAGCAGGATGCATATCTCAATTTTACTTAAAATGTTTATCATACTTCAAAATAGCTTGGTTTGCAGACCTTAGATATATTTCCTGGGTATTATTTTCCTGACTGAACTTTCACAGCTCATCTCTGGATTCATCTCAAAATGTTGTGCTCACATTTACCTGCTCATTAGCACTCCTATCACTTCCTTTCTCCATTTAGTCTTTTATCAGTCTCAAAACTCCCTGAGGATGCACAAAACACAGCATCCAGCATTAGGAACATTCAAAGAATGTCAACAGCATATTTCAAACACATAATGGAACTTCTACTCTAAGGAACACTTTGAAAATTCAGCTCCATTTTTCCACATACATACTGGCTCAAGCTCTCTAATGCTGCTGCTAAGACACAAATGTCTTCCTTTGAACTGTAAAAATGAAACACACTGGCATAGGACATAAAATTATATTGAATGCACATGCTCAGCAAGAGTTCCCATGAGAAATAAGTAGAATTTTTTTTGCTTATATTTTCTTATATATAAGAAAAATAATAATGCATAAGATTGCTGCAAGATATTTAGTAGGTGGCTTCCAATGGAAATATGATTATAAACTTAAAATATTTTATAACAGCAGGTATAATGATAGGCATATATAAGTATCTCACCGCGAAACCCCTAATCATATCTCTCTAATTATATAATATTTTAAAATTATTAAATTTAGCTGCCTTTTTTATGACTAAATTAATTTCAAACAAGATCGTACTGACATGATAAAAAGAAGAACGCACACACACACACAGAATAAGCATGAGCTATCCTGGTTTTATCAACAACAACATGGAAACTGGAGGTTTATAACTTGGAGGAAATGGCTATTGCTAGGCTGCAGCTTATTCTCCCAACACCATTTATAAGCATCAGTGACATTTTATGCTTCTCAATCCTATGTATTGGTAGATACTATTAACTAGTTGGGAACATTTTTCATGCTTTATTTTTTTTCAGCATATATAAATGTGCAGCTGTGTGCATGTGCTACAGATTTTCCATACACCTGCAGATAAGGAGTAATAAATGAAAATTTAAAAAGGCTTTAAAAGAAAAAAAAAATAGGAAACAATTAAAGAGCATGTAAGTATGCAAAATTCGTAACTCAAAGTAGAAGCATTTTTGAAGTCTAGGGGAGGTTTGCTTGTTTTACAGATGTCTGGAAAAAATAAATCCTTCATTTAATCTTATCTTCTGACACAGATGAAGAATTCTGAAAATAATAGGGAAAGGAATAACCACAGGCAGATGAAGGAATTTGGTTTGAAAAATCCTTATCCAAGTGATAAAGACAGGAAAGTTGTATGCAATCAAAAAGGAATTTCATGTTTCTCAACAAATATTTAACTAGATTTGGTATCCAACACCGAGAATACCAAGAAGAATCTGATTTTCCTTTGTAAAAGCAATTCTAAATAACCTGAAAGAACTTTCCCTATGCAAGAATTACTTCTAGTATACAAGAACTGGCACTTACAATAGCCACATGGAACTATTTGTTGTCTGTCTTCAACTACTCAGGTTGCCTAGAGAAGTTGTGGACGCCACATAACTGGGATTGTTCAAGGTCAGGCTGGATGGGGCTTTGAGCAACCTGATCTAGTGAAAGATGTCCCTGCCTGTCTATGTTTGTCTGTGGCTCTGTTTAGTTATTTGTGGAAAAGATGTATTACACTCAGTTCCTAGCCAACAGAAATTACGAACTTCCTGTTCAGTATTGTCACCTTGTAGCAGCATCCTGATTCACAACAGGGGATTCTTAGCTGTTATTACAATTTCTGTAAATAATCCTGATGTCTCCAGTTGGTAAAAGCCCTATAATAGTTTGTACAATGAAATGCCAATGAAAGCTAAACTGCAGAAGCATAAAACTTGGCTTTTCTCTTTCTGCATAATAGAAACAAATTTTGGTTCTGGTTTTATAAACTTGAATATTTCATCCTAAATTAGGGCCCACTACTATTTTACAGTGTCATTCCTCCTCCATGTCCAATTCCAGATTTAACTGAACAAATATTATCTCTCAGAAATCTATTCCTTGATGTGGTCAGTAAGGACTTAAAATTCACAGAAAAACTGATTTCCTGTGCTGTTTTCTTAGCCCTGCTGTCACCTTCATATCATTTTATAACTATGACAATCCCTCAACAAACCTTCAATGCTCCTTGTTTCTGCTTACACAGATGCTGTGGATGTCTATTTTTATAGTCACTCTTACTTGGAGATTTGCCCACAATGAACAACTTTGGCTGTCTACTAGTAAATGAAGGTATTTTCCATGTCAAACTGCACATTCCCGAGTCCCTAACACGTGCCAGTTTGAGAAGGTTTCTAATGGATATTTCAGTGTGACTACTTTATTTGTATTTCTGAAATGCTTGTTTCTTAATTCCAGAGCACTCCTTGCAAGCTAAAACAAACAAACAAATAAGGAGAACAAAATAAATTATGAATTTATGTAAGTTTACCAATTATGTACATAAGTTTACATAAAATTATTATGAATTATGTAAGTTTACATTAAAAAAATTAGATAGGGTTGTTAGTTTTGGCCAGTATATCACTTTTATACACAACCCTAGCTTTTATCTGTGGGGTGCTATTTTTGACAAAACAGTAAAATATTTCTCCACATTTACTGCTGTGGAAGAGTTTTCTTTTGTAGCAGATATGTGAGGGGATGAAGCAAAACTACATCCAGCTTGCTTTGAGAAAAGTTTCCAGAGAATACAACTCGCTTCTGAGAAAACTTGAAATACTGAGTGTCAGATAATCAATGGTACACTGGAAAGAGATTCATCAGGGAGATAACATGGCCTAAGAAACTGAAGGCTTTATAAATCAATGCAAGAATCCTGCAGTAGACCTGGTAGTGCAAGGGGAATTAACAGTTCGCCAAATAATGATGTAAAAGATTCTGCGTGGGACGCACTGAGCCAGCAGTTGGGTACATTGGCTGAACCAGGTCAGCCCAACAGCATTTCCCTGGAGGACAAGCAAATGTCAGGTTCAAAGAGGAAATGCCGTGCCAAGAGCTCAATGGCTTCACACAGAAACAGCAAGCATAGAGCCAGAAGCTTCTGTATCTCCCAGCAAGTGGGACAGTAAAGATGTATATCACCATCTGGATGATGCATTATCCAGCTAAATGGGGAAAAGGAGCAAAGGAGCATCCTCATTGTGGAGAACTGACCTTGGCTGGGTGCCAGGTACCCACCACAATGGAAGATCTATCACTCCCTCTCCTCAACTGGATGGGGGAGAAAAATTTGATTAAAGGCTCATGGATTGAGGTAAGGACAGGAAGATCACTCACCAGTTACCATCAAGGGCAAAATAAATACGACTCAGGGAAATCAATTTAATGTATTGCCAATCAAATCAGAGTGGAATAATGAGAAATAAACCCAAATCTCAAAACACACTACCACTCGCCACCCCACCCCCCCCCCGCCCCCAACCCCTTCCTTTTTCCCTAGGCTCAACTTCCAATTTTCTCTACCTCATCTCCCCAGGTGGCACAGGGGTGTGGGAAATGAGGGTTGGTGTCTCTGCTGCTTCTTTCTCCTTGCTGTCTTCTCCTGCTCCAGCATGGGGTCCCTTCTATGGGAGGCAGTGCTCCATGAACTTCTCCAGTGAGAGTCCTTCACACAGGCTGTAGTTCTTCATGAACTGCTCCAGTGCGGATCCTTTCCATGTCTCCATTCTACAAGGTAGTCCTTCAGGAACAGACTGCTGCAGTGTGGGTCCCCAGTGGGGTCACAAGCCCTGCCAGCAAACCTGCTCCAGCGTGGGCTCCTCTCCACAGGTTCACGGGTCCTACCAGAAGCCAGATCCAGCATGGGCTTCCCATGGGATCACAGTCTTTTTCAGGTGCATCCACCTGCTCTGCTGTGGGGTTCTCCATGGGCTGCAGCTGGATATTTGCTCCACCATGGACCTTCATGGGCTGCGGGGGTAAACCTACCTCACGATGATCTTCTCCATAGGCTGCAGGGGAATCTCTGCCTCCAGCACATGAAGCACCTCCTCGCCCTCCTTCTTCACTGGCCTGGGTGTCTGCAGGGCTGTTTCTCTCACTCCTCTCTCAGGCTGCAGATGCACAGTTTTTTCCCCTCTTCCGAAATATGTTATCCCAGAGGTGCCACCACCATCACTGATGGGCTCAGCCTTGGCCAATGGTGGGTCCGTCCTGGAGCCGGCTGGCATTGGCTTCATCAGACATGAGGGAAGCTTCTAGCATCTTCTCGCAGAAGTCACCCCTGTAGTGCTCCCCACTACCAAAACCTTGTCACACAAAACCCAACACACTTATCTAGCTTGTGACTCCATCCACACATAAAAATAACAAAGAAACTGGGAAGTCTGAAGAGGAAGAACTTTGCTGCTGTTGTTGCAAACATGCAGTAAAATACATGCTCAAGCTGACATCTAAATCTAAACTACTCTGAATCAACTTTTCCATTCTCATAATGGAATTCTATAATAAAAATAATTAGATAGTGTTTTAAAGGTATTAATTTTTTTCACACAGCTCTGCTTAACATAGTAAGAGCAGTAATTTCTTGACAAAGGATAAAGCTCTATGTCTCCCGCATAGGTAGATAATAAATATTGTACTGCTCTGCTAAGACTTGCCATCCTAGCTAGTTAACTCACTACTATTCAGTTCAGAAAGTAACACAGAACACTCAATCCACATCTATATCACTATACAGGGTACAAAATAATTCCCCATTACCTAGTAACAAAATCAGTATTTTTCTTGTGCAAGCTATTTTCTTCTGTACAAGATTTCTTCAAGAGAAACATTTAGAAACAGCCTTTAAATTGTACTATCTCTGATTCCATAGATAGATAAAAACATATACAAAGAAAGGTGGAAAGGGAGAGTGAGGGAAAAGGTTTTATTCATATTTTTAAATTAAAAGGGTGAAACAGAGAGGGGCATGGACAGACAAAATAGAAAAAATAAACTTGAGGAAACAGACTCTATACCCTCCTCCAATATAGTTTTTTTGGGTAATTTTGGGCAAGCTCTAGATCTTCTCCACACCTCCAATTCCCAAATGCAATAACATAAAAACTCTTGCAGCATGTTGCTCAGAAACAGAGGAAAAAGCAGGCATACAAAGAAGCTACATAGGCAGATTTGCAGAGACAGATAGACATGTAACCTGAATGAGCTTAATAAAGTGTTGCATTTACAGATGTTTTCAAATAAAGTTATCCTAAATTAAACCAGAACTTGTAGGAATTAGAAGTGATCTACCATTAATAACTATACTTTAACATGTGCAAGAGAGCTTGAACTCTCGGACACTATGGGGCAGAGGCAATACATGAAACATCTGAATCCATCTCCAAATACCTTCAGATGAGATGGAAAGATGAAGAGGAAAAACTCCATCATTTTTTAAATCATAGTTGCAGCTTTATTACAACTTAAATATTTAATAAGGACTTACAACACCATTGAGAATATGGAATTATCTATTTTGCATGTATTCAGAAGAAAGAATTTGGTTTAACAACCATAATGACTCATGAGGAATCTTTCTCCTTCTGCTATTACTATAATTTCTTCAGAGGATTATAATGTACCTGTTGGCCTTTTCCTATGCAATAAAGCCTGGGGAAACCTGTAGTTACAGTGGGTTGGTAATACTTAAATAAGCTCTGTCATCTAACCCCTTTGGCCTCGTTAAAATATTTAAAGTATCTGGATTGATCTTTTAGTAAGTTAAAGACTGGGATTGTCTGGAACCTGTTCCCTGGGGCTGTTTCTTGGCTGTTTCTTAGAGTAATTTCCCCCATCACCCTCCCTTGACCACGGAGGTCACTTTTTCATCATTCAGTTGGGAAACTACTATGAGACATTTGTTATATGTACTGACACATGATCACAGGTTTATTTCAATCCTCACACAAAAGAAGGATTCAAAACATATCTTCAGATCTTGCCACTTTGTCACTATGAAATAAATGATATTAAATATTTCTAGATGAGTCAGTGTTTTATGAAAAGAGACCATGAAAAATAACAAGTGTTACGTCTACAATTTTCTTCAACCTACAGGCCTCCTTCTATTACAAAGGATAATTTTTAAGCTATATGGGAAAATTATTTCTTACCATAGTTAAAAACATAAAAAGGAATTAAATCCATATATAGGACAATACTTGATATCAACAATTCAAAATCCTAGTGCAAATGGAGCTACTAATCTGATCTTGCATATTAAGATACCCTAAGAACACTGCATAATAAGATGTTTTAATATGCATCAGCTTTTAAACAACTCTTTTTATTACTGTTTTTTTAGCCTGTTCCTGAATTACCTGAGAATTCAGTTTAAATGGAAGGAAAAAACCTTACACAAAGAACGTGTCCAGTCGAACAATTATATAGGTACTCTCTCAGCAAAATGCATGCTTTCACATCACCGGTTTGACATGTATGCCTTAATTTTTATGTGATCTAAACTTGGTTTTAGTACATCATAAAAGTATCTGATACATAGTTTTGGAGTACTAACTAAATGCATAGATTTTGTTTATTGAGTCTGGGCCTACAGAGAAATTACATAACAGATTAAAAAGATAATCAACAATATTATAATTATAAATTAAGTTCTGCAGGGATAGCTGCTGGGTTATTCAGTGCATACAGTGTGCAAAGACCACCTGGAAGGAACTGAAGCACATATTTTAAATATCTAACACACTTCAGAATTAGTGGCACTGTGTTTCTCTGGGCCTTCTTTTTATAATTTCCATGTTTAGGCATAAATTTTCAGGGTAGAAGCCTCTGTGTTCACTAAGATTAGGTTTACCATACTGTGAAATGAGCACATCCACTACTTCTGCGTTTACTACGTTGCTTAGATATGTCACAGTCATCATGAGGAGCTGTCCTCAGATGAAAGAAATTCTGCCTACTTCAGGGATATCATGAAGACTGCTACAGCCTAAAAGGGTTAAAAGCCAGTGGTTCTAAAGAGTAACCTCTCAAGTTCAAACCTGTGAACACTGATGTTTTCAGAGTTATCTTCACCACAGCTGATTTTCAGGTGCTGCACTCTGTTCCCCTGAGCTACTCCATACATTGTACCTGTGTCAACATTCTTTCCAAATGAGACAGGTCTTCTGGATTACCCAGGTTAAAGCTTTTTTAGTCACCTCCACTTCTTTAGCTCAACTAGTCTTTTCTTTTCTCATCTACACTTAGCTTTCTTACTCTATTTCAAATAAAACTTGGGCATTTTGGTGCACAGTGCTTACCTCCTTCTGTATATCCGAACTCTTGTGCAATATTATCTGTCCCTGTTCATCTGCTTTCACAGAATCATAGAATTAATGAGCTCATAAAAAAAAATGCAGGGGTGGGCTTGCTGGAAAAGGTTAAAACAGAGTTAGCTTTTTCTCTAAAAGGGTCTGATGTAAAAAGCCTGCAAAGAACACCTGATTCATGAGTAGTTATGTGGGATGGATCTAGTGATACCAAGGTCTCAAGCTGAGGAATAGCATAAATGCTAGTTTTCCCACTGTTGTCACAAAACAGCCTCATGGACAGATCTTACAGTTTCTAACACTGTGCCAAGGCAGAGAGCACCTTAACAGCTTACCTTCCTATTTATGTGTGTGCAAATATTGATAACATTCTTGATATCATCACAAGTCCATTTAATTCCTTCAAGATGGTTCCCAACTCAATGCCAGACACAAAGCAGAAAGAACACAATAAAATCAAAGAAAACCCTTAATAGGAATGCACCCCACTAGGGTTACTTCACTGGAGTAATAAGTAGCACCGCAAAGGAAATTACAGAAACTTGAAGTTTTCAGGATATAAAAATCAAGAACGGTATTCCCATAAGACAGATTGGGAAATAACAATTCATTTAGAAAGAAAGTTAAAGGAACAACAACCACAATAAAACCAAATAAACCAAACCAAACCAGAACAAAACCTTTTTTGTAGCTAAATTAAAAAAAAAAAAAAAAAAAAAAAAAAAAAAAAAAAAGAGAGAGAAAGAAAGTTTAACAACCAAATTTTCAGACTTGTTTCAGACTTGGATATCTACATTAGTATTTTAATTCTGTAATGGGAGATGTACTCACAATGGGGCCTTAATTACAGGTATAACTTGCTCTTAATTCGCTTTCACTTTACTCTGCACTTTAAAGAGAGTTGAAGGGCATTACAGGATTCCAGGGAACTGGAAATAATTCAAACAATGGGAGTAAATTGGATTTTTGCCTCTACAAAGCTCATCTTAATCTAGCCTCATAACAATTGCTGTAAAATACTCAATGTGAAGAAAATGGTATCTGTCCAGTTCCTCTGAGAAAATATTTTTAAAAATTAGCAGCATAGATGACAGACACAACAGGAAAATCTGTGACTGGACTGGCTTATCGGTTCAACGGTATCTTCTGCATCACGGGTCACATACATAACTAGTGAGCAGAGAGAAGCTTGCACTATCCTCATATGTGAGGTTTCCACTCTGCAGAATCAAAGCAGCTTCAGCCTCAAGTACTGTCTATTTTCATTTCCACTGATGTTAAGGGGTTGGAAAAGTATAAATTGAGAGCAGGGGGAAAAAAAATATCCTTTTTTTTCTATTTCTATTAATATTTGTGCCTACAGCCAGAGTGAAGGTCAGCATGGTACCACATGAGAGATTTTGTTTGGGGAATCCAGACACTGCAGTCTAGGAATGAAAGTAAATCCAAATGTTAGTGTGACAAAGTGCATGGGGTAAAAGCACTGCATTATTCTCAACGGTATGTTTAATCTACTTTTAAAAAAGGTTAGCAAAAAACGTTCTTTCATTTCTACATAAAATAATATAAATCCTAAACTAAACAACTAAAGCAACCAAAAATACCAAAAAAGTAGTGACAAACATCAACACAGCAAATTTTTCTTCATGAGAAATGCTAAATCACCTGCAGGCTTTTTAGGAGCCTGAATACTGAAATTAAAAACATTGCTTGAGATACATTGGTGGTGGTTTTACAACGAATGTACTACACTTAGTCAACAGGAGAAATGTCTGATTACCATAATAGTTTTAGACATTATTACAGATGTTGTTTTTAACTCTACTGCCTCATTTGGAAGTAAAGCAGCATCTGGCTTCATTAGTACTTAGATACAAAACCATTATATAGGTGGTTCAGTAAAACTAAGGAAGCACTGGAAATCGACTAAATTTTCTCCATTGTCTTCTCCTTTTATGAATAAAATGCCTTAACCTCTAGATGAGTTAAAAAAATGAGGCTTTTGGCATCTGTCAAAACAAAAGCTTGCTTAGGAGTGGTACCCCAATTTTCTTTTTAAATTACAATGTAAGTCCTTACGTTCTGCTTAATTAATTTCCTGTCGAAGTTTTGGTTAGATAAGCTATTCTTTGTTTTCAGTTCTAAAGCAAAGCTCATAGCAGTAACCACCCTATCAATTATGATCGTAGGCAAAACAAAGCCAGCTTGGGGAAAATGTGTTTAATTTATTGTCATTTAAAATAAATTCAGACTGTGAGAAAGAAATGCAAAAATTAAAATACTTTCCCTCCATCTCACCTTCTTCCTAGTCTCAAACTCACCCCTTCATTCCCAACTCCTCTGCCACCTTCTCCCCGATGAACTGTGCAGGGGGAGATGGGGAATGGGGTCGTTGTGGTCAGTCTTTAGTCGTTCCTCTCTGCTGCTGCTTCCTTCTCACACTATTCCCCTGCTCTGGCACAGGCTTTCATGGACCACAGTCCTTCGGGATAAACCTGAAGGGTGGGTCCTTCCCAAAAGCTGTAGTTTTTTAGGATAAACATACACCAATGTGGGCTTTTCACAAGCCACAGTTCCTTTATAGAATATCCATCTGCTCTGGCATGAGGTTCTTCATGGGCTGTACAGTGGATATCTGTTCCAGCATGGGTCCTCTCCTTCTCCACCTTGGTGTCCTCCAGGGGCTGCAGGCACGTAACTACTGTGGTGCCTGGGGCACCTCTTCCACCTTCTTCCCCAACCTTGGTTTTCAGGATTGTTTCTCACACCTTTTCCCCCCTCATTTTACTCTCTACTCTCTGGCAAGTGTTTTTTGTCCTAAATGTGCTTTCCCAGAGATGCCACCAGCTTCTCCAGTGGGCTTGGCTGTGTCCTGCAGCAGGTTTGTTGTGGAACTGGTAATGTCTGGCACACGGCCATCTCTGCCACCTTCTCCCACAGACACTCCTGCAGCCCCCTGCTGCCAGAGGAAAACCACCTCCTATGAATTTCACATTTTTAATGACTACCCAAACAAGAGAATTCTAGGTCACATTGTAAATTGCTTTTATATTGACCAAATTTGTTAACAATATTCTTATTTTATTTACAGGTAACCAAAACAATGGCTTCATCCTCATCTTCTTGACCCACCAGCCATTTCACTTCAATTTCTCCCCCTGTCCTGTTGAGGACAGGGAGTGATGGAACAGCTGAGTGGGCAGCTGGCAGTTGGCCAAGATCAACCCTCCACAACCTTAAAACTTTCTCACAAAATCATTAGTGATTCAAAGATCATCCTTACATTAAATTAAAGTTTTACTAAGTAACACTTGCATTCATGTGTACAGGAATTTGCACCCTGAATTCCAGCCTTATGCACTGAATAAAACCTGCCAGAGTAGGTTTATTTCTGTGAACCATTCTGTTTGGAGTTCAACTTGTTAGCACTGTCTTTAATTTTTTTTTCTTTCCATGGTTTTCAGGCCATGCATGTTCTTTCAATATGGCAAGTTCTTCTCACAGATGTTTATTTCATTTTAGTCTCCAAAATATATCCTTGTTAGATAGACACATACTTAGACTCAAAATGTAAAAGACTAAGGTATCTGCTGATAAATGTGAACAAAAGCAACACAATTTTACAAAAAAAAATAATTGTAAGTACACTTGCAGAAAAATCTTTATACTCTGTTTGCAAAAAAATATTCTGTGTATCTTGATAATTTAGCACAATGTTTAATAAGCGTAACTTAAAATTACCAGAAATTCAAGGAGGAAAGCATTATTTACCTACTCTGCTTGGTTAAAAAGAAAATAAAGCTTCCACATGATTTAATGTACAGGCTACCTACCTAATTCTCGTGCAGTTACCATAAGTATGCACAAATAGGAAAGAAGCAGTTCAAAGCATACAGGGTGTGGGAAAATTACTTGGGGGGGGGGGGGGGGGGGAGGGAGGAATAACAGAAAACTGGGACCTAATAGAAGCATAGTATTACAGAAAGCTTTTTAGGGTAAAATACAGCTATTGCTTTCACAATGGCTGACATGCACAGAATCTGCCACGGCTCCCTAAGCAACACCCCCTGCCATCTCAGCACCTGCTGGTAGGAGTAACAGAGGGTAGAGCGGAGTCGAGACCCCATAGCCAGGCTCCGTTTTTCTCCCTGCAGGAATGGGAACTTGATGGTACCACACAGCTGGTAAGCCGCATAGCAGTTGTCACATGAAGAACATATGAGAAGATTGCTGCTGAGCCAAGCATTGTGGTGAAATTACTTCCCTCAGATTAAATAATCTCATAATAATACTGATGCACAACTCCATCCCAAAGTTACCTGCCTCCAAGGTGCTACTACACGTCACTGGGCACATGATACCAATCAGTAACAAAAATTGGTATGACTAGAGTCACCCAAGCTCCACCTAAATGCAGAGAAAATGGACTGCTCTTGGACTGAAATAAATCCAAAGTGGTGGGGGGTAGGGGCAGGACTGTTATCTAAACTCCCGAGTTACCACACACAGATTTAGTGTATATCTGTGCATGAAGTTAGGTCAAGCTGACTCACTCTCTAAAGTTGTTATGAAGGGACTTCCAATCAAGGGAGTCAGCCTGGGAAGGATGAGTGACAAAGAACTGATGATGAAAAGAACACCGTTATCTAAGAAAGGAGTATTCAAGGGAGAAATTTCTGGCTGCAAGAGAAGACAAGCTGATAAGGTGTTGTAATTCCCATACATCAACAGAAAATTAGTTGAAAGTAGAACAAAGGTAATCGTGGTAATGGGTGATTAGGATCTCCAACTCAAATAGCCCCCCAAAAGAGGGCAAACCCCCACTTGGGGAGCATGTGTCCTTAGTGAAAAACTTCAGCAGTGCTATCTGAGGGCGCGTGCTCCTTTACATTGGAAGCCAGAAACTGGTAATCTCTCCTGTGTATGATAAATGAATATGCAGTGTACTGTAAAGTATAAAAAGTGGACAACTGAGGGGAGAAGTTAGGGAAGACTCCATTGCAACTCCTGGGATCAGTGGAGGGGCTGAACCTGCCTTCTCCCCCACAGGGACGCCTGTTGGGTGAGAACTTTATTCTATGACTAATCCACGCTAGCTGTTACTAAGTGTATTGTAAGCTTGCTTTGCAATCAGTGTATTACCACTGGCAATCTTTGAACCTTACTCTGTCACAAACCTGTATTTTGTATAATAAAAGTGTTCAGCTGATGTTCCTTTTATATAAGTCTCAGGAGATTTGAGTAGTTGTGATAAGGGATGTGACTCGGTGACGCTGTCAGCGGGGGTCCCTGGATCGGTCGGTGGAATCGCCCTCTGACACAGTGGGCTGTCAAAACGCAGGTAGCGGACAGGCTGGTCAGACACGGGGGTCTCGCCTTTCTTGGGAAACTGACAGGCTGGTCAAATATAAAGGGTCTGAGGGAACCTCCTTCTTAATGTGACACGGGGGGTGGGGTGGACACCAAACCAAAAAACCACCCCACTAAGTTAGATGGTTAGAAGGAAGTGTCTTTGAGTGACATGAAAGAAGTGACTGTTAGCACTGATTGTAGCTCTGCACTATTTGGATTATTTTGAGTGATTTAACTGCAAGTGGTGATGTCGGATGGGTGAGGTTTAGCAAGCCAAGGAACTGATGGTTACCTCTGGAATAGCTCTCATTAGAACTGGGAAATGGTATTACAGTTTTGAATTAGTGAAAACTCTTTATTATATATGTCTGTGCCTGTGTTTTTCTAAGTTTTCAGTCATGATCCTTTCTCCAAATAGTTTTCTTTGTTGCTACACAGTGTAAGAAGAGAAAACTCAGAGAAGCAGCATTCATAATTTCCCAATTTCTTGGTAGCATTTAAGCTAAGCTATCATGTTTGTCAAGAACCATAAATACACTGTCCTTGGCTTTTGCTGCAAAGCAAGTGTCTGAAACATTACCCATACTAAATGCTTTAAAAAGCACGTACTAGACAAAGTCTGTTTAAATGTGTACTGACAACACCTTGGAAGTCTTGTGGTTTTTGTAGGTAATGCATTTCTAGGGGTAAATTATTTTTATGAACCCTGGGAATGTCATTTCTATCAAGAATGCTGAAGACCACAATGAAAAGAATGCAGCCAAAGGCAGGAAAAACTCCTACATTTAGTGGAATAATCATTAACGAGACTCCTGTGGACCATTTGCCCTATGTTAGTTCTTCACATTTCCAAATTGCTCAGGGAAAGTGACAAACATTTGGGATATGCAAAAATACCAAAAAAGTCTACGCCTCTCAGAACTTCAGTTTTCTCCCTACAGTTCTTTGACTTTGATGAAATTCAGGAATATCCAGAAACTTTCAGAATCAAGCTGCTTTGTCCTCTTTCTTGCCTTTTTTCTTTCCCCCCCAAAGATATTTATGGACCTCAAACTGTGCCATTTACACTTGAACAGAAAAAGAAAAAAGAGGGGAAAAAATAAAGAAACTCACATGAAGCAGAGAGTCATGGGAAATCTTAGAGAGGAAAAATAAATCGCTTCATTGCAATGATAAGCCCCTCTTGTATGTAATTTATGAAAAGCCAACTGTCATCAACATTCTTAACTTATAGCATTCACCAAAATGCTACTAACGGAAAAGCATTAATCAACATCACCAACTTAATGTGCTTTGTCAAACTTCCTAGTCTCTTCGGCCAAAGAAGAGCATTTTTGACAAGTAGATTGATTAGTGAGCTAACAGTGTTTGACTAAGGGGGAAGTGTGTGACAAGAACCTTAAAAAAAGATGTTAGCAGTAATTTTATTTGCTAATACAGAAGCTGTGTATAATACTATTGTTCTGCAAAATGCATGCCAATAAGACTGATAAATTATTGTGTAGTTATAAGAAATTCTGTTTCAAACCTGATCTCATTCTCCTTGTGAAATAATTTATAAAGAGTGAAAATGTGCAACTGATCTGAAAGATGCCCATTAGACTTGAATAATAACTACAGACTCCTTTTCTAGCTCAGGTGGTATAAAAGAGGTGATCTAGAGTCTAGCTTTCAGGTTTAAATAAACACAATGAAAAAATAGTGTACTTATTTCTACTCTGTTAAGTGTAATAGATACTCCAGAATTAAGAAATAACTTCTCTTACAAAGAAGGCTTAACTAGGAATCCTATACTTCCTCAGAAAACAAACTACTACTATTTCTTGTTTTTCAGATATTCCAGCCATTGCCAACAAGGCATTTTTATTCTGAAAGCTGGCGGGAGGAAAGAAAATGAACTTTAACACAAGGCTTATAAACAAGACCATACATCTGTCCTCATGCAATGCCAGTGCTATTTGGAACAAAGACCTGCCCACAAGCATTTTCCAGAATGAGACATCCCAAATGACACTGATTTAACAGAAGATTCTGTTCCAGCCACCTATGTCTGTGCAAGTATCTGTTTAGTATGGTAAGCATGGGAAGAGTATGGCACTGAAGTGTGTTATATTCTGTTCATCCTGAGCCAAACGGGCAACAGAAGGTAGAGCTGTCTTGATTTATTCTATTGAAATATTCTCAGTATCTCCCAAAAGCCAAAAGAACATCCTTTCTGGATCACTGAGGGACTTATCTAGCCTATTCTGCCTCCAATAGAGCCATAAGCAGGTATCTAGGGAAAAGTAAGAACCAAAGAAACCGTGTAATGCTTTGCCCTCATTTTTCTTCCTGTCCTCTGACCAGTTTTGTTTCAAATGTCCTGAGAATGTTGCAGTTTGTCTATTTAGTAACCCACAATGATCTCTCATTTCAAGTGTTTGTACAGTCACCCCCTTGAGCCCACATAAACTTTTGCATCTCTCCAACAACTTTTGGGGTGGTGTTGAAAAAGTAAACAATCATGGGAAGAACCACTTCTCACCATACTTTTCAGGTATCACCCCCTAACGACAGTGACCAGCAGAGTCTTTCTGAAGACAGGGTTCTTTCCATGAGTGTGCCTTAATTTATATAAATTCGCACTAAATTTAATTTGCCATTTTATTGCCCTTTCATGCTGTTTCCCATTGTCCTTCTTCAATACTTTGGTTTCAGTCTTAATTCTACCCTGAAAAAATTTTTTCCATCATCAGATATTGTCATCTCACTGCTAACCTACTTTTCCAGGTGATCTATGAACACATGCATCCAAGCACAGAGCCCTCTCACTGCCAGTGACTTTATTCCAACGCAAAAAATCACTACTTGTTCATAATCCCTGTTTCCCATTTTTCAATTTATCTCTTACCCAGGTCACTCATTCTCTTTTAATATTAATAAAGCTTTAGGTGCTTTAGGTGAAGGATTTTGCCAAATTTTTTTAGAAAGTCAAGACCATATCAATCAGATCATCCCTAGCCACAAGCTTGTTGGCCTTCTGAAAGAACTACCAAAGGATTTCACTTTTCAGAAATCATTTTCCAAGTAGCTTATGTTTACCAAAATATTCACAAATTGCCTTGCACAATAACTTTTACCAGAACGTCATTCTAGTTTTCTGTTCGATAAATATTTTGCTTTTTGCTCTTTGACTCATCATTTAAATTCAAATACCAATGCACTTATCAAGAATGCATTTTTAGTATTGTAAAATTTTTTTTACAATTGATTGTATTGTTTCTTAGCTCTCACACTCTGTATCTTAAAATGGAAAAAATATCATCCACCAATGTTTTAACTACAACACATACCACGTGTATCTGCAGGGTCTGAGTGCTAAGTATTCAGTACCAAACACAGGAGACCACTGATGCCTGCTGGCAGCAGCAGCAGTCTCTAACTGGGCCAGAGCTTCCACCAGAGATGTGCAAGAGTCACTGGGAAAAGTGGCTGTCAGGGGGAGGCCAATGTAGCCAGATTGTTTCCTCAACAGAGCTTCAGCAACAGAGCTGTTCCTTAACAGAGCAGCTATCAAATATTCCTAACACTGCATATACTTCTGCAATTTAAAACACAGTGCAAAAAAGCATCCTCAGAGATTTCCTACATTTAGTACTTTTGGGAAGAGAAACAAGACTGAAAATCAAACCCAGATAAATGATTTCACAAAGCTAAATGAGTCAACCATGTGCAATAGCCCATATGAAACTGTTGGCCAGTATACAGTATATCCATACTAGTGACTATGATTTATCTATTTTTTTTTACATAAAAATGTTCATATTATTTCATGTTAGCCCTGGACTAAGAGCTTTCACATGCACAATCAGAGTGGCTGAGCTGACTCACATAACCTTGTTGATCTGTAATGAGTTTATTATATGTCCCAGCCCTTGGTCAAGCCCAGCAGAACTTCCTGGGAAGGGAGCACAGTCCGCCTCTAGCCCTCAGCATCTCACTCCAGCAAATTACAGAGGCCTGCTGCTAACGGAAGCCTCAAAGCTACTCAAGAGGAACAGAAATATCTTTCACAGAAGAAAATGTTAGGAAATACTAAATACATGGCTATTAGGAGGCTTAAAATAGTGGGGAAAAGAGTAAAGGTGACTATTATGGCAAATGAGAAATGCATGAATCCTGTTGGGTTTATGTTCCACTGTCATGGACTATCACAAGTCTCAAGTTATTATGATTATATTGAAATCTCCAGTTCCTAAAGATAATGCCTGAGAATGTTCTCAGAGAAGAAGTAAAGAAATCTTTAAGTTCAGAATAAGTGGAAAACACCAGAAAACAACTCTTTTAAATGTTTGAAATCAACTTTTATTCACTTTTTTACCTGAATTAGTCTCTTGCAATGGTGAATATATCCCAATGTTTTTCTGAGTAAGAAGTAATGACAGGACCTCAAATATTTGAATATGTTAATAAGAGATACTAGTTTTTAAAGATAACTATTTGCTTACCTTAGATATGATAATCATAATAAATTTTGCAGTCTAAAAGGGACATTTACATGAGTTATGAGGAATCTATGTCTTTCACATACACTCAGCTTTTTTGTTGTATTTTCTGGATGGCATCAAGTGAAGCATTACCAGCAGGTTGAGGAAGGTGATTCTCCCCCTTTACTCCAACCTCATGAGGCCTCACCTGGAGTACTGCTTTCAGCTGTGGGTCCCCCAGCACATGAAGGACATGGACCTGTTGAACGAATCCAGAGGAGAGCCATGAAGACGATCAGAGGGCTGAAGCACCTCTCCTGGTGAAGAGAGTTGGGGTTGTTCAGTCTGGAGAAGAGAAGGCTCCAGGGAGACCTTATAGCTGCCTCCCAGTACCTAAAGGGGGTCTGCAAGAGAGCTGGAGAGTAAGTTTTGCAAGGGCATGTAATGATAGGACAAGAGGAAATGGCTTTAAAATGAAAGAGAGTAGATTTAGATGAGATATTAGGAAGAAATTATTTACTGTGAGGGTGGTGAGACACTGGAACAAGTTTCCCAGAGAATCTGTAGATGCCCCATCCCTGGAAGTGCCAAGGCCAGGCTGGATGGGGTTTTGAGCAACCTGATGCAGTGGAAGGTGTCCTTGCCCAGGGTAGGGGGGCTGGAACTAGGTGATCCTTAAGGCCCCTTCCAACTCAAAACATTCTATGATTCTATGATATAGAAACATACAGACAAAATTATAGTAATGAGAGGAAATAAAGGAATTGTTCTTTTACTGCACAATATTTACCTGAAAAATCTGTCAAAAGAGATTTTAGTGAACCATTTTGCCTGTATCACTACATACATGTTATTACTCTATACATTTTATATTTCATATTTCATATAGTATTTAAGGAACTCACTAACAACAAAAAAGCACATTATCCTTAAAAAAAAAAAAGTTATGAAGCGCTGAACATGAACAACTAATAATGAGTTAAAAGTAGCAGCAAAGACTTCCTTCTTCAATCTTATTTTTAAATAAGAACACCAAGTGGGCAGCAGGGAAAGATCCTGCAATATCATTGAAAGGGTAGAACTACAAAAACTTTCTGACTCACAGCTCACCAAATTACAGTGTAGGGAGGGGAAAAAAAAAAAAAAGTAACCTTATGATTCAGACTGTAACTAGCAGCTTAGAAAATGCAGAGAGAAAATTAGTCAAATACCACAGCCACTCAGGGCCTTGAAAATAAGGACAAGAACTTTAAAATCACTGCACAAAATTTACAGGAAGTCTGCAGTGAAGAGATTTTTTTCAAAGGAGACATCATTAACATAAAAGAAATCGTACATCAGTTAGAGAGGAGAGATTTTGCACTGGAAAAAAAATCATTTTCCTAGAAATAATACAAGCAGAAACTTCAGAAAATAAAGTGAACCTTTCACTGATCAACAGTTTCAATTTGTTTACAGTCAGATAATAAAATCAGATATCAATTAAGTTTTTCCAGAATCAGTATTTAAATGCAAACAAATACCATTAGGCTGCACAGAAAGTATGATGCAGGAGCTTTATTTTTGAACAAAAATAAATAATTGTTTAATAATCTATCTGTCATTAGAAGTCTGCCTCAGTATCAAAGTAAGGCCTAAAGCAGATTATTGAATCTCACAATTCAACAGATGTGATCGCTCAGCTCTGCACCTGAGGCTGAGAAAACACAGAGAGCCTATTTGAAAACTGTTTTTAAATCCCCAGTACTGACAGGAGAGGGGAAACCAAGGCCTGATCTGGATGCCTGCCTCATTTAAGGGTAGCTCCACAAATGCTGTTTCATGAAAAGGGAGCAGCTCCCTAAGGGCCACTCACAGCCAGGACCCAGAATCACCACACGGGCAGAAGAGGCTGTCAGCAAGCAAACTGATAAAAGTGTCCTGCCAGCTATCTCCCACTGCTTTCTACGGCAAACCCAGATCTTTATAACCAAGCTAAACAGCACACTTTCGTGCTTGCAAAACTTTGCTCAGCCATTCTGGACAGTTAATTCATCTGTCCCTGAGATCAACTGTAGATCTGCTGAAGCTGTACTCTCTTTTTAGCAAGTGTGAAAAACACCAATCACATCAAGTGAGCAAGGGATGATGTCAAATATGTAGACACCTATACACTTCTAATCTCCTACTGGTGTTTTCAGGAACATGTAGGTGTTTTTAGGGTAGGAAGACCATTTCTCACCCATTCCTCACTCTTCTACACTTACCAATTTATTCTTTCCTTTACCTCATGCATCATCTTGGGTGCTAGAATCTGCGCATATGCAGCAGGAGTCCTTCCCCGGTTGGCTATGGGCTGCTTACCCTCTGCAGCCAAAAACAACCATCAGTGACTACAAAAATAAACAAGCAACACAATATGGGGTTTTTTTAATTTGTTTTTAGTGAAAGGTCTACAATATATTGTGTGATATGCACTAAGCTAATAGCAGCTGACAATACTCTTGTGGGGCATTCTGTGTAGTGACAGATTTATGTAATGGTTTCCAGAGAGCAGACATTTCTCCAAATTCTTAGTGGCTTTTTTGGTTTTTTTTCCCTAATGTGGCAAGGGGAACTTAGTGTAGCACCATTATATGAAAAGGAAATAAGAAATGGGATTTTTCCAGGGTACAACATTAGACCTAAAAAATATTCCAAGAAAAGAACACAGATATACATAAAATGCTCAAATTTTCAGTGGTGATTTCAGAAGAGGATATAATACAAATAAAACTAATTAGCTTCAAGGAAACAACAATAAGAGATCAGAGGAGTGTGTAGAATGGTTAAATCTACACGGACTTCTAAAGCTTCTCAGCAGAAAAACATGGGAAAAGACTAATGAAGAAAATTAGCAACTGTGATATAGATAGAAAAATTAAAATCGGATTCCCCGAATACCATTGTTAGCTTAATGAATTGTTGTACAGTGCAAGCAGGGAACAAGGCCTTTTGAATATAAAAGGCTTAGCATTTAACTCAAAGCTGTTTTAATTAGATCACATATGTGCTATTTTTTCCCTTCTGCTCCAGTGCAACAGGGGTGTGAATTTGACTGATTCTGGTTCCTGTACCTGCTTTTTAGCTGTATGCTAGCAATTACTGCACCAAAACTGGAGCTTGGCATTTACAAAACTTAAAAGATCCTGAGGAACCTTAAAAGCTCAGAGTTTAAACAGTGATGTGATGGCAATTCTGCAAACCTGTCAGAGATTAATGGTTATGAACTACACAGATCAGGGGAAAATGGAAGTTGGAGGAGAGTCAGTCAGGGAAGGAGTCCGTAGAAAAGAGGGAAGGCTATAAAGTGAAGGAAAAATCATACTGCTGCAAGTTCTGCCGGAAGGAAAACATCTTATTAAAGTTACTTAAGAGTACTAACCAATAAATATAAGCAAAAAGGAGATAGTATAAAATGGGCAAAACCAGTTTAATGAAACTTACTTTGAAATTTAAGAGAAACACAGCTGTTTCATTACAAAAGCTATCACAAGGACTACTCTACATCTATTACTTTGAAACATGCAGCCATTACTGTAGGGCATAACATTCGATATCAGTCCATAGCCAGGCACCAAAATATCACTGTTGTTTCTGTTTTATCAAAATGCAAAACTGACCTTCCTTTCAAGTTTACAATTCACATGATCTTCAGTTCATGGTAGTTTATTCCAAGTAGTACCTAGAGAAAATTATTCACTTGCCTGAATCTGAACTTACACACAAGAGCACCTAGATTCAAAGTGCTAGATCCTGAAGTAGCAGGATGCTAACATCAGCATGAGTCAACTCAAATCATGTTCGAAAGTGATTTTTTTTTTTTTTAGTGGTCTGCAAATAATATTAAATTATGTGTATTTTGCATGTTCTATATTAATCACATGTCCAATTTTCCAGGAGGTGCTGCACACAGAGGCAGCATGAACTGAGCAAAGGTCAGCACAGTGGTAAAAGGCATGGCAAGATGCAAGGAAAACAGACCTGACATCCTACAGACTGATCCCTATATTCAGCTCCTGGACAGCTGACAGCAGTAATAAGCCAAATTAATTCTTGGTACCTGAAATCAATCCACTATATTTAATATACTAAAGGTAAAAGACAACCTAAAAAAGAAATAATGTCAAATTCTCTTTCACAACCAAAACAGATGTAACTGAATACTTGGAACAGAAATTTCCACCCTTCACCAGTGGCATAGTGCAGCACACTGTTACAGCTTATCCTAGAGAATGTCTCATTTTAGCACCACAGAAGAGAAAGCAGTTAATGAGATCTGTATAGAAGGATGCACATAATACAGTCTAGCAAATTTAAAACTTCTAAAACCAAAATAAATAAATGTGCAATGACAATTCATAACTGTCCCAGATGACCAATTTGGGAGCAAAAGGAAACCTTCTTTCAGAGTAAGAAACAAATAATCTTATATATATATAAAAATACATTTTCCCCTACCAAATTAATATTCTCATATAGACAGAAAAAGCTAAAACCTCAAATGTACGCTTAATTTTGATGATACAATATTAAATATCAGATACTGAGAATATTGATTCAGTGTATGAGCCATTAAATATCCCATAAAGCCAATTACGTAATTGTATGGGAGCTCTGTAGAAATGTCAGTCAGCTGTATCCTAGGGAAGTTAACAGAGAAGCTCTCTCAAATGTGCTATTAGATGTCTTCAAGCATTAAAAAGCCTCTAAACCATTCAACCAAAAACCTGCCATGCTTGAATAATGATAACAAGCACAATAATAGTGTACAGTCTTTGAGGCTGTTTGGCAAACCACAAGATATTTTGGTATTCTTTTCTCTGAATGATAAATCTCAAGTAACGTGTTGTAGGCTAGTTATAGCACACACAAAACAAATCGCAATTTGAGGACCAATGTTTTCCACACAAGCCCATTAGCACAGAACAGATGGGGAAAGAGGTGATGGACTCTTTCCTTGGGGAAGAAACAGTTATCTGGGGAGAAGCAACAGTATTAAATAATAAGATACAAACCGTTTTTTATTGCAGCATTTTGCATTTTCAGAATAATACACACCATAAATTAATGAATCTTCATGGTTACCTCCTCAAATTCTTTGGGGGGTTTAATAATTACTTTATAAACACAGAACTGAGATATAATGAGGACAATACCAGCATCAGGGCTGGAAGTGGGTCTCAAATTAAAAATTTTCAAGACATCGTGAAGGGTGCAGAAACACAAATTTAATTGAAAGTCAGCCCCTTTCACTGACAATCCACTACACTGTGCCCACAGATATTCTATTGACTTATTCTGGGCATGTCTTTTTGGACGCTAAAAGGTTTACAATAAAAGCAAGTCACTTTACTCTTGTGACTGCATGGTATATTTCATTTTCAGATACTACATTATTTATAATACCGGCCTTAATAAATCATGTGTGTCACAAAATACAATGCAACTGAACAGCCATCTCTTACAGCTTCGGTCAAATGCTCTGGGTCATTAACATTGTAAACAAATTTAGAAGTTACTAAAATTCGCCTACCATGAAAGATAAAGCCTCCCATCTAATAAACACAAGTTGTTTACATGACTGAAGAATGCTACAGAAAGATATACAATCAATCTAGTTTCTATAGTTCTTCAGTTTATAGTTCCTCTTACCATTAGTTCAGCTGCTCTGCAGTCACAGAGGTGAATGACAGGTGTCAGCAAGAGAAGTCTGAGGAATCCTCTTGCAACACCTGTCAGCAGCATTGCTGAAAAGTTTTTTTATATATTTGTACATATGACACTAAGATCAAAATTAGGTTGTTGTCCTTTTCAGATATTTGCTATTGCATGAAACTTTACTGTAACCACTTTCTCTCCCAGTCCACCAGTATATAGTGTGCAGTGTAAGAGAAAACTGTAGCAATCAATTGTAGAAACCAGAAGTTTGCATCACTCCTATCAGTAATGTACTTTGTTCTGTAAATGAGAGAATTAACTTTTCCAGCATGATATCTGCTCCTTGACAAAGCTTTTTGCCGTTTCTATCAGTAGCTCTTAGAGTCTGGAATTGCTGATACAAATTAATTACATTTTTTTGGAGAAGCCAGTTGCAGCTATATAGCCTGTGAATGAACACCTCACTGTGAACGTTTAACATGAGGTAACATTTTTGTGTCCTGGTTTCAGCAGGGACAGAGTTAATTTTCTTCTTAGTAGCTGGTGCAGCACTGTGTTTTGGATTTGGTATGAGAACAATGTTGACAGCACACTGATGAGTTTGGCTGTTGCTGGGTGATGTTTATACTAAATCAAGGACTTCTCAGTTTCTTGGGCCCCGCCAGCAAGAGGGCTGGGGGGGCACAAGACATTGGGAGGTGACACAGCCAGGACAGGTGACCCGCACTAACCAAAGGGATATTCCATACCATATGACGTCATGCTCAGCATATAAAGCTGAGGGAAGAAGAAGGAAGGGGAGGGACATTCAGGGTTATGGTGTTTGTCTTCCTGAGTAACCATTATGCATAATGGAGCCCTGCTGTCCTGAGGATGGCCGAACACCTGCCTGCCCATGGGAAGTGGTGATTGAATTCCTTGCTTTGCTTTGCTTGTGTGCGCCGCTTCTGCTTTGCCTATTAAATTGTTCTTATCTCAACCCTCGAGTTTTAGATTTCTTTCCAATTCTCTTCCCCATCCCTTTCGGTAAGGGGAAGTGAGCAAGCGGCTGCAGGGGGCTTGGTTGTCAGCCAGGGTTAAACCAAGACAGTTAGTTTTACACATTAGTATGTGAATTTTGATATTTCACCCACTTTCACAATTCTACGTCCCTTTCAAACTGTGGGTTACACCTAATAAATATCTAATTGGAAATAATTACATGCTGTATTCTGCGTTGGCTGCAAGATGTTCTAGTTTCCAGTCAACTTGTATCACACAGTTTTTAGGTCTACAACAAAGCTTGTAAATAAAATCAGAAAAACAGATATCTGGCCTAGGTTAACTGGGAGAATTTTGAGATGTCTGTCAATAAGTATTTTACGGTATGTTGATTAATTTTTTTTATATTTAAATACTGTCTTTTAAAATAAATATTTAGGTTACTTCAGGAAAAATTTACATATTGAGCTAGTGGCATGGGGACTCAACTGAAATGGAAAAGTTCCAGCTATAAAAATCTGCTCAGATTAATATGTACAGTGCACAAGTCCAACAGTAAGCTAATAACCGGTTAGCACAACATTTAATGTGAAAGTAACAGATCTCATCCTTACACACGATCTTATTCAGGTAGTACAGTGAATTCAGTCTGCATCTCCCATGTCCTATTAAGACTTTGAAATTACTTTATTCCCCCTCAACATGATTAATGGAAAGTGTTTCCTAGTTTAGCTCTATTTGTACAACAAAAATACCCCAAGATACAAATTAACATGTTAACGGTTTTAATTATTATTCCCAAGCAAACAGTTAGGCCTAATTTGGCTCATTAAATATATCAATTTCAGATTAGTTCAGACCTAACACAGTAACAAATTTAATCTGCTCAAACAAAGTTACCACAGAATATTGTAGTACTATGATACTATGGACTCAATTCTATATTATTTTCTGGACTGCATGTCCAAGGCTTGTTAAGTAGAATAACCAGATTTCTGTTGGTTTTCAGGCTATCTGATGCAAAATCCTTGTATTTAATAACAATACTAACTTTGTATCTAATCCTGTATTCCTAAAATCACTGTCATCAATGATATATTACAGTTGAAGTTCACTAATAAGTTTTGAAACTTTTAAAAAAAAAAGTTTAACATTGGCATTTTACTTGCTCAGACATTATCCTATACAGTTCTTGCAAACTTTAATCTAGAACATGATATGCCCTTATTTCCACTAACTCTTAGCAACATAATATTACTGAACAGTGATAATAAGCAAAGAAGGAAGAAAAGACCCACAAGCCCAAAAATATATTTTGCAGAGATTGAGAATGGGGAAAAAAAGTGGTTTCCACATAGCATTAAAACTCAACTAGAAAGTTTTGCAAGTCTAAGCTCACTCCTTTTGCACACATTCCACCAGTTTAACACTCCTCTCCAAGACATTATTGTTCATCTGAGCCTTTGCACACAAAAAAAGTAAGGGATGTATACCAGTAATGAACTGTATTTTAGACTGATGTGGAAGTTTATGGACTAAGAAAAGTCTGGCAAAAACCTTCCTCCTGTATGTGTATTAAATATTAAACCCTAAAAATAAAAATTTTTCTATTTCTTCACATCTGTAATGGAATAATAATAGAGAATTAATAGGTAGCTAATTTAAAAATAATTTCTGCAGAAAAACAATTAATTATATTAGATATAGCCTAAGGGAATTTCACAACATACACAGAATATCAGTGTTTTTCTTTTCGGATTGTTTTTGATCATGTATTAGGAAAAAAAAAAACCCAACCCAACACCACAGAGGGCTTAGAAGCATATTTTGGTTTAACTGAGCAATTCCTGCACATGTTTGACAGTCATATCCTCAATTTGAATAACATTCAAAACACATCTATACCAGCATCGTTTTCTTTCCCCTTTACTGCTATTTACCTAAAAAGAATAAAAAATTATTTTTACCATGCATTCTATTCCTTTTCTACTTCTTTTCTTGTTTCAAAACACTACTTCATGGTCATTTGCCTGATAATAAAAATCATCAAATGAATATTTTTTTTATATATGTGCAAGTGTTGTGTATTTTAAAATTTGTTCTTTGTAATAACAGTCGCAAGAATCAGGACTGAGCCATTTCCAAGTAAAATTTATCATACATTTCAAATTGGAAAACATTAATAGTCCATGTTTATTGTGGCCCTCCAGCAACTCTCACAGGAGGTCATACAGAACTGCATGACAGCTATGAAATGATGATGTATCATTAATGAATAACTTACCATAAAAGTCAAAATCCCTCAGCTTCTAAAGACTGCTCTAGTAATTATGTTACACTTGATCTTAAAACAGTGATATTTTGCCCTTTCCTTCTTTCCTGTGCCTCCATTTGGTGGAATATCTCCTACTTAACAGCAATTTATTATCAATGAAACTACAGAGCTTTAAAATTGTTAATGCAAATCAAGTCATTTGATAGCTTCAGAGTGAACAAACACTCATTTTTTTTCCTAATTGCCTAATACGTTCTCTTGAATAACTTGCAAACATTTAATACATGCTTCTGTCATTAGCATAATATAATCATAACGTTCCCATTTAATTACAATTTATCTGAATGACTAATCACCAGTTTCATGTTTTAAAATAATGGGAACACTTTACAAACTGCAATGTACTATCTGCCTATCAATTCATTAATACAAAGACAAGTTGCAAAATACGCAGCTAGTATTTTATTAGGTCATTGTCTTTAAGAAGTATTTCCTACTGCTATTGCAACCTCTGTGACAGACTAGCAGAAAGTAAGTTTGCTGCATGTCTATGGATGATGCCAAAAGAATTGTGTCCCAAGAACAATTTATCCATACTGCTCTTTTTTCCAGCCTATGCCACTAATAACCTCAGTTACTGGCATCAACCCAGTAAAAATGAGTCATCTTAATTCTGAAGGATATCAACTGCATTTTTACAAGCATGTTAAAAATAAAGGACTCTATTATCAAATGCAGCGTTATTTCAATTAATTATTCCCAACTTTTGTTAAATAAGAGAAAAGCGGAACATAGAACATCATCTAGGAGAACCCAAGGAAAAATGTCTAGATCAACCCTTCCATACTTTCATATTTTTAATTCAAGTTGTCATTCCTCTCCTCTCGGATGTGTGCATTTATGATTGTTATTGCTCAATTAAGTCTTGAGCATTTAGTCACATACTCCCTATGCCTCTGTTTCCACATGCAAGTAAGAGAGCACAGAGCACTGCAGGTCAGCACTTCTTCCCCCCCACCCCCTCTCTGCCAAGTCCCTCTGCCTTCTATATGCACATCCTCTTCATCCTCACATCTGTGATGGAACAGGCACCAAGGAACTGTCAGCAAGTTTCTTGCTAAGAGAGAATGCTGTTTGCAGCCTTGTTTTGCAACCCAGACACAAAGTTTATTCATAGCAAAACTTTACCACAGTGACTAAGGAAAGGATCACATTTTACTTATTTATCCAGAGACCTAGGCATCTGAGAGTGAATGAGTTACCATAATATCAGACAGTGGTGACAAAACTTTCTCTCAGTAACAGACTCATGCCAAAACCTAAAATTAAAATCTTAAGCAAGATATTTGCTAAAAGTGACTCTCATTGAACCAAGTACAAGCCAGCCTGATTGTTATTCCAGCAGCTTCCAAAACTAAACAGTAAAACGAAGGCACATATCTACTATATGTTTTAAAACTATTTTCAAAAAAAAACCCAAATGTTAATTTGTAATAAAAACTCTCCCTGCTGGTAAAGGTGACTTTGGTGCTCACTCTTTCAGGTCATCCTACTATGAAAATGCCTTTCCTACTAAAAATTATTATGAAATTATTAATGAGTGAACAGATGGAAAATTACAGCAATTTACATATCTGAAATATTTAGGTCCATAATCATTTTTTGCTGGTTTATTGTGAATTGCTCATTCCCACATCAGAAGCTGTAGTATTACAAAACATCTTGTCACAGTGCCTTCTCCACTAGTAATCCAGAAAAAACTGGATTTTAAATGGAGTGACACCTGGATGTTCAATCTCCCACTCAGAGTAGGGCTAACTGCAAAACTGAATCAGCCTGCTCAAAGTCTCATCCTATCAGCTTCTGAAGACCTCTAAACATAGAGATGCTACAAACTTTCAGCAGAAATTGTTATGGTGCTTAACCAGTCTTACTGAAAAATAAAGGTATAGACTGTTGAGCTAATTTTGGGCATAGTTTCTGAAATTTAATCATAGTCTTCAAACAGTGTTTACTTTAGCACAGATATTTTGGTGCTTATTATTTTAGCGGGATAAATAACAGTATGAGTGCAAAGCCTGTGGCAGCTGGAAATAAACTGCTGTAGTAGAGAAAAGGGCGAGAGGAGAATACAGAAAAGGATACGCAAAAGAGAGAAATGAGTACAACAGGAAAGTAAAAAAAAAAAAAACCAAAACCAGAGAACAGAAATACCATTGCTCTGATAGGATAAACACATGCAGAACAATAATTTTACCAAGCAAAAGAAAATAGCAGCTGAAATACATAGCTTCTGCTCAGCTGCAAAACTGTATTTTGTATTTATTGTGGAAACTTCCTGGAGCTTGATTTTATATTCAGGACATTTTACATATGTTTGCACAACCTGTTGTAATCCACTGTTTAAGTGTGTTTTGTTACACCGGGTGTTCTTAATCTAGAACTTTTCTCTGACCAGTTACAGATCCTTCCCCTGATGCGCGATGTCACCCTCCCTACCGATCCAGTCACAAAGCTCAAAATATTTCCTCAAAGGCTAAATCTGGATCCCACCTTTTTATCATTTGATTCCAATATTTATTCTTAACCTCCAGGAATACATAGCCTGACACAGGGTGAATTTAAGTCTCTACCCTCAAAAGTTAATAGAATGTGTGGCAGTCAAAGTAGCCAAATAGTGGCTACTTGTTCTGAGTACATAGAGTCCCTGTCCAATACAAGTGAGTATCTTTTGATAACTTTAATAATTCTCTGATTTTCTATTTGCTGGCTGATCAGGGAAGGGAAATCAAACCCAAATGATCACATTCTCCTTTGCAGTACCATTGACTCTAATACTTCGCATCTATGCCTTTGCCATATTTGACTTGAAAGGATAAGGGCATACACATGGAAAGCTGCTACAAAGTTTCCTTCCTGTTCCTGCCTTGAAGATCAAATCAAACTGTAGGCATTAGTAAGATAATTTTGATATATGCTTCTTGCAAGAAATGATAGAAGAAAATCACTGCTTTACTGTAATAGCTTTTTCCCTTCAAGAAAAACCAGCAGGTCTGTTGTTCAAATGAACATACTGCCTTTTATGATTATTGAAATGCCAAACAAAATCTAAAATAAATCTGCAGGCAGCATGACAAGGTTCTGCATTAGCAGAAACCCACAGGTTCTAGCCAATCTGACTTTTTGTAGAATTTGCCTTTCATGTAGTCACTATGCTCACTGTATTTCCATAGCTACCTCTGCAACCTGTGGTTCTGGCTAGTATGTCAGAATAAGAAGCAGCAATTTACACATTATTTTTCTCCTCCTGACTTCAGACCCAGCCACAAATATAAATACTAAGAGTAGGGCAAAACTAATTAAGATTATAAGTATTTGGACTTCTAGAAGGAAAGGATTAATTTAGGAAAAATTTGGAAAAAATGTTGCTTTTACTTGGTCATAGCTGTTCTCCTCTTCCCTCTTCTCCCAGTCATCTGTTTCATTTCTAATCTACAGCATTACTGCTACAATGGGGAGGAGTGAATTACAACATATTTCACTGCATTTGGTAAACTATTCTGCTTGCAAGTGCAAATCACCAGTTTGTTAGTAGTGGCATTTGAGGTGGAATCTCACTTCTAAGGACAGAAAATATCTGACATAAGCATTAGGTACAAGCAAAATACTTGTATTTCATTCCAGTCAAATATATGGAAGCAAATACTGAAGGGAAGAGTGAAGGACAAAAACAGAGACAGAAAAAGGAACTTCATGCAAATCTACCTGTAACCAAGCTGTGAGAGTCATTGCATGAGGGATGGAGAGCTCTGAAAAAAAGTATTACCCATACAGGAATAAACCCACACTAGGAGAGGGGCTATTCACAGAAAGATTCACCATATTTCTCTCCATTCATACACGGGGACAACAGAAATAATATAAAGTGCAAAAAAGCACTGGATGTGCCATTTTCTCCACAAAATGTGGAACGCAGTGATGACTTCAAGTAATCCTGATCAAAAATATCCAGGCAATGACTGAGATCTGTAATTGCCTTTATTAGTTTATCTTGTAACAATAAGAAGGCAGGATTATATCCTGCAGAACAGGTAATGGGCTGAAAATTGGTTAAAGGCACTCTAGAAAGAGTAAAAGGCTGCCCAGCAATGACATATTGCATGAAAATAGGCAGATTTAGAAAAAAAAATTTAAAAAAAATAAAAAAAATTAAAAAAAAAAAAAAAGAGGAATGCAGTCCTAGACTGCAGACATTTAAATTCTCAACCATCACCACAAAGATCATGCTTTCTGTCACAATTCCACCAATGGAAATAAAAATTTCACAGAAATTAAAATAAAATAAAAATAAAATGTTTGAACTCTCAGATTTTTGCCAAATAAGCAAGAGGTAAAGGAAAACTTATCCAAGGCAAACAATTTATTTCAGCTGTGTAACCTGACAACCTGGCTTTAAAAACAGCAGTAGTCTATCCTGTTCGGTAGAGGAAAAGCAAAAGCCTGCAGAAGTTGAGTCAAATACCCTGATTCAAAAGAAGTCCAGTCAAAATACAAACAATTTGATACTGCACTATAATCTTCAACAGACTGCTTTCTTGGAGAAAGCAAACACAGTGCTTTGGCACTTTAATAAACTATTTCTATAGCACAGTCTCCTAAAAGCTCACCTGTGCGATACAAATGAAGCCTACTTTCACAAACTTCTGTTGCTCTGACAATTTTTAGAACAAACCAAGTGAGCTCACCTGCCAGGAGGCTTCCATCTCTGAAATTACTGCCGAAGAGCACCAACAGTGACACCTCCCTGTTCTTGTCAATGACCAAGTCAAGGGCCCTGCTATAAGATCGTTACAGGTGATATACCTTTCTACAGAACAACAATTCTTGCTGCACATTGCAGACAAATGTTTGTTTTTTCCAAGTTGTGCCATCTTTGCCAGTGCTAGTTTCAGATGAAGTAGCATTAGATCAACGTGAAGGGCTTTTAAAACTCTTACCAAAACCATACGTCACAGTTTATCTTGCTCTTTGCTCTGATTAACCCTCCAGAACTCCCGCACTCTTATTTCTTGTACACCTTTCCTTCCACACCCATTCTTAATTTCTGCCAACAGTGCATACCTGCTCTGAAATCAGAGGTAAAATTACACAACTTTCCAAGTTGACTCTACTGTGAGTTCAACAGTACAATAAAATAGTAATGAAATGTGCCATTTATATTCAGACACACAGGCCATGCTAAATTGTGTTCCATGTCTTTTCTGTCTACTGTAAGCAAAGCAGCTAGATTTAAACTGGATTTAAATTGGGCAGCCAACTGCAGCACATACCTATCCATGGTGGAAAAAAAAGTTGTTCCAGAAGCTGTTGACACAATGGAAAAGAACCCAGCCATCCTGCCTCCTGATAAGATTCCAAAAAAAAAATAGTTCCTACTCTGTGCAAAAAGTTTCAGTGTTTCTTGGCCACCATGTCATCCATTGGCAGCTTCCCATGCCCTTCTAAATAGTAAAAACTTGCCCATACTCACCATCCTCCTTTTAGTCACAATGTTTTTCCAAGCCTTCATGCTTCATAAGTATCTTTCCCAGAAATATAGCAGTGTAAATGCAGAAAAAAATTAGAAATGTGGAGCTAGTACAATTAAATTTAATAAAAAAACTGGACCGTTTCTGAATAGATGAAGCTTAATGGTCCTGTGTTGAGGGCAGTTCATATAAGGCAGTGTTTCCAACATTCAGCCTGTATTATTCTGCAAACACATGTAATATCTTGCTATGTTTGTTGGAGCATAATGTACTTAACATTAGAAAATATTTTATTTTAATTAAACTCCCCCCCCAATAATAGATCTTTGATATCATATCTTCTTTACTGTATGCACAATCTCTTTCAAGAAATCCCTTAAGAAATCAGTGCCCTGATTTATCATTATAAAGCATATAATACTGTCTGTACAACAGTGGCTTATTGTCTGGGACCACTCAGGGTTAACCATAGCTTTATACATTTCTGTCCTTCTTTAATATGCAGATAGTTGCTGCTCATATTTCATAGTAAGATTGGTCTCAGCCACCAAAATGCACATACCTTTCTCCAAGTTCAACCCCTTTGTGTTCCCAAAGAACAGAAATAAGTTCCAAGTAACACTGGTCACCAGTACCAAAACCTCTTATACACCTCACTGGAAAATTCTCTCCAAAAACCCTCTTTATTTCAGATATAAGACCAACAGAGTGACTGAACATGATACCTGAATAGCCTCAGATAAATCAACTAAACTAAATTTGAATTACCTCCACCTCCTTCATGTCCAAGCTGATTTATGCATTTATTGAGGTAGCAGAGCTGAAACTTTTCAGACAAAGGCCATGATAGATCTCACTTTTCCTACTCTATGGAGTAACCTGTTACTTAACAGCAATATATTGCCATCCTGCTCTCCTTCAGTTGACTACAGTCATTGAATCTGATCCTGCTGTTCATGGCAGGTTGGTTGTGTTTTGCATCCCGTGAAGAACTTAGAAGAAAAACACAGTTTCTGGGTCCCAGTTAGACTAAGGCATAAGCCCATAGCTTAACTATGCATCATTGCCAAGATTAGAGTTATTCTGCAAATGCTTACAGAAGCAGCACTTGGCATCTAGGAAACTACTTGTGTTCAGTATTAAATACCAGATAAGAAAGCTCTTTCTGAAATTTGGCTTTGGACATAGACATCTACGTCCAATAAAAGTTCTGCCTTAGCCATTTATATTCTATAGCACAAGTTTGACTTGAAGACATGAAGAATGTATTACACAGTAATGTATTTGGGAGAATATAGCTAGCTAGTGGTTAGTGGACATGAAACATACAATGCCTGGAAGGCAGGATAATAGGGAACAGACTTTCTACTAGCACCAAAGAATAAGATCTTAAAGAATAAGCTTTCTTCATCAGGCTGTAATTTCAAGATACAGTAAACAGGACAAAAGTTATAGGCACCCCTTTCCTAAAAAGCACATATGTTTATATCATCTGATAAGTGTGAATGCACATTTTACAATGTGGATGCTAAAACTTAACTGCAAACAAAATGTATTTTGAATTAAATATACACGACTGTTCAAGCACTGTTTAGAATTATGCATATTCACATCCCATTATCATTTGCATCTATTTAGCAAATATTTATGAGCTAACTAGTTGTATAATAACGCTGAGCATTTTACAGCATTTACATGATCAAAGACCTGTGAAAATATTGACTGATTATTATCAAACATATCCTTATTAATGGCAAGAAAATTATTGGCTACATATATTATAAATATCTGCTTGGGAAATTTGATATAACACCACTTGTCCGTATTTATTTCATTTATACAACACTGCCAGTACCTGGAGCTGTGAAGCAAAAACAGATCACTATAAGAAGAAAGTTTGTGATTCATTACAAAAAATCAGCTCCTACCAGTGTCTATCATTTGTAAATAACTTGTTGGCTCAGTTGTGCTCAATCATGGATTTATTATATATGCCTTATCCACTCAAGGTACACTGAAAAGTACATGTATCTAGGAGGATGGTTGCAGATACTTTTACTCGCTTTTTCCTCATTTTAAATTCTTGCACGTTGTTTTTCCCCTCATTACAGAAAAACTTTTAAAATGCAAGTAATGTGAGAAAAAGAGATATTATTATGGTCCAAATATCCATTGCCAGGAATGACAAACAAAAATAAATGAAAACATTTGAAAAAAAAAAAAAAAGGGATAACTATATTTAGAGAATTAAATATATCTCTTTATATGTGACACCTTCATTTTCAAGGACTTTGCTTCATTTTTATTGGAGAGTGAAAGAGATAGAAGTGAGAGTTTCTTGTTTATATGCTTTGTTTTAAATACCGTCACCCATAGCCTTTTAAAAAATACTAATTTTCCTCACAGCATGTTATTTGGTATCCTCATTTATATCCTGCCTCTGCAAGTGCATTCATACTTACTTTGCTTTAAGCATGTGACTAATGGAATTTATTTCTCTGGGTCTACTTCAGTAGCTAAAATAATAGAAGACTGAGTCTTACTAGATAGTCAGAACGTTAATAAAAGTTATGTTTCTGAAAAAAAAATACAATTAACTATTCAATATTAATGTGGGCAGACTTCAGACTCAGAGTTTCATTTTAGTATTTTTTAGCCCTAAAGGAAAACAAATATAATGTTATAGCAGAAAAATAAGGGGTAAAACCTCCAGTCATATAAAATAATTAACAAAATAAGACACTGTAAAAAAGCACAGGTGCTGGTGCTAGAGCTGATCTCCCACAAAACAACCCATCCTTCTTTTCCACTATTCAGGTGGAAGATCAAAGGGAATGACATTTCCAGGAAGCTTAGAGCTCAACAAGTGCAATATTCTCATTATTTTATAGTAATATGGTAGCATGTGCATTGTAACACATATCACTTCAGTGTTTTGTGCTGTCTCAGAGCTTGTTATCTGGTCTGGTCCCCTTCATTTCTTTACCAAGAAACAGGGTGATTTGCGCAAATAGCCATAGTAGCCATGCTACTTCCACATTGCAGCTGAAGGCTAAGGTCTTGATTACCCAGCAATAGTATAATTCTGCTCCCAGAGTGCTTTCAGTACCTTGCTTTTCCTGGAACTGCCAGAACAAATGTGTTGCATCCACAATAGAAACCTAATTCATACATACAAACTCTGGAAACAACCTTCTGAAAAAACGGAACTCAATGTAAATTCAAAGAATTTTCTTACAGAGGCAAAAATTACCCATAATTACCAAAGTGGAGTCTATGATTTCAGAAAACTCAATACAATTATACGTGCAAGAGTTTTATAACCTAGCCTTTGCACATATCAAAATGCAAAGAACAGCTTGTCGTAGCCAATCCTATTAAAATTAACTGGTATCTCAAATACATTATGTCAGAAGGAAAAGCTTAGGCTATGTGGAAATTTTTTTCAAATATTCATACACCGTTTTTTACTGCGTTACGTAATTACTAAGTGATTTAAGTAATCACTTCTACACACTAAAACACCAGTGAAATCACAAACTGCATTATTATTAATGGTGGCTAAAGAACGATCAAAGGATGTTTTACACGACATAAACAGTGGAACTGTTCCCTAATCCCAGGATAGTGGAAGAATCTCCAGCTTTACATGGGCTTTACACAGAGCAGTTTCTGTGGACTATCTGTAAGTTTACAGTTCAGCTATCTTTCCTCCATATACCATATACGTGAGAAAAATTAACAGGAGGAGGAGGAAATAAACCCTTGAATTTGAGTGTTTAAGTAAATATGCAAATCATTTCACTGTAGGACAATATAATAAATTGCAGAAGTCCTAACAATAGTATAAGAAATTAGTTACATCCAGGGAAATCTACTTTAAATATTATTTCACATGATATCTGTGATCTGTCATTTGGAAAGCTGAACTGACCACCTAGTAAAGGATTAATGGGACTATTTTATCAGTTTTTAAGTATTTTTACTATATAAAATGAATTTTGTACTGGATACATAATCATAATTGAAAAGTCTGGCAAAAATCTCAAACAATCCTATGGTCCAAACTTCATATAATGTATTTGGCAGCCTTTCAATGAATCTTGTTTCCTTGTGGGGAGTGACACATTTATCAAACACAACACATGCATTTTGCATCAGTGCCATAAAAATTGATCTTCTCTATTTATTTTTGCTTCTAAGCAGCTTCAGTACATGCAGAATTAAAAGTTGGGAGAATAATCCAACCGTAAACTGTTACACCTCAAAACTGAAAAGTAAAAAGCCAAGTTGATTCTAATAAAAAATGAAAAGAAAAAAAAAATCTCCAGCAGAAATGCAACGTACTGTCTTTTTTAACAGCACAAGCTGAAATTACCCACCACAGGAAGAAAAAGATAAAGAAGTTCAAAAGCAAAAATCACTGCTCACAGGATCTTCATCTCTGAGCTGGACATATACCTGCTGAAATTTTGATATTTACATCAGAGATGAACCTGAACCATATTACCCGCAAAAACTATTAAAGTAAAATACTTTCAAACTACACCACTGTCTTTAGAACTCCTACAAATTATGGGCATCTGGAGAAGTTAAGGCATCACGCCTATTTATCTATGGTTAGTGAATTTCAGTAACAGACAGACTGCTAAACTGCGCAAACACCCACTAAGTGCTCTTTTTAGTCTGTGTTTCTGAGCCTCGCTACTCCTGTTATGTCAGTTCAGAGCAATGATGTATCTGCCTGCTTATACATAGAACAGAATTGACTATGTCAGTCGGAAGGGACGTACAACAATCAATCGGTCCAACTGTCTGACCGTTTCATGGCTGATCAAGTTAAAGCATGTTATTAAGGGCATTGTCCAAATGCCTTTTTTAGACACTGACAGGCTGGGGCATCGACCACCTCTCTAGGAAGCCTGTTCCAGTGTTTGACCATGCTTTCGGCAAAGGGGCAAAAAGGATGCTCCTATGCATATTACTCTTACCATTACAGAACCTATTAAGAATCTAAAATAAGAAGATGTATCCTGTGGAAAAAAAAAAAAAACAACAAAAAAACAAAACCAAAAAAACCACAACACCGGGATGCAGACCTTTAGGTCTTTGCCATCACGATCACATCACAAATTGTACAGAAAATCACAAGAAACAGGAATGTTCAGATAAATTGTACTCTCAATCAGACAACATGATTTTACAAATAACCATGCATATTTTTCTAGTTCAATTTCAAACTTTCCCAGTTAACTCAGTCTTCTCACAAGTTTCCTGTTAATCAAACTCAACTATCATGTGAAGTCTTCAAACATTACATGATTACACATTTTCTAGTATTAGCAACTCTTTTACGAAGCATACAAAATACACTGCCCAGGCCTTCACTGAATTTGAATCTAAGGCTTTGAGATCTGCAAGGTTCAGCAGCCTCTCAGAATGTTGCACACTGCCCATCCAAAATCCCACAACTACATATGACAATGTAACATCTATGCTGAGAAAGGCCATGCTAACCATAAGCAGAGTTAAACCAGAAAGGCTTTTGACTTCTCTCAGGGGGTATGTAGAAATATAATAGATAGTTCAGGCTTACCTAGGTGGGGTTTTTTATTTGCAAATTAAGTAGTTAACAAGGAAAAAAAACCCTACACATATGTTTAGATATACATAGATAGGCATATACATATAAAGCACTGAAGTAATTTACATTTTAGGTAGGGATTCAGCAGTTTATTTCACACTTGTACTTGGGAGCACAAACTAAATCAAAATAAAGCAGGTTTAAATATGAGTGCCTACATAAGACATTACACTAGCTTTATACATTCTGCTTAACATCCTGTATTTACTTAAACTATTGATGGTTTATGTTTAGAATAAAAAGGGTAGCCAATGGCATATGCACACAGACAAAAAATTACAAAATTTGAAAGTAATCTATGGTTTGCTGTTCATTCACATCCACGTTGTTCAAACACAGGAACAACAGAGCTGCCCAGGAGGCAAAAACCTCATTGATAAGTGGAGTCTTTGCTGTTACAGATAATCCATTCTTTTTCATTAGCTAAATCCCTCTTTCCTCCAGGACAGAAGATGACAGAAGTAGCTGAATAAGTAATCAAAATACATAAAAAAGGGTAAGTCAAGCCTTACAGTTGTTTCTCTCTTGTTTAGTAAAGCTTACAGTCAGTAAACAAGGCAATTCATTGAAGGCAATGCAACCACCTCAAATACTTGCAATGGGTGCCACTGCTGACTTAGTTACTTTTCACACCTGCGTGATGTAAATAATTTCTTGTGGCGCAAGCCAACAAAGAATCAGGATTTCTGATAACTGAGCAGTGGAACATATAACTGACAACTGCATGTGCAGGCCCTGCTGCTGGAGTGGAGGTAGGATGCGCTGCAAAATAAAGATAGCTCTGCGAGTTACAAAAAGTTAAGGACTCCTTGTGTAAAAATGCAGGCAGAATAGTGCACGACTGATTCTGAACTACTAAGCCTGAAGCAATATAAATGGTTTCACTTCAAGTGCCAGTGATAAATTATGCCGAGTCTGTCCTGGTCTTCCAATCTGCATGCAGGGGAGAGCATGTGTTCCCAGTTCTGCAGAGCTCTTCTGTTGTTTCAGCAGAGATCCAGCCTCAGACATGGAGGGAACCACAGAGTTGTGAACCACATCAGATCTGTGTCACCTGATGCTGCACTCAGACACCACGTGGCATCTCAAGGCCGACAGGTTTGTTGTTACACAGAGGTGTCAGAGGACAGGAAAGTCAGAACACAAAACTGGCTTGGAGAAATAGATAACTCATTTCCTTTCATGTACTAATGTAACCTGTGATTATCACTCAGTGTTTCTAGGTATATGCAGGAAAAACTTGTTCCAGGTTCTGCGTGAATTGCGTTTGCATGGCAAGGTTTTTGTAAAGGAGGGGCTACGTGGGTGGCTTCTGTAAGAAGATGCCAGAAGATTCCCCTATGTCCAATGGAACCAGTGCCAGCCAGCTCCAAGATGGACCCACTGCTGGCCAAGGCTGAGCCCATCAGTGACAGTGGTAGAGCTCTGGGATAACATATTTCAGAAGGGGGAAAAGCTGCTGTGCAACTACAACTGCAGCAGAAGAGTGAGAATGTGCAAGAACAATAACTCTGCAGATACCCAGGTCAGTGCAGACGGAGGGGCAGGGGGGGCTCCAAGCACCAGAGCAGAGATTCCACTGCAGCCTGTGGAGAAGACCATGGTGAGGCAGGTTGTCCCCCTGCAGCTAGCGGAGGTCCATGGAAGACCCCACGCAGAAGCAGGGGGATGCCTGAAGGAAGCTGTGACCCCCCTGGGAAGCCCGCGCTGGAGCAGGCTCCTAGCAGGAGCTGTGGCCCTATGGAGAGAGGAGCCCACACTGGAGCAGGTGTGCTGGCAGGACCTGTGACCCCATGGGGAACCCACCCTGGAGCCGGCTGTGCCTGAAGGACTGCACTCCGTGGGAGGGACCCATGCTGGAGCAGTGCATGAAGAACTACAGCCTGCAGGAAGGACTCACATTGGAGAAGTTCAGGGAGGATTGTGTCCGTTGGGAGGGACCCCACACACTGGCGCAGGGGAAGAGTGTGAGGAGTCCTCCCTCTGAGGAGGAAGTAGTGGTAGAAACAACGTGTGATGAACTGACCTCAAGCCCCATTCCCTGTCTCCCTGCACCACTCAGGGGGCAGAAGGTAGAGAAAACCATTAGTAAAGTTAAGCCTGGGAAGAAGGGAGAGGTGGAGGGAAGATGTTTTAAAATTTAGTTTTTATTTCTTATTATGATACTCTGATCTGATTGATAATAAATTAAACTGGTTTCCCCTGGCTGAGTCTGTTTTGCCCATGACAGTAATTGCTGAGCTATCTCCCTGTCCTTATCTCAACCCAGGAGCCTTTCATTATACTTTCTCTCCCCTGTCCAGCTGAAGAGGGGAGGGACAGAGCAGCTTTGGTGGGCACCTGGCCTCCAGCCAGGGTCAACCCACCACAGTCCTGTTAGTAAAAGTAGAAACAATTGCATAGAATTAGTATACTATGCATTTTCTAGAACACACATAAAAAGAATACAGTCCCTATTCCTGGCAGCATGCAATTAAAAATGCTAACCCTGCAGTTAGCTTTATAGAGACAAATCTTAAAAAAAAAAAAAAAAAAAAAAAAAAAGTAGAAAATCTCTTTGAAACCAACAGTGCTCCTTGCACCTGTATAATTCCAGATCTATGAAAACTGCTGCAGTTTAAGAGACTTCAGGAATCATTAAAACATCACAAAAGGGATGATATTTAGACATGTGACAACAAACAACAGTAGTATTTGGATGAGAGAGAAGGGTAAGATATTGGATGTTAGAAACCAAAGGAGTAGTACATATAGGCAAAATGTAGCTGGATGATCCCAAGAAGAAAAGACAGAAGATGAAAGCCTCAAGGTACAGGAGATCATCTTGATAAAGTGAACATGTGAACCAAAATGCTGAGATACTGCAGTGCAATGATGTCAGGAGTAGAAAGAGAAATGCAAAACTAGTTGGCTGCTGAAGCTGTAAAAGGTCTGGAGGGGGTCTAAGGAGAAAGCCACCAGTTTAGGAAGCAGCGGGAACCAGTGATGGAGAAAGATTGTTAGGCACCATTTGCTTAACAATGCTGCTGTGATAAACCATAGGAAAGGGAAGCCTACAGGGGAACCCTAGCAGTCCACATCAGGTTATGATGTTGTTTCTAATGTTTCATTCATTTCTATGGCAAAGCAGCAGCAGCAGCAAATCCAGAACTGCTGAGGAAAAGCATGAAGGACGACAGCATCTCAGCTAATCTGTTTTGGATCTGATGGATCAATTTCATCACTGAAAGAAGTAACATCAGGAAAGAAAGGATGCTGGAATCATTCTGTGATTCCTCCCAGGACCACCTCTCTTGTATCTGTCAAAGAGCACAGTCCAACATAGCTTTGATTTAGCTTTCCATAACTAATATTTCTTTTCAAAAAACCAAGCATAGCTTGTTTTTTAGACAACAGAAAGGTGCATGACATAGCCATGGTACAATTAAAAATCACACCAGTGCAAAAAAAAGGTTTTGAAATGGAGGGAAAGTCAACCTTCTTCCCTTCACATGCTTCTTAAAGCTGCAGTTCATGAGCTGAGTTCATGTATTAAGCATCCATGGTAAATATTTGCAAAATACAACTTATGGGATGATGGAACCAAAAGAATATTTAAAAACATACTTTAAAAAGACCTAAGGTGTAAAGTGCTACCTAGTGTTACAACTTTTATTCTTCATTCCTTTTCTATTCTGAGTAAAATTGTAAAAGAAAACAGAAGAGACAAAAGTAGTATGTTTTTCCTCAAAAAGTCATTATGGCATTTTGTTACTTTCTTATACAGAAGCAATTCTCAGAGCACATAATGAGTTCTTCATGTCAACTCCTTAGCAAATTAAATTAAACTTTTTTCAATAAATGTTGTTATTTACATTAAGTCAAGTCATTAAAAAGATGGCAGAAAAGTTTCACTAGTAGTGAAAACCATTTACAATGCAGTCTGCCAAACAGCTTACATAGGCAAGCCAGGCTCAGTGCACAGAATGCTGCCACAAACCACCGTAAAACAGGTATTTGCATTAATGTATTGACACTGACACCTCCCATGACTAGCTAATGTTCAATACCTGTGCTACAAAATTTTACATTTGCTATGCACTGTAGCTGAAAGCATTTTATTCCGCATCCATGTAATAGTGAATAAATTTATAATTTAACTCTCACAAAGCACAAGCAATAGCTAATGCCAGGACACTACCAGACAGTCAGATTTTGTTACAACAATGAAGGATGTTACTAATCTGAAATTTCTGTCCTCAGACCTACTGTGTCCACTGCTGTTGCACAGCAGAAGCAAACACACTGCAGCTGCTCAGCCCACTCAGCCACGCAGAGGCTAAAGCACCATCTGAGGGGCTAACAATCAAGCTGGAAATTAAGGGCCAAGAAATCGTTTGGACCAGGCTTTATCCAGTGGAGTTCAACATGGTAAAAAGAATACTCAGCAGAGTGAACTGAAGTCCATGTTTGTCAATTTGAACTGCAGCAGATTGTCCTAATGCATTTGGTACAAGGTGGGAGGCAGCTCTATCACAAAAAGGAGTGGGTAAGAAATGCCTTGCTAAATTCCTCAACAGAAGTTGAATCCCACAAAATCAAAAGTATTCTGTAACACACCATCAGGATTATACTCATTCTCAGACTGGAAATCCCAGTACCAGCACATTTAAAACAAGCAGGGTGCTTACCAGGGATAGATGGGCATCTGAGAGATGAAAGCACCTTAGGCAACTGCAGCTAGAGTCCAAAAACGTATAGCCAGGGGAAAAAAATAGTTCTACAGGAACAGAAGGAGATAGCTTGGCAGGAAGGGAAGAACATATGGAGGAACTGCATGGCATAATTCACAAGAAGCCTAAAGAAGGGGTTTAGTACTGCCACAAAGGGAAGAGACCAAGGTGAGTACTGCAGAGTCTTTGGGTTGTGGTGGAATATACTCACGGTTCACTACCCAACCTTGCACACTTCCTTTGGGGCAGATAATCCACTCCATTTTTTCTGCACACTCTGCGTAAACCCAGGTTGGATGAAAATTAGGTAGTTTTTCAAGGTGCTGCTCCAGCTAATGTAATCTGTTCTTGTTATTTGCTCAATTTCATATAATTGGCTGCTCTGAATTACTGTTACTTTTGCTCATGTCAAATTTCTAGTCTTTATACCAAGAAACGGCTACTTGATGGACCATGTTTTTAGGAAGATAAAGAATAACTTTGGTCCTTTTCTGTTCCATTGGTGTTGTAATTCATACTATAAACAGAAGCTTGTTGGGGGGGAGAGTTGACAAATCATTCTGTCATTTTAATTTTAGTAAGACTTATACCACACCTATTACTGAACACTTCACCCTCCATCTGTGCCTTTTCTGTATTAAGTATTGCCAATTTCACATAGATGTCATATAAAACTGTGCATTAAAATGAACATTTCTTCCACTTATTGGTGCCTGCACTGAACTGTTTTACCTACACCTCTGCTTCAAGATATACATGTCCTAAATCCATCCAACTGTTTCAGCCCTTTTCCATTCCAACAGATTTTTCTCATGTTCACCAATGAATACATTAAGATTACTTTTTTGGCTTAAATGGACCAGCTCCTCTCTACTGCGATCTGAAGGGTAATGAACAGGGCCAAAAATGGTTTGGAATTACTTGTTCTGTTCAGCGACTATGGATTATTTAATATAATCACAGTTAAGATAAGAGATATTTTTCAGTTTCCTTAGGGTAATGTTTTTCTGCTTCTACTATAGGTTTGGCTTTTTTTTTTTTTTTTTATTAGATATGACTATCTACATTTATAAAGTAGCATGGTATTTCATTACAGTCTCCTTAATTTTTTTTCTAGTGAATAAGGATCATTGTAAGAAAAGTTCTGAAAATAACTTCTAGGTTTTCTCAGAAAATTTCAATTATATTAATCCAAAGTGCTTGCAATTTTCTTCTTGACTGCAAAATTTCTGTCAGTTTAATCTAGGCATCCATAATATCTGATTAAGTTTTGTTTTGTTTTAGAGGAATACTGTTTATCATAAAACTTCTATTTATTATACTGAGGACTCTTTCTAGAAAGGACCACAGAAGGATACCACAGCACTGAAGCATATTGGACTGTGGCTCCCTCTAGACACGCCTTGTTTCGCAATGCAGCTGAGTAAGCCATATTTTCTGTTCTTGCATCTTTAGTTCCCAGGTACTCACAAAAATTCGTTACAGAATTCTCAGGGCTCAGATCCCTGCAAAAATAAGCTATTTTTATTTTTCTTTCTCTCTGGCAGATGAAAACACAATGCAATGTGGCTACATCCTCACAGATACAGAGTTAAAACTGCTTTTGCCAACTTTTTTTTAATGAGTAATCAAATCCAGCTTAAAGTTCACATTTTCCATTGCACCGTGAAAACAACACATTAGAGATTTCACTACCAGGCCTCACTAAGGCAGAAAAGCAACAGCCAAGGACAGAGGGAAATGACTTAGTATTATGCCGGTTATATACCAGATTTTCAGGTTAAGAAGCAGGAACACCAAAACAGAAACAGTGTATGCTGGATGTCCTCTAACTGTTGTCCAGAAGTCAATGTTTTTCTGCAGTCCCTGGAAGTGCTCCCCTGCACTCCTCTTCTCTGCCACTGCCAGCAAGTGGTTCCCCGTCAGAGCACTGTGCAAACAGAACTAAAAAGAGAAAGAATCAGGAGTGCTCCCGCTGTACAAAGTAAATTAAGTCAAGAGGATATTGATGAGATTACTAATTTATTTAACACATACATTGAATTCAGAATGGAAATAAAACTTCATCTGTAACCATTCATCAGCTCTATATTGCCTAGGGCCATGAGCCTGCTGCTAGCCTGTTCTTCGGTTTCCTGGGTTTTGCCCAATTTAGTTACATTTTGATTTTTCTCTCTTGTGCTGTACTTCATTTGTGACTCAAAAATTTAAAACATAAGTGTTTTAGTTTATGGCAGTCAACAAGATGTCACCTCACAACCTTTAAAATGACAGATGCCATTTTTTTTGTAAAAAGAATTCCTTGCTGAAAACCAACTGGGAAAATAAATTTACACTAGCAGCTGGTCTTCTTGACTGCCTAGATAACCCTTCTCAAGGAGAGGAAATATACTCACTCCTTATTGTAGGATTTTGTCTCATCCAGGTAAACTGGAAATAACTCAAGAGAACCACACCAGGAAAGGCAAAACAAAAACAAACGCCACCCCTAATTCCTACAGCTTTCAATGTCTTTTTCATATTCTGAGATCTGTAGAATAAATAAATGGTCATCTGGATATGTAGATTAGTCTTCAGTTACAGGTTTTTAAGACAAGTTATTTTGTTCCCTCAAGGATTGTTGTAGGGGAAGCTCAAATATTGTTCAATTTGTGAGTCCTGACAGACATGCAGCATAGAGCCAAAATGGCAAAAAACACAGAGGATTGCAATATTCAAGCAAAATGAGAGAAAACTTCTCAGACCCACCTCCTCCTCTCTCAGATAAGGTATTACTCTAGAAGACACGTTTGCCATCCCAAGTGGGATCACACTTCTGCACAGTAGTGTTTGTACTGCCCTAACCTGTTGTCATTACTCTAGTAAATCAAACCGCAGAACAAAACATCAATCAATAGGTGCCTCTACCCCAACTAACACAGTTTTCCGTTGGGTGGAAAAGGGATATCAAACTGCAGAGAAGAAAGGAAACAAGCCAGATGACTGAAAAGTAAAAAAAGAAAAAAAAATAAAAAACTATGTTTCAAGGGACACAAAATAGAAAATAGGGAAAAAAAGTTGTAAGCAACTGAATGGGACCACAGCAGGAAGAGCAAGGTAAGACAGCTACCCGCCAATACCATCAGGGTGCTGAGAAGGGAAGGTCTGAGCAGCCTGGCCTTTCTCCTGTCACATGCATGCTCAACTACCCAAGCAAATGAGCATTGCTCTGAAATCTTACAGCCACTAGAAGAGCCCTTCAGCAAATCAACATGGCTGTAGTACCACTAAGAAAGCACTTCACTCTGAGGGTTTCTTATATGCTTCTTGTCCTCAGCCCTGCAAGTTCTAGTTTCTCTCAAGACAGTCATTTTCTGACCAACTTTAATATTTTCTTTCCCTCTGCTCCTTTTACATCTGCTTCCCCTCAGCCCCTCCTTCTCCTCTTCCTTTTCTTTACCTTCCCGTGCTTATTCCACTGTGCCTAGGTCTCACCCACTCTGCTTCAAGCTAGTGTTATCAACTTACCTTGAAATACACACAGACACTTGTGACAACAGCAAGAATCAACTACCTGTTGACCACAGGGAGCAGAGGTTTATACAGTATTAGCTTTTAAAAGGGGCTCAGAACACAGACACAGTACCAATTCATTGAGACGTTTATATTTCCAGTAAAAGGGGAAGTTAATAAAGATAACATTAGCAGGAAACATGCTGAAAACTAAACCCAGTTCACTGAGTTCTGATTATTGCTTTTTATGCTAAATCCTGAACAGAATAATGAAGCTAAGATGACCATGTAACAAAATGCCTATGTGATTGAGTTCAAGAAAAGACAATGAAAGGAGTAAGGGTTTTGCTTTCGCTTTTTTGGGTGGGATGTTCAGGAAAGTGGGGCATTTTTGCATATGGGACTAGAACATGAGAATAGAGCAAATCAATAAGACAAAGATTATTTTTTAAGCCTCATCCACAATTTTAAAATTCAACTTCAGTAAAAACTCACCTAAACCATGGTTCTGAGAGCAGCTGAAAAGTTTTTGGAAATGTTTTGGAAATGCTGAAGCATTTCCTTTTTTTATGCCTTGATATAGCTATCTTAAAGAGCAATCTAATCACCTTTATGCCTTCATCCAAAACTATTCACTTCTATTCAACATATTCAAACAAATATTGGAGTGCTGTCATCTCTACGTTTTGAGATATATGCGCCATTTCAATAATGATAGCTTGTTTGGGGGTTGTTTGGGTTTGGGTTATTTTTGGACAACTTCATGAGAAAAGCAATATATTCCTGGATAAAAACCCTATATTACTCAGCTAGAAGTCACTACACAGAATGTATCTACTTTTACGCAAGAGATCTAATTTTAGTTATTAGCTGCCCTGGGTCTGACATAACATATGAGTTCTGAAATGCACTTAATCCATCTGCTGAACCTGCACAGAAATAGATTGTTTCACATGATGACTGGGAACATATCCCTTTCCTTCTCTGTTAACAGTATAGAGCCTAATAAATGTAGGCTGTGACGACTACACTAAGATATGCACAGCTGGGCAATACACGTATCCCTCTCTACCCATTGAATCAGAACATTAAAACTTCTTTTGTCCATCTCACTGATTTACACCAGCAATACTCTAGAACAAGCAAATGTCTGTCTTACCCAGTCTTGCAAAGTGAGACACACTTAACCTCAACATTGACATAACCGATAACCAGTGCAAATTTTAAAGACTGGAACACAACAGTGCCCAATACAGAGAATTCCTGATCTTGGTTGCTGCTTTCAGTGCTACATCTCTACAAACACAACCAGTTAGTATACAAAGTTTAACACAAAACTTTCTTGCACAGTACCTGCGTGCAACTCTGTGCTGCTGTCACAATATTATCATTTTGGTAGATTCAGTTATTCTAAAATTGTCACACACATTTACTCACTCAATGATATTAACATTGCCTTTGTGAGCAGATAAGAAACCATGCACTACTTGAATAAAATAAATAATTAAAATTTAATCTTTCTCCTTCCTCCCAAGATATTAAATGTTACTTTGTATTTGACAAGACCTCAGGCTAGCTCAGTGATTGCCTTTGTACCTTCCCATGACTGGGAGAACAGAGGTTTTTCCTGATTGTTTTCTCTCCCAGTACTTACACTGTTAGGGTGGGACCACTTCCAGTTTGGCAAAAAGACAGCAGGCAAGCATCTGTACAGTGTCCCAGAAGAGATGCATTGTTGAATGTAAATGGATACGAATAAATAAATAAATAATAAAGATATTAAACCATCAGATTAAGAACTCTTCCACCTGCCAAAGTTTTGATGTATAAATTGAATGTTTAATGGGCTGCACTAATATAATTAATCATAATTATAGAAGTAGACTGACTTTGTAGCTCCATTTTTTGTTGTGATTTTCCCTAGTAAATTGACATCTTCAGCTAACTTTTGCATTCCCACTTGTAATAACTACATTTTTTAGGCTCTTAAACTTTAAAATCTTAAAGCAGAAGGAATTTTTTGTAATCCCATAACCTCCAAAATTCCTTTTTTATCAGTATGATTAGAAGGACAAAAAGGAAATGTCACTTTCCTTTTCTCTGCAAACAGCGGGAGAAAAAGTCTAGTAACGTATGCAACCTGATAGGCTTCCATCCTGCTCTTAAAATGGTTAATTCAACTGGATCTCCTGCATACAATCCCCCTAGATAGATTTTCCCCATTAACTTAAATAACAGCAAATATAAATCTTGACATAATCTTCCTGAACTTTATTGTCCATCAAGCATATGGAGTCTTCTTTGCCAGAGAGAAACTCAGTCATTTTTACACTCCTGGTGTGGATCCAGGAGATTATATCAGCATGGCTAGCAGGGTGAATCAGCAAAATAACTGTACCTCTCTGTCTTGTATTGAATTCTATCAGATTACAAAGTCTTTTAATGGCACACAAAGCTTCAGACACTACCTTATATTTATCACTGTAGATAAACAGACTATAAGTTACCATCAATGCCAGAACCCATACTCGGTAACAAATGTGGATCTGACAAGATGAACATCACCAAGACCTGATAGTCTACCTCTCTCCATTCATAAACATGGATCAGGGGTACTATAGCTGCTACAGCCAAACCATTGATTTCTCACTGTAGATCCTTGCTCTGGGTACCTGCACATGTAACTTATTTTATCATTTTCCTTTCATGCCAATTTTGACAGGAAGCAAAGGTTTTCCTGCTGGAAGAGGGAAGCAAATCTGCCTTCCACACATGTCATGAAGCAAGGTGGGGTGGGCAGAAAAAGGCCAGTTTAAGACTTACAATAGTTGAGAAAAGTTGCAGCATTTACTTTAGTCATGAGTTAGTTGCACTGGGCAGTGCAGGGTGGGGGGAGCATTAGCCAACAGTCAGCAAAGTGAGGGCATTTGGGAGCACATGAAGGGTAAGAAAAAGCTGAAAAAGGACAGTCCAGGAAAAAAAAACAAACAACCAAACAACCAAACAAACACACACAACCTTAGAGATGCCACCTGGAGAAGATGGAGAAAATATTCAAAGCAGTGGATCATATTTCAGTAACATTGTATTTGGAAGACAGCTGGAAGGCAGTGTGTGACTAAGAACATGGGCTGACAGACCCTCATGGGGTACAACCTTGCATAACCAGTTTCAATGGGCTACCTTTTCCTTTCTTTTTGATAGGATAGCCAGCCTTAATTTCCCATAAGTTTAACCATTAGATTCATGAGGACCTCTGAAATTCTTTAGTCTATGAAATCCTGCAGACATATTTCTAGATTTTTTAAGACCCTACACAATGATCAAGACTCTTAGGTGTAATTACTATTTACTTGAAAATACAGTCATGATGCTGTTACTTCGTATGGGTAGATAGACAGATAGATGGACAGACATTTATATTAATCATAGATTACCTTCCATGTCCCCACAGACTAGAGTTTAACAACACTATAAACTATGTAGAATCAGCAGATAAGCAGATTTGTAAAGAAAACAAATTAGACAAATCTTTTGTTCAACTCTTCTGTAGCTCAAGAACTAATGCATCATCACTGCTCTAAGTAAACCATATAGAGAAGATATTTTTTAAATTTATTTTTTACCCCAAGCCCTCAGCATATGGAGAAAAAACAGTGATAAACAAGGATTTCTTTTCTCAGTAAGACACAGGCACACAACAAATCTCAGGAGGAAAGTTCCTTTGCAAAAATGGAAAAGTTAAAAGGATGTCTCAATGTTGTGCTTGGAAATTAATCTTCTACTTAATCAAACCCATATGGATAAAAAATATTTTTCCTGTCAACAAGATCTAATTTAATAAGACCGAGACTCTTACAAAATAGACAACTACAGCCCCAGATTTCTTAGATGTCTCTGACTGTATTGTCCAGAGTGGCAGTTTTGATAACTTAAGCTTTGGAACAAAATTTGCTCTAAAAATAGAGCTTTTTATAGATTTGAGCATTCTGAGCATCAGAGCGCTGGAATAGCCTGTCCCTGGGAGTTCAAAATTCACAGTACCCTATACTGAAGCCAATTACCTCAAAATTACTATCATTAGTAACTAAAAGGCAAGAATGGGTTAACACACTAGTGTATGAGATACCCAGTTGCATTTGCATCCAGGAACCTTGACTGAGACTGTAGCCAGAAGCCAATATTGTTTGTCAGCGTCTACCTCTATTTTGTCACACAACAGGGCAAAAAGTCGCACAGCAAGCAGGAATACACCCATCTCCTAGGAAACCGCACTAACCACTCAGTTTACTCAAGAAGAATGATCTGCTTCTTGCTCAGTCCTCCTCTTAACCCATGAATTTAGCACTCTCCCCTGCATAACTAATCATCTTTCATGTTGAACATGGGGACTGAATGTTACCGTTACTACCCAGGTAGAACGAAAGACTATGAGTCAGTAGCCTGACTGCTCAATGAGATTTTCAAAATTTGGATCCAAGCACCCATAAGCGGAGGAAGACATGCAACCTAGGGCTCTCACTTGCTGGGCAAATAATGACCTAACCACTGTAACATAAAATGCAGTTGATATCAAGTGTCACAAGCTACTTCTTTTCCCCTCTCTCTCTTTCTTTTTTTTTTTCTCTTTTTTTTTTTTTTTTTAATAGTAACTTCTTATTGTGTTATATCAGCTCTTAGTCCTCTACTCAGGCCAAACCTCTTAGGGAATTTTGACAGGCATAACCTAGGTGATCCTCAAACCAGAACATTTCTGTACGTGTAGAGCAGAACCGGAGGGAGGGACTTCTCAGGAGAAACTTCATGAGTTTTAAGTGCTCTCTCACTTGAGCAGTGGGCCTTTCAGAGCACACTTTAGGATTCAAGTCGTTAAATTCTACCTGTTTTAGGTGGAAGTCCTTTGTTTCAGCTGCTCCTCATTAACAAAAGAATGTGAATTTCCCTCTCTAATTCATAACTCGCTGTTGTGTATTGCAAAATTAAGGACATTACAAACTACCTTTAAGTCTAGTATTCACCATTCTTCTTGCATCACTTGAAAAGTCTTATTTCCTTCCTTCCTGCCCAACTTCCTCTGCGCCAAACTCTACCTTCGTTTGCTTTGCTGCAGATTTTTTTACATTTCCAATATGTTTAATGTAGTTCCTTAAGGCTGAAACAGGAAAGCTGAATTTTATTTTTCAGATACATGGGGATGTGACACCTCTTCATACATTTCAAGCTGGGGTAACCAGCAATGTTTTTGTGCAAGAATATGGTTTCAAACGAAGCTACACTGCATGCTTATAGGATTAAAAAGATTCAAATATAGGTAGCATCTGCATGCATGTACAATGTTACAAGGATTCCATTCAGGGTGTAATTTTCAAGACATAACTTTACATTACATTATATTTGTCAAATTATTGAACCTCTATCACAGAATTATCGAATAGTCAGGGTTGGAAATGGACCTCTGCAGATCATCTAGTTGAACCCACCTATTAAAGCAGTTTCATCTAGACCAGGTTGCAAAGTTGTGTCCAGATGGGTTTTGAATGTCTCCAGAGAAGGAGACTCCACAACTTCTCTGGGTAACCTGTTCCAGTGCTCTGTCACCCTCAAAGTAAAGACTCTTGTCCTCATATTCAGAAAGAACCTCCTGTGTTGCAGTTTGTGCTGCCTGTTGCCCCGTGCCCTGTCTCTGGGCACTACCAAAAAGACCCTGGCCCCATCCTCTTGACACTCACCTTGAAGATACTTGTATGCATTGGTAAGATCCCCTCTCAGTCTTCTCCAGGCTAAACAGGCCCAGCTCTCTCAGCTTTTCCTCATAAGGGAGAAGCTCCAGTCCCCTCATCATCTTCATAGCCTTCTGCTGGACCCTCTCCAGTAGCCCCCTGTCTCTCTTCAACTAGAAAACCCAGAAGTGCAGATAGTACTCCAGATGGGGCCTCACCAGGCCAGAGTAGAGGGGCAGGATCACCTCCACCTGCTGGCCACATTCCTTGTAATGCACCCCAGGATCCCATTGGCCTTCTTGGCCACCAGGGCACACGGCTGGCCCATGGGCAACGTGTTGCCCTTCAGCACTCCAGGTCCTTCTCCTAAGAGCTGCCTCCCAGCAGGTCAGCCCCGGCCTGTGCTGGTGTGTGGGGTTGTTCCTCCCCAGGTGCAGAACACTAGACTTGCCATCACTGAACTTCATCAGGTACCTCTCTGCCCAGCTCTCCAGCCTGCCCAGGTCTGGCTGAATGGCAGTGCAGCCTTCTGGTGTGTCAGCCACTTCTCCCAGGTTTGTACCACCAGCAAACTTGCTGAGGGCACATTCTGTCCCTTCATCCAGGTCAGTGATGAATAGGTTGACCAGGACTGGACCCCAGTACTGACCCCTGGGGAACACCGCAAGCTACAGGCCTCCAGCTGGACTCTGCGCCGCTGATCACAACCCACTGAGCTCTGCCATCAGCCAGCTCTCGATCCACCCCACTGCTCACTCATCTGACCCACGCTGCCTGAGCTTACCTATAATGGTGTTATGCGAGACAGTGTTAAAAGTCTCACTGAAGTCAATCTAGACAACATCCACCACTCTCCCCTCATCTACCCAGCCAGTAATTCTATCATAGAAGGCTATCAGGTTGGTCAGGTATGATTTCCCCTTGATGTATCCATGCTGACTGTTCCTGATGACTTTCTCTTCCTCTATGTGGTTCACAGTGACCTCCAGGCTGAGCTGTTCCATCACCTTTCCAGGGATGGAGGTGAGGGTGACCAACCTGAAGTTTCCCAGGTCATTCTTCTTGCCTTTTTTGAAGACTGGAGTGACATTGGCTTTCTTGCAGTCCTCAGGAACCTCTCCTGTCCTCCATCCTGTTACTGCTGATGTACTTGAAGAAGGCCTTCTTGCTGTCCTTGACCTTCCTCACCAGATTTAATTCCACATGGACCTTATCCTTCCTCATCACCTCCCTGTATGTTCTGACAACATCCCTATATTCCTCCCAAGTGGCCTGTCCCTTTTTCCACATCCCATAAACTTTCTTCTTCTGTTTGAGTTTTCATATTTCATAATTCCTTTCATATTGAGAATAAAGGGATCAGGATCCAAAAGCATGAGGATGACATTGATTCAAATTATATTCCTTCTAACTTTTTGCTTTGTAGTATGATAAAAGCTTAAGAATTAAAAAAAATATATTTCATGTACCAAGAGACTAACTGAAATACTTTTAACCCTATCAAGAAAAAGCTATTACAACAGCATCCCATACACACGTTGCTGTAGATGTTTTTCACAAGTAGTTTATAGATAAGGCACCATTCTCTAAAGTGAAACAATGGGACAAAATTAAAAGTCAGGGACAGATTAATGTTAAGAACAGTGAGAAAATTTACTAAATCTCCCACAGAAAAGGCTTTCTATATTATTTTTCATGGATTTAATTGTTTGTTATTCTTTTTTCACAAAATTCAGAACCAGAGAAACTATAGACTCAGTTGGAAATTTAAGCTTTAGTCTCATGATAGGCTTTTATGAATTTGGATAAATACTGCAGAAATGAGCTTAACGCATATTTATTCTTTTTCTTTCAGATCACCTCATGCTTCCCCAGATATTTTACCCCTTGCATAGACACTGACATGCAATCTTCAGATACAAAATTTCCTCTGCATTGCCACCTCATTCTATATACAGGGGATGGATTGAAAAAACAACAAGGATTACAGCTGTACAGTCAGTACTCCTCAAATTTTTGCTATTTTATTCTGTAACCAAAGCAGCATTCTTTCAAATTTCATACATATGTACATGTTAATCATCATTTGCATTTCCTAGTCAATATTTACCTTGAAATAAATGGAATTTTTCCATTTTGTTCATGAACATTCTACTTCAGTTCCTCCACATTTACAGATTAAATCCTTTTCCACTTTTAATCAGCCTTTGAATTATTACAATTAGAATACTGCATTTTTCACACATATACGATACTGGAACTCTTCATTTTTTAAAATGTCTCCTTTGAGCGGTGTACAGAAACTTCTAGAGATAACTATCATTGCAAAAAAAACCCTAACTGAATTGACAATGAAAAATAAAAAAAGTAATAAAAAGAAGAAATCTCAGCTTTTATCATATCACCCAAACTGAGGCTTCAGGGGGGAAAATTCTTTTTTAATTGCAGCTCAGAAGCCAAGTTCTTCACAACAGAATTGAAAGAAACTCTGAATCAAGCTATTACATAAATTTCTGTAGCAGGTCAGCATTTGATTTTGTGTTTTATTTCTCCAAGATTAACTGAAGAAACTTTACAAAGAAGGCTTTCTGAATTATATATTAAAATGCATGACAGTCCAAAGTGTACACGGCAGTTTGACTTACTTTAATATTTACTTCAGCATCAAAACTATATTGCTAACTTTGTTCTGCCACATGAATTTCAATTCACTGTGGCATTTAGCTTGGACCATACTTCATGCCTCCATAGCACTCATCCAAGGGCAGGAGAAAGTCACAGCATCCCCATGCTAGGCAGGATATCGAGTTTGTGACACAGGAGCAGGACCTATCTGGGATTTTTTATTGCTAGGCTGGGGAATTGGTGAGAGATGGACTGCATGTATGGATCTCTGCTGAAGAGACAGCAGACTAAGACCACGGAGGTTTGGAATGAAATACTTTCAAAGAATCATTTAGGTTGGAAAAGACCTTTAAGATCATCAAGTTCAACCGCTAACCCAGGACTTAAACCTTGTCCCTAAGCACCACATCTACAGGTTCTTTAAACATGTCCAGGGATGGTGATTCCACCACCTCCCTGGGCAGCCTGTTCCAATGCTTCACCACCTTTTCAGTGAAGAAATCTTTCCTAATATCCAATCTAAACTTCCCCTGGGGTAGCTTGAGGCCCTTTCGTCTTGTCCTGTCACTTGTTATCTGGGAGAAGAGGCCAACACCCACCTGTCTATAACCTCTTTTCACATAGTTGTAGAGAGCAACATGGTCACCCCTTGAGTCACCTCCTCTTCAGACTAAACAAGCCCAGTTGCCTCAGATGCTTCTCATATGACTTGTTCTCTAGACCCTTCACCAGCTTTGCTGCCCTTCTCTGGACACCCTCCAGCACCTCCATGTCCCTCTTGCACTGAGGGGCCCAAAACTCAACACAGTATTTGAGGTGCATCCCCACCAGTGCCGAGTATAGGGGGGACGATCACCTCTGTTATCCTGCTGGCCACACTATTTCTAATATAAGCCAGGATTCTGTTGGCCTTCTTGGCCACCTGGGCACACTGCTGGCTCATGTTCAGCTGGCTGTCCACCAGCACCCCCAGGTCCTTTTCCTCCAGGCAGTTTTCCAGCCACTCTGCCCCAAGCCTGTAGCAGAGTGGGGTTGTTGTGACCCAAGTGCAAGTCCCTTGAACCTCTTACAACTGGCCTTGGCCCATCTGTCCAGCCTGTCCAGATCCCTCTGCAGAGCCTTCCTGCTCTCAAGTAGACTAACACTACTCGACAACTTGTCATCTGCAAACTTAATGAGAGTGCACTCAATCCCCTTGTCCAGATCGTTGATAGATATTAAACAGGACTGGTCCCAGTACTGAGCCCTGGGGAACAACACTCGTGACCATTACAATGGAAGTAACTCCATTTGCTACTACTCTTTGGGCTATTTCTGTGACAGACCTCAGCTCTGAACTTGAGCAAGCATCTGTTTCTCTTTGTATTGTTTCCAGTCTCTAGAAGACAGAGTAAGTGGGCCATAGTAATGCTCAATATTATAAATATTTTTAAAATATCAAACACCATATTCACAGTTCTTTCTAACAGTGATGAGAGTGATATTCATCTTGGAAACAGCAACAGTTGTTTATATTGCACAGAAGGAAGAACAGTGACACTGTGAGCTGTTCCAGGCTAAATATTTGCCATCCCCTTTGTACTGCTTTTTATATTTACTGCAAAGCCCTTCACAAGTAGGAAGCTTCAAAAGATTAGTATAAAGTGGAAGAAATGACAGGAGGATGTGAGCTCTTGACTGTTGGGTTTAATGTGTGGGAAGCAACATGTTCTTTGGTTGCTTCTTCCTCCAGGGGCCCAGGCCCCCTAGCTACCTTAATTCTTCTCTTCCTTCCTCTTCCTTTTCTTTCTATTCCCTTCTTCCTCCTTTATCACCCAACACTCCACAGAAAGGCAATTTCCAAGTCTTCTTGTTTATATTTGCATTAGATTGAGTCAGGCAACCTTGGCCTCTGCTTTCATCATGTGCAACTGAAAGCACCGCACAGACACGCCATCTGCTAGTTAGCCAGCTCCAGGCCTGGGAGCGTTGCAACCACCTCAGCACCATGCCACACTTGCATTAATTAACACAGGCACATGCTGATGTGGGTATAATGCTTCCAGAGCCTGACAAGTATCTGTGTTGTGTTCTGTAGGTATAACTCCTGATTGTCATAAATACCTTTGCATTATACTTTACAATGCTTCCATTTGATTAACTCCTATATAACCCACTTGGGTTTATTTATTTATTTATTTTTGCAATATTCTTCCTATCTGTTCTGAGTTGTTTGGGTTTTTGGGGTTTTTGGGTTTTTTTTTTTTGGGGGGGGGGTTGTAATATTCTTCCTATCTGTTCTGACTTCATCATTATATTTGCTCTTTTTTGGCTTGCACAGCCTTTCTTCTCTTGTCTTGGTATCTCTGTTCTAAGAACAGTTTACTGTTCTGTTGTCCTTTCAGCTTTTTTAAAAATTTATCAATTAATTTTTTTATTACTACTTTTAACTTCCTCTACACCCTGTCCTTCTTGAGTAGGAGGCTGAGTACGGGAGCATGACCCACAAAAGCAACAGTGTTTCTCCAGAGGAACTCAGCACTTGAGTTCTGTAATGCCATTAACCACTGCAACACAGATGAGTTGACAGCTACAGTGTTCTTTCTCATTTTCTATTTATGGAGCTCGCTTCCTGCTTTCCTAGAAAGAAAGCCTTAAGGCAATAGTAGGAGAGAGGAAGTCCTAACGCTAGACTTGCAGCCTTCCAGCATTTCAAGTATTTTTAGGCTGAGAAGACAAAGATTTCTATTCTGCAGTACCTCATGGTATCTGTTTTACAGAGAGAAAAAGAAGGCTGCAGGCAGCTGCTTCCTGCATTTGCACCAGCTCTTGGCAGTTCTCTGCTCCCACAGGGTGTTAGTTGCTTCTATCACTCTCCACATGCTCTCTGGTGACAGAAGAACACCACCAAAAGCACAACGAAGAGACCTGTCCCTTAGGGGCCTTATACATCTAATATCTAATGGCCTGTCTGTGGCTCCTTTTATGGCTGTTGAACTAAGAAGTTCTGAGCATACCAGTCTAACCTAGCAATTTTGATTCAACTTTTGCTAAGCTATCCCTCCCAAGTTTTCACTGCACAGTGCATCAGCCAAATACACAGGAAATGGATAATTTCTTCTGACTCCGCACAGAGATTTGTAATAGTAATGTTAAATTTCCTAGGAATGGAAAATGCATGGCTGTGGAAGCACCAGAAGGAACAAGAAATGAAACGGATAAAAGGATGGCAAGTTTTGATGACACAGCCCAGCATGAAGATCCCAGTATATCTATCTACATGTGGTTTCTCAGCAACACCCAGAGTAGGAAAACAAAGGGCAGTCTAAAACACAGGATAGACCAAAGCCATTTGGAGATGATGGCAGGAAGATAACAAACTGATCTGAAGCCCTCAGTCATCCAGACACAGAGAGAAGAAGCAGTAAGTAAGCAGAGCTGTCTAAAGGCTATCAGAGGTCGAACAGGATGGAGACACACCAGGCCACAACCACCATCAGATCACAAAGCACATTCAGAAAACAGCCCTGGCTGCCAACCATGCTAACCAAATGTGTCTTCCTCTTTCTCCAGTCCACTTACACAAAAGGAGGGCAGTCATCCTCTAGAGACTATGTGGGCCACAATATTCAGCCATCTTAAACATTAAAAAAGGTATTTTAAGGAGAACAACCTATCAAGGCATAAATCCAGAGGCAGCAACTTAAACCAAAGCACTTCCATACATATAACTGCCTCTTACCAAATCTTATTCCCCTTGGAGCAAATACCAAAGAAAGAATATCATCATCTGAAGGAAAACTAACTAAACCTGTGTTTTTTCTAAACAGAAGAAAGTAACATTAACTGAAACAGCACAATGAGAAAATATGTCCAATTATATCTGAATATAACTGAAAAAAAAACAATCTCAAATATGAAAACCTAGAGAATCTGGAGAGACTTTATGAGGCATTCATAAATGTTCTGTAAAAGTCAGCATGCAGTCAATCATTTATGCCAATATGCCACAGTGTCAGCAAAAACAAATATGGCTGGCCAATAACTTCTGGCACAGCTCTTACCCTGCAATAAAAACTTCTTCAGACGGTTGTTTATATGGGATATATCATTCCTCTGTGCAAAGATTTTGTAGATTTTTTTTTTCCCAATCAGCTTCTGTGGCTGACTTCAACCATCTTTATCAGACTGAAAAACAGATTCAAAGTGTGTCCAGCAAAGGTATAAATGCAATTTTTTTACAAGCATTACAGCAAGTGGTCTAAACTAATGCTCAACCTATCTAATGACAAACCAATTAAGGAATTAAATACTCTTAATTTCACTTTAGGCAAAGCCTCTGTTTGTCATGTAATGAATTGGTGGGAAGTGGATGCCTGGTGGCAGGGTTCTGAATGGGACTGTTTCACCACAGGTACCTTTGCAACTCCAGTTGCAATTGCTCAGATCTCAGACAACTTCCCTGAAAACAGGTTGCAAATATCACTAATTTGGGGGGAAGGAGGGGGGGGGGGGTGGGGCGCAGGGCGTGTTTGTGGGGAGAGACAGGAGGTGTCTTTTGGAATCTACATTTATGTAAACTCCCTTATTTGCTACATAATTACATTACAGTACAAGGTCTTGGTGGGACTAAAGAAAACTTGTGTGACAAAGTACTCTGAGAATAGCTGGGAACCAGGGTAGCCTCCTGAAAAATGTCTGTAAACATGTATCCCCCAAAGGGCCAATTATTCTGCAACTCCAGAATCAAAATTAATTCTTTCATATACATTGGCTGAGTCACTAGCTGGTTTCAGAGTTAGGACCAAGACCCGAAAATAACACCTGAAGTTTGTAACTGATCAAAAATAAAATAAAATTAAAAGTATAAAGATAGAATTTTAGGGAAATATGCAGAACTGTAACAGATTAAGAAGATCTTAAAGAACGGAGTATTTATCAATCCTCTAAAGATGCAGTTACAGAGAAATGAAATCTATAAAGGACATACAGACAACAGTGACAGAATTATGTAGAGTGAAGGAAAATTTCAAAGTATTGAGACCTTGTAATTGGATCTGGGAGACCAGAATTCGTCTTCCTAAACTACTTCTCTAAGACAAGTTTAGGGGGGGAAAAAAAAACAAACAAAAAACCCAAAAAATCACTGAAGAGATGAAACAGAGCAGTAATCAAATGCTCCACTTAAAATATGACTTCCTCACTAACAGAAAGACCAAGAATGTAGTGCATCTTACACCTCTCCAGGTTAAAACCCAATTGTTTTTTTCTGAAGGTTTTGTGACTAGAACCACCTGATAAATATTGAAAAACAAACCTACCGTGTCCACTCAAAGGTGTTATCACCAATGCAACAACTCTGTAGAGAAAACTTCCTTACTTATGTATTGTTCAGGAGTAATGAGCCTGCTACTCCATACGGTTTGGACAACACATTGACAATCTGTTGATGCACTGGGAGAGAAGAGTACATAGTACAGAGTTGCAAATGGGATCCACCCCCTCACAACATTCAGTACAAGTAAGTTTCATGTTCCATTGGGTTTTCTCTCTTTCTATAATAACACAGAGTCTGCTATTTCTGAAGACAACACTTACAGTTGTAAAAGGGCTTCCATTAGCTATTTCACACAGGAGTGTAGCTACATTATTAAGCTCCTTACATCAGTCTACTGGTGAGCAAGTTGCAGCTGTGGGACTGCATACATGGGTGCTTCAGACTTTGCTGAAACCGAGATATATACTCTGGCTCACTAAGTCTACAGGTTTAAAGAGGAAAATGTCCTTAATCCCATTTGCAATAAAGTTATCCCAAAAGACATGTTATCATTGAAGTGCTAATTGACTGATGGCCCAAATCTTAGGCTCCTGGGTTAATTTGGAGAGGGTAATGCTGCTGAAAATTGCAAAGGAGAGAATGTTTTCTTTCTTTCCATTTTTTTTTTTTTTTTTCCCCTGAAGCTGATGAGTGAAGGGAAGTAGAAGATAAATAAATGGCACTGAGATCTTATTGATTTATACCTCACAACTGGCCCTACAATGTGGATATCTCCAGGTGGATTTGGCAGCCTCGGGGCAAAATGGTATGACCTGACTGAAGTCATTTAGAAAAATATTGGTTAAACAAGAAATCACCTTCAAAGGGAGTTCTCTTATTCTCTAGCTCTGTAGAGACACAGATATTATCTAAAAGTTCAGATGATAATGTAATATAAAGTCCAACTATGCAAGCAGTCACAGCCTGTATCATTAGCATGAAAACTGCTCAATACCTTGTAGATTCTTCCTGTAAGAGAAATACTTAATATTAGCATTTGCAATAGTGGCCTAGAACATTATCTCCTGTATAAACCCACTAGATTGACAGAAAAAGGCAGTTCTTCAATTTATTTCAGGAATTGCACAGGTGTTTGAAATTTTATATGTACTTACATACATTTTTTTTTTTATCTTCTGTGTAATTCCCTGGTATTACCCTAGCTTTTTAAAAACTGGTAGCTCTCGGAAATACCATCAAAATCTTCAGAAAGGTACTTTTTTTGTTTGGGTTGGGTTTTTTGCTTGAAGTCAGCATTCTCCGATTCAATTGGAATATCAAGGGGGGGGAAAAGATTAATGTATATAGCCCGGTATTTCAGGATTTATTTCTAGCTGGCTAGTACTAGCTGATTAGTATATCCCTGAAATTTTAATTTACATTAAAGACTGCTATAGGAGAAATGTAAATCCAAAACAAATTATGCAGAAAAAGAGTAGTAACATTGTTTAATAAGCTTAAGTTTTATTTCTTTCTGTATACTTACCTGTTCCAAATTCAGGTGGAAATACTCAGTATTAGCAAAATAGCAAAATATGGATTAAAACATTTTACCAAGTTTTCACACTAGTCCTTTGCATGGCAGTAATAATGAGGGGAAAGGTCAAATCCAAATCTAACAAACATTGTCTATTCCATTGGTATTTATCTTTAATATTTACGTAAAATTACATAGATGGTTATTAACTACAAACAAAATCTCCATGTAGTCTTTGATAACACAAGTTATTTTCCTGCGTAAGTGCTGAGTGCAGTGGCAACATACCTGCAGTCATCCCACACAAGTCATTCTGTATTCTGAATTACTGAACATAATGTTCTCAATACAAAAGTTCTGTCAGTAGTTTTAATGAAACAGAGCTTATCCTGAAAGGGAAGAAGCACATTTAGAGCTAAGAATAAGAAAAAACATAGTAAAGTAGGGCTAAAAAAGATCTCAAAATCCACAAGTCTGCCCTCCAGCAGGAAATGAAGCTCACTTAGATCATCTCTGACCAATATCAACTTTGTTTTACTCCATCCAGCATGAACTGAAGGAGTCTCCACATTCTTTCTTGGTAGGTTTTTCCAGAGTTTTACAAGCCTTACCATTTTAAAGTGGTTTCCTCATTTGTTAACATCATCAACAAATTATTCCTATTTTCTGCTGGTACTAGAGGGGTGTGGGGAAGTAATTCTTATCTTTTTATCAGGGATTTGTGTATCTTGCAAAAGAGATCGATCATACTCTTCTCTTTTTAAACTTACTAGAAATGATTTTTTTCATGGTTTGCAATGTTTTCCAAACCTATGGGATTTCTTTTCTTCTGGACAACCTCCACTTTGCCTATACAGTCCTTGAAGGATGATTCTTAAACTTTACATACTATTCAAGTTGAGGGTTTCACCAATGTCAGAGAATAATAATTAACTCCCATGTGTTACAAGTAAAACTCCTGTTACTCCATTTCAGTTTAAGAACTGTGATTTCCCTCCTATTACCAGAAGAAAATTTTATTTGACCTTTTTCTTGTTTTAATATGTGGCTAGCCATCTGCTGCAAGCCCTGAGATCCTCCACTCCCATACCAATCATTAGCCTGTTCATAATTTCTCGAAGCTTATTCTGGTATTTTCCCGTAGTATTTAAAATATTCCTAACACAGTGAAATCTAGAGATGTTTGAAGTATATATTCTATTTTAACAGCAAAACTGAACTTGAAAACATTAAAGCTGCACCAAGGAATTCCCTTTCTGTTTGAGAGAAAACCACCGAGGGCAGGGTGGGGGCAGGGGATCAGCCAGCTGCACATATACTGAATAACAGTTTCACCTGGTCAATGAGTCACTAGTTTGTTTGCTCAGGTCGTGTAAGATGATATTAGAATTTTAACAAGGCTAAAATATCACAGGCTGCTCTTCCTTTCTTTATTCACTAGATGATGATTTTTCCATTTAAGAAAGTAAACAGATTTGTTTGATGCAATTTGTTCTTGTCAAATTCATCTGGTTGCTTTTTAATTATCCTCTAGGTCTTATAAACTGATTTATAATTCATTTAGAGATTTTTTTTCTTTTCTAGTACTGCATGTTGTGCTCATTTTTTCCGCACCTTTAAACTACATTTTCTATATACTGTTTGTTCTTCTTTAGTCTCCTAGGATCTAACCTGTCTTCCATCATTTCTCAACAGTAATTAATGATTCAAAAAGTGCCTCTCACTTTTTTTAAGCCCTCAAGACAAAAAATATTTTTAAAGTTAGCCTATTAAAAGCATCCAAGTTAATGAAAGACTCTTAAACATACTCTTCCTTGAAAGAACAATTAGAATATTCTTTAAAGACTCTTAAACCTATTCTTTCTCTGCCTGTATTAAAAATTAATGCATTAGAAACCTAATTACAACATATCTTTATTCTAAAAGCCCAAACAAAGGCTTTAATGCTTACTGACCCTTCCAGTTTGAAAAGCAATGGAAATGTTCCTTGATTTCTCCCAATTTTCCATGAATGTATTAGAATATTTTCATCTTCCTTGACAATTAATTAGGCATTTTAACATGCTAGTTTACTTTCCTATATTATCTGTTTGCTCAAACTATCTGTTTATTGTTGTCTTTAGCCATTATTCTCCCCTCAAATAAAATCCTGATGCAAGAAATTATTCTTGAGCACATAAGAAGTAATGGAAGTACCTTCTCAATCATTATTAATTACATCTGAGAAATGATGGAGGAAAGGTGAATTGCCAGGAACTCAAAAAAAGCACACAACATATATTGAAAATATAATTGAGAAATGAGGACCACAGGCTGCACTGCAGAAATACTGAAAAAAAAACCAAACCAAAAACCAAATGACTAACCAAAAAACACAAAACAAAACCAAAACAAACCCAACACAAAGCAACAAAACCCCCCAGCTTCTCTATATCCTTCATACCCCTTCTTCTGCACTAGAATAGCTTGCTATTTTTTGGGGTTTTTTTTAAACATATTCCCTTTTCTCATAACATCTTTAGAGAAGGTATGAAAAGAGAGCTTTATTACTCAGACAATTTTCCCAAGAGACTCTGCCTGTCATTTCCAAAAGGCTGATTTTTCCTAATTTATTAACTGTACTCTGCTACTCTAGTCCTTTCTGTGGGGTTGTGAGCACTATCATTTCACAAACACTTTCAACATATTAAGAGGGCATTTTAACTTCACCATGCATTCTCCCAGTGGAGTGAGAATATTACCTAAAATAGTCACATTCTGTGCTTCCTCCACCTTCTGAAACAAAAGCAAAGCTGTCAGTGTGGCTTTGCAATGCCATTCAGGTTTGCTGTGACCTGTCATGCTGTTTTTCCTCAATAACTGAAGTCTACCATTATCACAAGCTTCTGTTCTTTGGACAGCTATTTAAATTTCTCAGAAGCAGACATATGACAAATAGGTGAATCTCTTGTTCCTCTCATGCTTAATCAGTGACACTGTGTGTTCAAATAAGTTTGAAAAGCAGGGCAAGATCTTGATGAGCCATTGAATACAACAGGTGGAGAAATTTGCAGCTCCAGAATAGCCAGATTTTTTCCATCTTTACCCATGTTGATAGTACTTTACTTCTAAGTAATTAAATTGATTTAGTTAATTACTCCAGGTATAATTATAAATAATGCCAGAAATAACACTGGTTAAAATGATGAAGGGGGGATCACAATAAAGTTTGAAGCACTCATTTCTTTCCACTCACTATAAGAGGGGTCTAAACTAGTTTTAGTGCAGACATCTAGGTGAAAGTCCTCTAAATAATGATGAAATTAACTCTGTACAAAGTACTGGCTCTATGGATTTCCCCCTCAAAGCTCACACATAACTGGGATAAGAATTTCAACTGCACAAGAATTCTTTCAATTGCAGATGATATAAAACACCTGAGTAAGTAGAAGTCTACAGAATCCACGAGTACAAAGACTCTCTGTGCTTGAGCAACACTGACACCTGAATTAAAAGCCTGAGCTGGTGGTGTCAGTAAAGGCAAGTGGTTGAGAAATAGAAAATAACTGGAAAGTTATCCAACTCATGATTCATGCAGAACACTCAGTTTGAAGCCATACCTATGCATCAAGCCTAACTAGGACAATCTGCAGTTTACTGCAATGTTTGTTACCATAACCAAAGAGGTTGTGCCATCCTTCAGAGTATGAATATGGTAGACCTTCACCCTCTGTCCTTTTTCCTATTTACAGTTCACTATAAACACGCTAGACTCTACTTTGGCAATCATCATGCCTATAACAGAGATGCCAAGAACTCTGTTAAAGTAGCTTCAGTATTAGTATGCACCACTGGGACCCAACATCCTTGCTACAGTAGCTACAAAGCCCAGGTTTCTGCCACAAAGATATATTAAACTGCATAAATAGGATAAATCAATCTACATACAGTATAAAATCAGTACATCCCAAAACTGCATTTGTGCAGAACTAGCTGCACTACATTTTCCTTTGAAGCTTTTGCTCACAGACAGAAGATCATCTCTGCTGTCAGAACATAACAGCCACCTCCCAGTTGCCCTCTTGCCTGAGGGTCCAGATGACATAGGAAAAGGCTAGGATGTATGCTGGTGCATAATGCTAGCAATGACAACCCACCTCTGTATGGCACCATTAGCAGGGGAAATCCCCTAGTCAACAAGGCAATGAATACAGACATCATATCTTATAAAGAGGAAACGAAAGGAAAGCTGGAAGCTCCCTTGCCAGCCTGCCTCTGGGACTTATCTGGAGGAACATGGAAAAGCAGTAGAAGCAAGCAGAGCCAGCATTTTGTGCTAGAAATAGCCTATGCGCTGACCGCTGGTCCTCCCTGTTCTCCGTATGTAGTAACATGTTAAAGCAACTTCAAAGAGCTGTCTCTTCAAGGTACCTGCAACACAGAGCAAACACCTACTAGAAGATGTTAATTGGATCCCACAGGTTAGAAGGTTTAAAGCTATGTGAATAAAGGATTAAACAGACATAACAGCAGAGAGAAACTCAACATCAGCAGATAAGAGAACGAAGGTCTTTTGATTGCTTTTAAAATGTATTATCTTGGAAATTGTCAGTTATTTTATTAGCACTTTTAGCTAGGGCAAAGAATAATACCAGCATGCTTTTATTGCAAATCTAGTTAATCAGCAACAGCATTGTGAAGACTCTTCAAGTTAATTTTCAATTTTTGTTACCTTGTTGAAATGTTTTTAGCCATTTTTATCATTAAGCACTGAAATGGAGAATTTTAAACAAACAACCCCACCCCCCAAAAAAAAACCAAAATGACAAACCCACAACATTTAGATTTCTAATACTTATATGCAGCTAAGAGCCTAACAGAAGATTACCCTCAATTTGGTATTTCAGCTCCTTCAAACTATAATAACAGAGTAATTCACAAGGACACAAGGACACTAACAAGGAGTTAGCATAAATGTTAAAGGAAATAACACTACAGAGTCTTTGAGGAGTTATATTTTTCTGTGAACCTGGCTAAATTATAGAGAACACAAACTGATATTTTACTAATAGTCAATAAAAAAGTCTGACAAGACTGAAGAGGGGGTTCTCCATAATCATTTTAAAAGGAACATAATGCCAAGTCAAGCAATATATACCTGTATTTTTACCACTCGATACTTATTCCTCTCAAGCTTACTAGTTTTCTGTCTGCCTCCTCATTTCTGTAACCTTTTAAATTTCTTTGAGAACAACAGGTTTGGCAAACACATATACTTCAAAGTCAGGCCCTAACATCATTTACTGAGTGCTTATAAATCACCTGGTAAATACCTAGAATGGATTTCCCATTGCCTTGTCAGTCTGACCCCAAAAAATGAAAGATGGCTGATTCAGACAGAAAATAACCATGCCAATAGATTTAGTAGATCAGAACCCGAAACTGGGCTGCCTTATATATACAATACATACAGATTCACTAATATCAACGGGATTATTACTCGGCATCAAGAAGTTATAGGTAAGTAAATTGTAAGTGAATAATCATACTTCTGTCAGATTCCCCCGTTCTGATCAACTGTAGCAGCTGCTCCATCCACAGTCAAGGAAGTACGCCAAGCAAAAGCAAAATGTAATGAAAAGTCCTATCAGAGTCAAAATTGTCAAAGATTGTAAAGGTTGATTACAAAGGCTTAAACTACACTTGCATACAGTACTGGGAATAGAGAAGGCTTGCAGAAAGGCCTAGTTTTGCTTTTGTGCTTTGTCTTCTTAACAGTTTTTGATATATTCAGAAGAAGCAGCTACATTATTTCAGTAATTGGAGGAGTGCTGAATTTTACACAAAATATAATACATAGATCATATGTTTTTCAGTAAACTAGATGAAACAGAAAATCATAGAACAAAAAGAGTCCATGATCAATGCAAGGCTAATGACCTGGTGCCCCAGTTTCAAAGGGGACAAAGGAAATAATCACACCCTTGGCAAGAGATATGATTATTATTGGGGTCTAGGATAAAACCAGCTAAACCATAAAGGTCAAATACACCAAGTAGATGATTATGGAAAAGTAACAGTTGTCTGACATGGCAGATGTGACACAGTTTCTAAGCTACTATAATAAGAAAAAGTAGTGACATAAAGCAAATTATCAAAGTCAGAAAATACACATACATAGGAGGAAAACACACTGAACCAAGTGTGAAAACTTCATGGAGCAATATAGCACTTGGGACTTAGAAAAAGCTGTTGTGAAGGACAAGAATAGCATAAATTACCTTTTTGTAAGAGCTGGGGTGGGAAGATAAGAAAAAAACCCAAAACCCTGAGCGCCCAGTATAGTCAAACAGAATTATATTCACTAGTAGTTTAAAGGAATCTTTAGCAGCATTGAACAAATGTTGGATAGTGGACTGTTTGAACTATCAAAAGTAAATAATCTTTTCTTTTTAGTCCTGGGCAGCAGAACATAGAACAGATAACATTCAGAGCACAAAGTAGTGATCTAATCGTCATTAAGAGTACACTCAAATGAGGGGCAAGGGAGCAAAGCAATTGCATGAGAATTTATAAACATCTTCCATAGGTTAATGAAGCTATTGAAACTTGTTGCATGTGGTAGAAACAAAGGCCAAGTTAAACCTTTTTTTTTTTTTTTTTGAAAGTCTTAGAAGTAGGGAACATTAATTGAAGAATAATAGGGCTATTTAAGTAAAGGTTTCCCTGAGATTCATACACCCAGAGTTGTGCATAATACACGAAGGAAGAATATGATCATTGACTAAGATGATGGACTGATATTTATAACAGCCATCAACTTTCACTGACACAACCAAACTGTTACAATTGTATTTCAACATAAGAAAAATAACTTAGCCCACACTATGGTATGCCATCATATTTACAACTGCATGATCAGGTACAGTGCAGAGATCCCTGACATAGCAGAGTCAAGAGTATTGAGCTGCTAGTGATTCAGGGAGACATTTGTAACAACTTGTACTGTACTCGAGCTAATTATCCCTTTAAGAACGAATAGTACTTGTGACTTCAGATTCTAGGGTGCATATTCCTGTAATCTCTTTTGAAGTACACCTGGAACCAAGGTTCCTCAACACCCATGACATAGAAAACTTGAATGAGCAAAATTAAAAGATCAATAGAGAACAAGACACTTAAACACCTTCTGCATGTTACTTTCTGCTAAATTCAAAGCATGCTTCAAGTGTAGACTGCTTTTTGAGTCTTAGTTAAATTTCAACTTATAGTAAGAGCTATATTAAGAGACATGCCAGAATAAAGCACTCCACTTTCAAGTGAATTTGAATAGTGCAGATTTAGAATCCTGTAAATTCAAATTGCTGGCAGATCTTTCAAAGTAAGGAGAACAAAGAAAAACAAGATCACATAATGGACATTACTGCAGTAGCACCCTTCCTTCCTTCTTCTTCCCCCAGTTTATAAACTCAGCATGACGTCATATGGTATGGAATATCCCTTTGGCTAGTTTGGGTCACCTGTCCTGGCTGTGTCCCCTCCCAGTTTCCCATGCCTCTCCAGCCCTCTCGCTGGCAGGGCCCAAGAAACCAAAAAGTCCTTGACTTAGTAAAAACATCACCCAGCAACAACTAAAAACATCAGCATCCTATCAACATTGTTCTCACACCAAATCCAAAACACAGCGCTGCACCAGGTACTAAGAAAATCAACTCCATCCCAGCTGAAACCAGGACAGGTCTCTTTAAACTTTCTTGAGGTTTGTCAGCAAGTACAAGGAAGCTTAAATGCACACATTGGTGCTTACCTTACTTCAATAGCCAAATGAAGACAAGCTCTGTATCCTTTCAGTTGCCTCTGAAATCCCATTTTCACACTAGATCAGGGTACTACAGCAACTTAGGGAATGGTTCTGTTGGTCTCAGTGATTCTTGTGTCCCTAACTTTGTAATTTTCTACTATTGCAAATGGAACTGCCCAGCTTCTGCAGAAAAAGCAGTCATAATTCCCCATTTTCCTACAAAGGTTTGGTGCTTTGGTGTCCTTGAACATTCACACACAGACCACAATATTATCAAACTGTATTTTGGATGGCAGGCTGTAAGTCAACACAAAGGTATCATTTATATTTTTCCTAGTTTGCCAATTATGAAAATATTTATACATCAAATTACCTCCATGGCAACCTCCAGAGATGTTGAACAGTGTTGTGCTTTGCTGCTGGGCATGTCAGAGTTTAATGGGGGTAGGTACTCGGTAACAAAAGGGCTATCTACCAAACAATATTAATAAACCTTCAAAGTTTCAGTCAGGCATCATACTTCTCAACAACAACAAAAAAAAAAAAACAAAAAACCCACACACAACACAAAAACTAACAAAAAAACCCCAACAAACTTCAAAGCCTTAGTTGCCAGTTAAAAGACTTACACATTACAAAATCTAAAACAAACTTTGCAACACAGTAATACAGATTGCTTGGTTTTCCCCCTGTGATCTGCTCTTCATAAATTGTCTGACATTCTAGGGACACAATCGCAGAAGCAATAGTACTCATTTCTGCCCACTGGCACAAAGCAACAACGGAAACACATTTTTGTTTTGTTCTTGTTATGAAAGCAATTAATTCCTCTACCACAAACTCACAGCTGAATTTCTCTCTTTTATTCATAACACCATCAAATGGCAGAAAATGGCATGGTTCCATGAAACCTGACAAAAAATGGACCAATTTTTTCACCAGGCTCCTGATACAAAATTTGCCGAGACATGAGAAAGTTGTGGACAATTCTCTGATTCAGGTCTAACATACATGTTTGCATATCTTCTGGAATAGTTTGGATGTGCTCCAGTAACATACCACCAGTTTAGTATATTTAAAATTAATAGACCAGTTTGTATGCTACGTGTTAATAACAGGAAAAAGCAAGGGAGACCTTTGCACGCTAACCAAACCTTAGTAAGAATGTAACTAGCAGCTTGGAATGTGTTTGGTTAGTTACTTAAAGAAGATATGCAATATTACTTGTTATTTCTATATCAATAATCTATCAGCCACAACAATAACCATGTCCCATACTCCCTTTGGGCCATAGTTACCAAGCATAATCCTCCCACATAATCAAAACCACCCACCTTCCTTTTAGTCTTGAACTGTACTTTGGTATATGATCTATTTTTAATCCAGATATGTACAGAATGCAGCACAATAGTTTTCACAAATGAAAAATTTTCCATCAATAACATTTTTGATTCATCCAGTGTATCAACAGGTACTCCTACTCTGTGCCTTGATAATATTTGTCCCAATGTATTCATTGAGCAAATAAAATCATCAGTCATTAGGGTCTTTGTAGACCATTTATCTCATGCACTTTGCTATGCATTACAAAACATTCCTTTCTCCATCCATACATTGCTCTCCACAAAATTCTAAAGCATCAGAAAAGTTGAATAGGGCAAGCACTTTACACCTTTGAAATAGCTCATGTTGTATTTTACAAATCTTTTATTTGCATAGCACTACATAAAAATAACTTTCACCATGGAAAGACTGGCCACAACTGTATGATGAAAGTGTATTTAACATTCTTGGGATGAAAAAGCTTAGCTACCTAGGCAAAGCTAGTTGGTCATGTTCCCTTTCCCAGTGGAGAGACAGGTATCTCCAGGGGTAATTCTGAATCTATAAGATGTTGGATAGAATGCACAGCGGTGCTTTTCTATTCCTCCACTGCTGTAGGGCAAGTCTGGACAGCTTGCCTAGACTATCTTTTAGACAGATGTTTTTAGATATGCAAAGTATATATTCCTACCTTTTGTGACTCTAACTTCATCATGTGTCTTCACTCTATGCTCAAGATGCAGCCTTATCTCCATTAACTTAAATTATCCCAGAACTATCATTAAGTGACAGCAAGACTGGAGTTTTTTGGTAATCTGCCCTCCTCTTCCAAACTGTCAGTGAAGATATTTGAAAGATAAACTGTTTGGTTAAATCATCTCTAATGGATATAAATATGTTTAACATTTTGTGTTCCCTGTTGAAATAGAATATTCATTTAAATTAACTAGGAAATGTTCATGTAAATATGCTGAATATTCATTAAAATATGAAATATTAAAATAAAATTCTGACTTGGTTTTTTTTTTTAATGTTATTGTAAAATAAATTTCTAGAAATAAAGGTTGATAGTGTCCAAATCAGTGGTAATAAGTTACTAAGAGTTTAATAGTAAAGCCATTCATCAGTGTCTGTGTCGCTAAACTGTTCCTTCCCACACTTGCTCAAACAGAGAGTGGAACTGAATGAAGAATTGCTTCTCTGCCACTCTTACACTTACTAGGAGTTAAGATTGGTATTTGAGAATGATAAAGCCCTCTATTACATTGCTACCTAGATGAAAGTTTTCAAAGAACCTTTTACCCTCTTTGGAAAACATGAATCTCTTAGACGAATGATGCAACTTTTGGCATCCCTTAAGAGTTTCCTTCTTTTCCAGTACTTCTAGCTATTAACTTCTGAACCTTGTCCATCCAGTCTGGCATTGTGGCTCCCACAGTATTCATGGCTTACTAGAATTGCTCCTGGTTTTGTTTCAAAAAGGCACTGAAAATGTGTGCGTTTCTGTTTCCATGCTGTGATATTTGTAAGGACATCATTATATTTTTAAGAAGTCATTGATGTTTAGGCTACAATTGACCAACCAATTTTTAGGACATATTTAGCTCCAAAGCAAAAGCATAGAAAAAATCTTAAAAATTCATTTGGGGTATTCCTTGCTACTAACAAGGTGAAAGCAGCCCCATTTTGTCATGCAGAAATATATCTTATACTCCAAGGAGTCTACTGGAAAGGAAACTATAAACCCTGGTTTAAAATTAGGCTGAAATATCTGTAAGATCATTGCAGCATAATACATGGGTTTCTGGGATCCCAAGACATAGCTATAAAGAATGACAAGTCTAGCAAAAAAAGTTCTGAAAATGTATAACTTGTTTTCTTTCCTTCTCTGAACATCCATGAAATAGACAGAGAATAATCTATTGTTTCTGTAAATGACTGCATATGCAGTAATATACACAGATAAACAGCCACCTCACCCCCGACTCCCACCCCCCCAAAACAAATAATCCACAAACTACACAACCCAAACCAGAAGTGAATCTTAGACTGAGAGAACAGGAAATTAAAACAATGTTTATTTTTCATATCATACAAGTAAGCTGAGGGCACAGCACAGATAGAGCCTGTGAAAGTTAATTACACACTGTTAGCAAGCATTCTCAGCCCTACAGTGAAACACTTCCAATATGGGGAAACTTTAACAAGAAGACAGGAATCAATACACTCAGACACTAGAAAAGACACAGGGATGAGCTGTTAAGATTTCCTCTATGGATTTCCACTGTTATTCTCCCCGTATTCCCATTTTCTTTCCCTCTCCTCTCTCTCACTAGAGGGTTATCTATATCGTTCTCATTCCTTTATGGACCTTGTACCTCCCTGTGACACAGGAGGACATGGTACTTACTGCTGCACCAAGCAAAACCTCAGTTCAGGATTCATTACTAGCTCAAATCTTAAACCAGATTTATCAGCATGTTTGCCAAGGTTCACGAGTCTACATTTAAACAACTCTGGACCCAGTCGTGGTTTAAGTATCAGTGCCAATAACACTCAAAGACCAAAAAGGAAGCTTGACTGTAAATGAAACCTGTAGTTCCTGAAAAGTGAGCTTCTCTCGTCTTTCTAGACAGGGTATTTCTTACCCACAAGATTTACTTATTTTAAAAATAAAAATATATTTTAAAAAAAGAAATGTTTGCTCTTGTTCATAGAACACCATAAATCATTCTGCTGTCAGCATTTCACATAGTAAGAAGAAAACACTGAACTAGTCAATGTGTATCAAAAACCTTCCTGCCTCTGGCGCTCAGTTGTCATTGCTATTGTGAAGTCAGGGCAAGTCCCCGAAACAGACCTTGTAATAGAAAATGCTTTACTGGAAATTTACTTTTCCATTAGCTGCCACAAAGAATCAGGTGATGGCTCTGAGTGCTCACAAGACCACTATAACATGGCTATTTTAAAAAGGCATTTTCAACCACAGAGCAATCAAACAAGTGTGTCATTTTAGGGTAATGCGTACCTGAGCAAGCTTTTCTGAGGGTATCTTGTGAAGACCTGTGGCATCTGCAAGGATATCATTGATGCCTGACTGCACTTAGTTTTCAGCTTTTCTCACAAGGACTTTCATCATCTGTGAAACTGTTTTCTGTTAAATTGACTGGTATGTTTGTGGTAGCAAGGGAAAGCTTCCATTTTAACCCATCTAACAGTTATCTTAGTGACCGAAAAAGAAAATACTGAAAGTCCATATGGTTACTTAATTCATTGTGGGTTTTGGGGTTTTTTTTCATTACAATCATAGATATTTTTTGGAAGTTTTTATATAAACGGAAGATAAGTGTCAAATTCTAAATGGCTTAGGTTTATGATATGAGCATAGAAGTTAATCATAGGGCAGAACTAACTTCCTTTACCTTTAATTACAAGTTAAATACAGCAGAAGTGAATCTAAACAGTCTCACCTCTTTTAGAATTATTTTTTTCTGTACCACTAAAAGACAGTCATAGACACTGATGTCGTGGTTTAACCCCAGCCAGTAATCAAGCACGACACAGCTGCTCGCTCACTCCTCCTGCACCCGGAGTGGTGGGGAGAATTGGAAAAGGTTGAGATAAGAACATTTTAATAATTGAAATAAAATAAAACCAAAAGAACAGTAATAATATTTATAATGAAAAGGAGGGAGAGGGGGCACAGGAATGAAATCCAACAGGAAGGGAGAAAACTAGTGATTACAGTCCCCAAGCAGTGATCAGCAGTCCCAGCTGTCACACACACACACACCACCCTGCCCCGTTTATATACCAGGCATGACATCCCATGGTATGGAATACCTCTTTGGCTAGTTCAGGTCAACTGAGCTGGCTGTGTCCCCTCCCAATACAAACATCACCCAGCAACAACCGAAAACATCAGTGTGTTATCAACACTGTTCCCACACCAAATCCAACACACAGCACTGCACGCTAGCCACTAAGAAAAAAATTAACTCCACCCCAGCCAAAAACAGGACAGTTGACCAGAATCACAACTTAAACAGTTGTGCTTACTATGACAGCTGCTTCTTGCTGTCAGCTCTCATGCATCAAGTGGTAGGTTGCCACTTTACGATGATTACTCTTGGATAAGCCACTGTAAAAAATGTTTTTAGGGCCAAGAACTGTAGTATGCAGTTTGACTGCTGCTGGAGACTGTTGTGGTTTTATCCCAGGCAGCAACCAAGCACCACGCAGCCGTTTGCTCACTCCCCCTCACCCAGAGGCATGGGGAGGAGGATCGAAAAGGAATGTAAAACTCAAGGGTTGAGATAAGAACGATTTAATAAGTAAAGCAAAAGCCGCACACGCAAGCAAAGCAAAGCAAGGAATTCATTCACCACTTCCCACCGGCAGGCAGGTGTTCGGCCACCCCTAGGACAGCAGGGCTACATCATGTGTAATGGTTACTTAGGAAGACAAACACCATAATGCCAAATGTCCCCCCCTTCCTTCTTCTTCCCCCAGTTTATATACTCAGCATGATGTCATATGGTATGGAATGCCTCTCTGGCTAGCTTGGGTCACCTGTCACCTGCGTTCCCTCCCAATTTCCAGTGCCCCTCCAGCCCTCTCGCTGGCAGGGCCCAAGGAACTGAAAAGTCCTTGATTTAGTATAAACATCACCCAGAAACAACTAGAAACATCAGCGGGTTATCAACATTGTTCTCACATCACAGCCAAAACACAGAACTGTACTAGCCACTAAGAAGAAAATTAACTCTGTCCCAGCTGAAACCGGGACAACCCTGAAGTGTGAACCTCCCAGGAGACACACTGTTTAACAAAGAGGTTAATCCTGTGCCATTTTAGATAGGAGGGCAGCAAGAGGGTGGAGGGAACGAGGGATTCGGGAAAGCAGGTGAGAAGTAGCATGGTGAAACGACACATCAGAGAAGAGAAAAGAAGTTAACTTTGTAAGAACTTGGAAAAGGTTAAACAGCAAACACTTTATTCACATGAAAGCTCCAAGTTCAGTTCTCTTTTAGTTCCACCCACTCTGCCATAATGTTCTGTGTCTGACAATAAAATGACTGTCACACCCCCGTGCCAAGACTTGAGTAAGTCTAAGGGAGAGAAGCCACATTTTAGCAAAGGTAAAATTTATCAGAGTCAGGGTATCCTTAGGCAGACACGAATACAGCATTTTTGAACCCCTGAGAAAGTGAAACTAAAACCAATAAAAATATTCCCTGTTTTGGTCTGAAACAACCAACCACCCAACAAAATAAAACCACTCAAGCACCAGCTAAAGACTCCAAACAAGATACATAAGTGCATTGTAGTGATGGCCAGATAGAATATAGAGACTAACGTAAAAATGATAGTAAACAATCCTGAAAGTTAATCAGCTCCTCATAACTATTTACCCTTTTATCATTACACTCCTTTATGTTAACAAAGATACATTAATGTTGATTTTTTAAGTTATCAAATTCTATGAAAAATTGAAAATAAAAATTTACTGAGAAATTATATAACCCCATTGTTTAATTCAGTATCTATTTGAGTCAAGAACAGTGATAGCACTCCCTGTAAAAAGAAAAATTCTACAAGTATAGATATTCAAAATTCTAACGTACTAAGTTATGCTAAATATTCCTGACATTTTAAAAAAGCCAGATTGGGGAAAATATATTTCAGCATGCACTCCTAAACTACATAACATTTCCTCACAAGAAACAGATCACTCTTTGCAAGTCTGCTCAAAAATACTGCTATTCTGACATTCTGGCTTATTTTGCAATGAGATTAGATAAGTGTCCTAAAGATATCTGCCTTGAAATTGGAGTTCCTTTAGTGTACTGCACTTACAACTGTCAGAAAAACAGATCTTCACTTAAAAAGGTAAATCTTTAGAGAAGTATTTCACCCCTGATATTGGAAATTAAAAGCTGAGATTGAGTGGGGTTTACTTCTCGTTAGGTGAAGGAGCTCCTCCTGCCTATTCAATCTAATCATGAAGGCTGCGATCTGGGTGCTAAGCAGTGCCAAATGCAGCCTTTTCCTCCTGAAGGACTTCCACTGAATGAAACTACAAAATCCTTTCATATAATTTCCTTAAAAGTATTTATTAAACTTGTGCCAAGAGGTACCAGTATCCAAGAGGTAAGTGGTGACATACACCGATATCAAGCTGTGTAAATTCAATCCCCAGTGCTTAGTTATAAAGCCTTTTCTTATATAGAGGATGAACAAACTATTCTTTGAGATTACTATTGGCACATCATTTAAAAAACAAGGGTGATAGATCACTCTTCCATAATTATAGAGACACCTGACTATAATCAATAGCAGGCAAATTTTATCCAGACTAATACTGAAGTTGCTATTCAATCATAAGAGCTGTCATTTCACTTGAAAATTACTATGGATTCCATGATAAATGAAACATCACAGGGAAGATCTATTAAACTGGACAAATTCAAGAGGAGTGCCAGGAAAACAACACAAATCAATATTTGATATTTATCAGATTGACAAAAAGCATTTGATAGAGTGTGTAGAGAAGGATAGTGAACACTCATGGTGTGATATGTTTTGTTCTTAAAAAATAAGTCATATAATACCTCATTCTCACAATGTTATGTACAAAACATAATCTCTGAGAAGCAAATCTAAATGGCATAGCCTACCCTCAGCAGTGTCAGGTATGTCTGTGCTGTTGCCCTATCTTTAATATCTTCAGTTTGGGCAAATAGCAGGGAGATCATACTTCAGTGCATCTGCCGTCTATGATTCAGGTGGCAGAGTATATGAACTTTGCAAAGGGCAAGTCAAAGCCAAACACTACAGCATCTATTAACAATGTTTTGCTGATGACTGTAAAGTACAAATAGCTTATTCGTAGACTGAGTGCTCTTAATCATTCCTCTGAAAGTGCAAAGCACTGAGCAATTTATGGGCCAAATCGTGACTGGCTTGCAAGTAGCACAGGGGCACGAAAGCCCCGAAGGCTAAATAAACCAGCTTTGCTTTCAGCTTTGTGATCCTGAATATAGTCAGGAGCAGTAAGCAATATTCTAGGTACAAAAGTGAAAGCTGATTAGAAGCCAAAGATTTTATACAAATATCCTTCTCCTGCATCAGTACCCGCTTTCACTTTTTACCAGTGTCCCAAGCTACAGGAAAGCCTTGGGTGGCTGCTTTAAACAGAGAAAATTGCATATAGAGATCCTTTTCTCTATGAACATAGAATGAGGGAAGTTTGGCCCAGCGGTCTGAGTAACAACTCCAACACCGTCCCCACTGAGACATATCATGCTTTGGAATGCTAGAAGCTACAGCATAATGCAGTGCTCTGCATAGAGTGAGTCCTTATGACTCAGTTACTACAGTCAGTGGTCTGCTTCTGCAAAGGGACAGAAATGTGAAGGACAGTCATTGCTGTTGCTATCACCAGTTTTTCTCCTTCCTCTTTAATATGTAGTGACCTACACCACTTCATACTTTAAATGAAAATATTCTGCAGTTGGATTAGAAGGGTCTAATAAAGGGTGTGTGCACATGTAGATATGTACATGATGGCTTGATAAAAACAGCATGATTGTCTGATGAAGTTTCATGAACCTTAGAGTATTTCAGCACTGAAGTTTAGTAGCTGCGCAGCCATGCTCATGGCAGTGTCACCAGAACCGCACCACAGCACTTGGCCTATCTAGTTCAGAAACAAGATTACATAGCCCTGTCTTTGACTGCTGTAGTGTTCAAGATACATTTCAAATAACTAGTAGTCTGATTTCTAATGATTATATCAGAGCACTGGCAGAAGGGCTTTCAGCACTGAAGACTTTTTCCTGGGCAAATACACTTCTCCCTAGAGCTGTAAGACAGTAACCACAGATAGACTATAGCCAGGTCACCCAAACATCAGGAAACCTATTTCTCAGTTATGACCTTAATTGTCAGCAGAAGTCAGGTTAAGTGATCTTTTGGAAACACCAGTCTCTCTTGACTACCCCTCCACTCAGCAAACCCCTAGCACCATAGCTTTGGTGCAGCGAAAGGACTGGAACATTCCAACATTGAGGGAAAAAGAACAATGCCCCATGTGAGCTTTCTGGAGTTCTCAGCATGGGGTCTGTGTAAAGATGCCTCTGATAAAATCTTTAAAGAAATATTCATATATGTTTGATTTTTCATAAAATTACAGACAGTATTTCAGTGGTTGATAAATAAATAAGCACAGTTACTTTGAAGAACTATTAAATAAAAGGGAATAGTTTCCATTATACAGTAAGAGACCCTGAGACTGGAATCCAAGCCCAAACATGAGGTGATCATCTTGATATAGTTAGTATGAGAAACAGGTCTTTTTGATAAAGATACCAATAGGCAGAATCAACAAAGTACCAGGAAATTGCAAAGAGAGCTGGACAGAAGGTCAGGTAGGGCATCAGTGAAATTTGCACCATTGATTTCTTTGCATTCAGAATTTTTCCCCCAAAATTTATGAACATTTCCTTAGAAGAAATAAGTGTGTAAAAAGTAAATGAAAACAATAAAAAAAAATCCAAGGAAGGAACAGAAAAAATCATTAACAGTTTGGAATTAAAGCATCAGCTACAGCAGTTTCAGGAAGTGTTATTGGGTTCCTATTTCCACTAATTTCTGATCTTCAAATTCTTAGCAGAGGCGACATCTGAGTGAAAGTTTATTTACCTGAGCTTCCTACTTTGCTTGATCTATTAATCTTGTTTGATCTAGTAAAAAAAAAAGGCCAAAGAGGAGGGGAAAAAAATGTATTTAACAGCGTATGGATTTGTCAAAGACTCAGAACAGAGGCTATCCTATTCTGGGCTGGTTTCTCCCTCAGGTCGTCTTAGACCTTTGTCAGTACAAAACTGTCAGACCAGTGAGGCACTCCTAGACTAAATTTGGAATACACTAAACTTTATCACTTGAAAATAATAAAAATAATTAAAAGATTTAGAGGTAGGAAGGACGCCACAGAGGTGTAAAAGAAAGAAATCCCTTTTCCAGAAAATTGAAAAAGCCTGGACCTTCAACAAACCTCATTCTGGAATAGCTCAAAACTTTTTAAACTTAAATCCCAATTTATTTCAATCCAAACCAATATTTTTTCTTTCATTATTCTCAAATGTTTAATTTCAAATATTTTTTTTATTCTAAAATAATTACTAGAAATATTTTCTCATTGCAAAGCAAAGACGTGAAACTTTTACCATTTGTTCTGAAACAAGCATTTTTCAAAACCAGCGCTTTCTGTAATAATTTTTAGTCTTGATGAGTCAACATTGCCTAAGACAGGTGCACAGCAAAGTACCTCGCCATCTCCAGTTGGTCATGAAGTTTGCTTCCTAAGAAATGAGTGGACTGACTGACTAAAGTCTAGAGTAATTCTTCTGTTTATTGCACCATTCCCCATGATAAAATGTGTGGTCCAAGTATGGTAAAAACTTAGTTTTTCCCTCACTTTAATCTGCATGCAGTCAAAAACTGACCTGAATGAGAAGAGCCTCTTACACCACTAAGTCATCTATATGCACTTCTTTAACTGTTGTACAGCAAAGAGGGCAAAAATTAAGCTTTGCTTCCATCTGCCAAGTATATTGATTCCCAAATTGTTTTTCAGCCTCATTTGTCTATTTTCAAACTTGAAATGTCTTCAAAGGACCTGATTTTCTGAAACTCCTGCTTTTTCAAAACACAATGTATCAGAAAGGAGAAATGCTAGAAGCTTGGGAGAAACCTTGGGTGCTACACCGGAAACAATCAAGTTCTTAAAGTATCTGAAGCCTAAGCAGAAAAGCCATAGAGATCAGATTAACAGCCAAAACCAATTTAGTTGGCAGGCAGCAAATCTGCTTCCCTTCTTCAGTGTCAGTACTCCACAAACCCCTTACTTTCAGTTTCATGAGACTATGAAAGCCTTTTCAGAATTGGACTTGGAGAATAAAGATGAAGATAGAATTAAAACTGCACCACTTAACCTACTAGATAAATTAAAAAGCAACATTGTCAGGTGTTTTCATATTTATAATGGACAAAATGAAAATGAATTTTTTGGAAATAACTGAAGAAGGAAAATCATTTGTCTAGAATCAAAGTTATTTTAGTTTCCATATTGAGAAAAAGTGTTTTAAAGTTTCTGTTGTGGTTCTCAAGAGAATAATTCTCTCACAAGTCTTGTGCCTTCTCAGGAGATATGAGCCAGCATAAGTATTAGTGCTGATATTCAAAGTCCTTTGCCCTTGAATTTCATTGGCCTTGCAATGGAAGACATTGATCAATCCTGTATTAAAGCAGTAGGAACTTTTAACTCTCTCCTTTTAGAGCGCACCCTAAATTTCCTAGCTGTATTATATTTAAATACAGGTCCTAGAAGAAAGAAGCATCTTCAGTTCACCAATACAATTATGACAGCCTGTTAAGCTCCATGTCATATTTCACCAGCTATATGGTCATTTCACAACCAGCACTGTCATCTCAAACCCAGCCCCTGTTCAACAAGATCTCTGAAGTGCAACAGTATTTCTGGAAACTGAATGTAAGCACATGCTGCTTTGCTGAGCTTAAGACCCACAAATGGATCCAAAGCACAAGAAGCAGTAAAGATAGAGGTTTTGGCTGTCCACCAGCCTGAAGGAGGTTCATCGTTTCACTCGGCCACAACACATACCCTCTTTCAAAATGCTCAGTATTTCCAAACTAAAAATTGACATTTTTATCATTGCACATTTTACTTAGCAAACAATTAAGTGAATGTCTGAGGGAAGATTTTTTTTTTTTCTTTCTTTCTTCTGGTTGACTTCCTTTAACTTTTCCTCTCCTTTTCACTTTTTTCCCTGTATCCATTGTAAATTGGAGAAAGTCATGAAAGAAGAATAGAAAACACTATTAATCTATCAGTGAATCTCCAAAAAAAATAAGCAAGCCCTTTGTACAAGTTGAAGGTACCCAACTGATACCAAAGAACTCACATAAAAATATGCTGACATTACTTAATGTTTTGCAAGATCATGCATTGGGTATTTCTGTTGCACCGTTGGCAGATATCCTGTTCTTGATTATCACAGAGCAAACACTTTACTGACTAAACAGTCAACAGAAGACTGTGGTCAGAGTTCTTAGTGACAGCACTCATACCAACAAAACCTGCCAGCTTCTCCAAAACTACATCACAGGAAGCTAAACTGCCTTGCCAAAATGCTGCTTTTTATCAATAGCTCAATGTTCCTGCAGAGCAAAATGTTTTATCTGTCATTCTTGTAATTTAACACTTTGTAAATCATGGCAATAGTCACCTTCTGCAAAACAGTATCACAAAAAAAAAAAAGTTAATTTGTGGTGATAATTTTACTTTGATAATTCATCTAGAGAAGGCATATCAAATGTGCAACCTTAGGAATACTGGAAATCAAATTAGGGATAGATTTGTTATTTGGAAGTCAAACTAAATGTTTTGGGGTTGAAAATTACACAGACCTTCAGATCATAGATTAGTGGATGACTTCTGTCTCATCAGCATTTCTCTTCAGAACTTCTCTCATGGCTTCATCAGACAGCCAGGCCAGACTGTTCTTTTACTAAAAAATGATATATTACATGTCACTCTAAATATCCTAGTAAGAGCTTGCGTTGGAAGAATTTCCAGCAATATCTGCAGTTCTTCCATCTTCTGAAAGTCATTAATTGCGCATGACTTTCCAGTTCTCAAAGTTCCCTTGAAAGTGCAATATCAGCACATCTTGACTGTGAACTTGAACTGCATTGTAAGACAAGGAGGTAGATGGTTATTTATCATTTGAGTAAACTGAAAGTGTTAATTAGGGACTGAATTTCACATATTTTCTACCTCTTCTTCTATCCTTAGAAAAATAAAATATTTATTGTAAGATTAAAAATATATATAAAAATTAAACGCACAAAAGTAAAACAGAAGAGCATCCCAGCTTGCAGCCATTGGTTCAACATTGGTTTACTGTCAATAAGAAAAGAATGGTTTAAATATATTTGGCAATTAGCTTTTCTTATCTAGAACTGAAAAATGAGGAAAATAGGTCGAACAGAGGAACTCCAACTTTCAGGCAGAAGAAATGTGCCATAAACAACATTCTGTTGGGAAGAAAAAAATTCCGGTAAAGTTCATGGGCTGTAATATAAACTTACATTGGTTCATTCTTTCATCTAAAAAGTGTTTATCTGTATTGAACAAAGGAGTAATTGATATCAAAAAAACTAAGCGGTAAATTTCCTAGCTTATATACTACAAACTCAAATCTAAAGGCTCTGATGTTCAACAGACCAACCTAAAAACAGGCATTCTGCCTAGGGAGACCTATTTGAAAATTCCCGAGACACAGAGGGGTGGGCCTTACTACTCTACATTGCTCTTATCATCTCCCTTTCCTGTGCAACTATGTCTTAAAAGAAATGCTGAGGATTCTGCGCTGGCTGAAAATGAAGTGAAAAAAAAAAAAATTCTTCTGTGAAAGGAAGACAAAGTGTTGCTATAGCAAAAATCTATTCAAAAATGTTTCTTTCTGACAGTACTAGGGACAGATTCAGATTTGATTCTTGGATGAAAGAAATCTCTCTGAGTTACTATACTTTTTTACTTGAGTCAATATGTTAAAAAAAAAACAACCACCATGCTGGTTAATTTGCACCTCTCTGAAATTATCAGTTCATCCTTTCTATAAAGTTTTTCATATGATGAACCTTGTTTAAGAGCTTAAATAATATTTAAAGAATATTTCTATCAAAGTTTCTTAAACCTTAATACTTCATAATTGTAATTCTCTTCACATCAATATTCCTTTCAGAAGGATAATGTTCTGCCCATGAGTACACACCTCTGTACTATTTCAACATTTGTGATACAAGACTTAAAAATTATTACATTCTTCATAACTGCAAAAGTCATATTTTAACAAGACAATTCTGCTTGTGTGTTTCTCCTCACTGTGTTTAGTTAAAGTAAAAAAAACAGGAAGAGAAAGACCTTACACACAACCACCACCCATGCTAATGACATATGTCAGTTAATTAATATTGAGTTGTTACAGGTAAAAAAATGCCTCATTTTCACTCTAAACACCACTGAAGTTTTCACACTGAAATACTTGGTATATTTGGTGTGAATCATATATATATAAAAAAAAAAAAAAAACACAACCAAAAAAAACCCTAAACAGCACAAAACTCCAACCAAAAAAGCTACATTTACAGCATTTGATGGGACTTTTATGAACTCTGTAGTATAAACACATTCACACAGCATACTTCCTGTATGGAGCAACAATTTTCTGATAAACCATTTTTACAAAAGGCTCTTGTGTACAATCGACGCAGGATATAAAATGCATCTCACATCATTTTATGACTTTGTATTTCTAAACTTAGCACTGATTTCCAGAGTGGCTTTGTCCCCAAAATCATCACTTCATATTATTACTTTTTATCACAAACCTGAACCAAACTCAGGAGATGATATGCTAACAATACAGAGAGGCCAAACATTTCATCACAAGGCTGTGTTTACAGAAGGTCTGAAAATCTGTGTAGCAAACTTGAAATATATTTGTCAGTTGGTATACTTGCAGCTTTAACTTTTTTAATTTTATTTTTTTATTTAATTTAAATTTGATTTACTTTAACTCTCTAACTTTTTAGCAAAGATCCATTTAGCGGTGAAACCATCACTATGTGTGGCTAGAAATAAAGTGGAATCAAGTCTTGAAAGAACAAGCATATTGGCATCCCAACAATGTTCAGTATGAAAGTATTTAAAGTGTAAACTTTACAATGACATCAAAGCAACTTGGACATCTATGAAGACTTCTCAAAAATACTCCAGTTTCACACTGCAATGTCTCTGAGTCCTTTCTTGAACTCTGGAAATACTCAGCCGACACAGAACATCACTGTCTTGACACACCATTTACTACCACACAGAAATATAGGTACAGATCTTCAAAAGTGTTAACTAAAGATGTGAATAAAAGCATCTCCTGATCACATTGTAGTCACATGCTAGTTAATGGTAAAGCTGCATTTACATTAACAAAGTATTTCCAGAATTCTGTGTGTGTTTTCTCTGACCTGAAACTAACCCAAACTCTTACCTTTACTTCTAAAGTATTCCCAGAGGCCTGCTGACTGGCTTTGATCTTCTCTATCTTTACACATATTATTTTCTCCTTATCTATACAACCAAAGCAAAACTTAAAAATGCAAATGCTAGCCTCATCCACATTTCTTCACAAATGGTGCAGCACATTCATTCTCATTACTCTGGCGTACATATCCCCTGAGTTGACCAAGGAAACTGGAAACTTTCCAGCTAGCCTCCAACAGAGTAAGCCAGACACAGAGCAGACAAGTCAGCAATGAGCAAGATTGCAAAAGAAAGATAACGATCACACCTTTTAAAGCAAGGAGAGGGCAGGGAATGGTGCATTCTGTAAGAAGTACACCCAGAAGTCTTCAGAGCAATTGGATTTAAATGATTAGGAAAGCTAATGGAGTAGAATATGTATGGGTATTTCATCCTGCTTATCAGCAGAAACAGTATTGTCACTTTGGGATTAAATTCTAATAATGCCTAAACACACAGAGCACATTAACCAGTATCTAATTATTGCTAGCTAGAGGAAACTGCCTTTTCTAGAGTGACAAGCATTCAAAAGCTGAATAGGATGGATATTAATTTAATGATTTGAAAGACAACAAGCAAGTTTGAAAGATGCATGCCGTAGGCATGTAGAAATAGCATCTCTTTAACCTAAGCAACACAACAGTGAAAGCACGTATAAAAAGGTGAGAAAAATCCATTCTGTAAGGGCGGGACCTACTATGAGGAAATTATTGGACAACATTGAAGGATAGCAAGTTCACAGCTTCACACTTACTTTCTTTATGGTACAAAACCGAGCATAACAATAATGCATTAGACAGCAAGTTTCAAAGCAGAATGGTTAGAGTGGAGAGAAAGCAGCCTCAGCCAGAGCAGATAGGTTTGACTACATGAGCCAGCAAAAGGGCTGGCAAGAATAGCCAGAGCAGATGGAAGCTATTTGCCAAAATTCAGGTAACAGACATCTAAGAAGCATGAAAATAAACAAGAGTCTTCTATTATTTGTTTGCAGCCAAAGGCAGTAAGATACTTTCCCCATCATTAGCACTCAGATATTTTCTATAAGCCAGATTTCATAAGCAAATTTATCAGGCTGGTAGATTCACCTAATCACCTCGGAAACCACTTATTGACCTCAGGTTTTTAAGGGAAGCACTTCTGGCTCTCTATGACATATGACTGCATATAGCCAAGGAAATCCTCACAAGAAATTACAGAACCTGTTACCTACCAGAAACTATCTGGGAAGAAAGTCAAACATTAACAGATTTATTTATTTATTTATTTATTAAGAGTAAAAGAATGTGTTTGACCTAATTACGCCCCTGTGCCAAGAACCTCAAAAGAACACTTTTCAAACACATTAAAAAGGAATATATCTTTTTTTCAAATATATGATTTCTGCCCACACACACACACACACACACACACCCAGACATGGAGAAAACCCTAAAAAAAAGAAGTTACAAAACAGATATTGGCTAACACTGGCCACTGGCTTTTACTAGACAAGTTGATGGTCTCTTCCTTCTTCCAAAGGCAAGATATTGATCATATTATTGATGAGTTGCTCTTTATAATCTCTTCTGGTCTTAAAGTCTACATAATTACAGAAAATTTAGACAGAATGGAAGAGACAGTCCTCAAAAATGTTAATGACTTCTTTTTAAAGCTTTGTCAAAGTTTATTTGCTGTAATACCCTATGAGCATATCATTTAATCTTACATTCTTTCCTAGCTTTATGACCATACAAAAGAGGTTGCTAATTTATGAACAGACTCAGGAAACAGAGGACAGAGTGGGACACAAAATATTCCTTTCCTTTTTTTTTTTTTTTTTTTTTTTTTTTGCCTGCTTGTCTGCTCCATCCTGTTCTTTCATAATGCTAGGAAAAGGAGAAATGAGCTTGAACTTCAAAAAGAAGAAATTTAATTTTTGCAAGTACTTCCAGAAACCAAGGAAATGTTGAGGTTACTTAACAGGTTACTGAAGAACCTAAGAAAGTCCTGAGATTGGTTTACAAGATGCACTGATTATGGTTAAGCTGAATTAAAGATTCAAAATTCTTCCTTTTCTTTAGTGTTTTTCTGAACAGGCTTCTTTGTGTTTGAAGTTGCACCATTCAGGATCTAGCCAGTTCTGCTTACAAGCATTTTACATTTTTACATCTTTTGGACTATGTCTCTAAACTCTCCCGTAAAAAAAAATAAAATATTTTCAGTGAATACCAAGTAGACACCATTTAACTAATAATTGGAAATGGTTACATTAAAGGGAAAGGTGCCAAAACCACACAACAGCATATTCACTGCAGTTTAGTATTATTTACAGTTTTTATCAAAGTTGGATAGATCATTTATCATCTGGCTCAATAAGGAGGATTCTACTCAACCCTAAGTACATTCAGACCCTACACACCCAGACAGCATTGGGTACAGTGTTGTTGCAGCCCTGTTTGGAAGTTGTAAAAGAATTATGTGAGGTAAACTGCAGCTCTGGGTTGCTACTCAGTATTCAGGGATGCTCATGTATTTCATAGTACAGAAGAAAAAAAAAACAACGTCAAAGTAACACATTAAAAATACTGTAATTTGGACATGGAAATTGGTGCATAGCCTAGATGATAAGTAGAGATACGTTACTGTTGCAGCTGCAACAGAAGAGGGAAAGAAATACAAAGCAGTAAGAGGGGTTTGCTGAGTCTGACAGCAGTATGCCTACGGCCAAGTCTGCTGTTATGGTTTATAGGATCACAAACTTGGATTTCATTCAGAGATCCTTTCCTAATTTCTATCCATTACAATCCTATGGTTTTAACTAGGCTTATTCCTAGATTAATATAGTACATGATAAACATTGCAAAAATGTCAGTTATCTATCTTTTCACCTCACACGGCTTCTCCTTGTTCCCTGCTCCTTATTCGATAATAGTAACGTAATCTGCAAGGACAAAGGAATCAATTCAGAGACTGGAAAAATCTCTTTTTTTTCTTTTTTTTTTTTTAGAAATAAATATTACTTTGAACATCTCAACTCTCTTTCTCAAATGTTTAACATTAAAGCTATAGTTTAAGTAACATTGAATTGGATGCTAGAAAGCCATGCCAATCTGCAAAAGAAAATTAAAAAATAAATCTAAAGCAATTTTAGAGGCTTTGGATTCTAAGATTAGAAGTAAGCCCTGACATATATGGAAGAAAAAAAAAGAAAGAACAGAAGGATTATTTCTCAATAAAAATCAATCCCTGGCAAAAAAAAAAAATCCCTTACGGCCACATTTTCTACAAATTCCTCTGAATATTTAACCTTTTCCTATGAAAGTCAATCAGAAACACAAAGAAAACTGATTTCAAGACTTTTTTTAAAAAAAGAAACAAAATAAATACAGGAGTATAGTTTAATTAAGGATCAAATCCTTACATTTACATTTCTAGGAAAAAAAAAGTTAGATAAAAGAATAAATCAAAGATTTAAATAGAAGGTAGGTGTTATGTACCCAAACTATGACTTGTGAAATCCATTCTTATAGTCTTCTTAGGATCAAGGGCAGATCAATTAAAAAAAAAAAAAAAACACACCACCAAAAAAACCCAAACAAACAAATCCAAAAAAAACCCCAAAACACAACAAAAAAACACAAAAACAAAGCAATCAGTTATAAAACTTCTAGCAAACTGCAAGTACGGGTAATATTGTTTCCTACATGTGTGGTCATTTTCCTGTACTTTGGGAATGTCTCTTACAGGGTAAGGCTTCTCACCTACCCTCTCACCTTTTCCCCTCAGGATGACAATTACCTGAATACAGGTTTCACAGCAAGGAACACAAAGAAAATTCCTCAAAGCACCATGTGCCCTCTGCTACACCACTGCCTATTACAATTGTTAGTCACAGAAAATGGCAGAAACTGTTGAGGGGAATTAAGAATTCTCCAGAAGAGTATTTGCTTCTTATCACATTTTACTCTTCCCCTCAATAAAAAATGTAACAAGACATCCTGATGTAGAAACTTCTCGTTATTTTTTTTAAATGCAAAATATATATATATATATATATATATATAGCAGCAGCAGAAAGCCTAGAACAGGAGAACAATTTGGGAAGAGTCATATCCACCAGGAACTCCCGCACTCATTATCCGTTCAGCTTAGCCACTGTGATTTTGGATGGCCTGACCAACACCAGCAACATTAGGCTATTGGACAAAAAGGTATTCAGCTTACATAAGAAGAATGAAGACCAATGAATTTTTTGTTTTATGTAAACAGTTTTCTTTCACCTATATATTCACCCAATAAAAACTTTTTACTTCTGTGTACAGTCCATAATCAGTCAGGTATTTTTCTGTACCTCAGGTAAATTCATCAAAGATTAAACTTCAAAAAAACCTTGGTTCAGTATCTTGATGCACTATTTACCTATATTCTGCTAATGAATGTGACTCTCTCTCTTTGCCCATTCTTCTACTTTACCCAAACACATAGCAGCGTTCACAACAAATGCTCTTCAAATAATTAATAACAGAAATTTAATGACCTATTGTGGATAACTGGCTAGCTGAAAAGGGTCACATAGACATAGTCCAGCTGGCTGGACAAAAATGCACATCGCTCTCAGCTTATCTGAAGTAAAGCAAAATACACTGTCTTTGGCTGTCCTTGTTACACAATAACAGGAAGATTTTGGTGGGAAAAGAATGTTGCAGGTGGAACAGAAAGCTACAGAAGAGAAACTAGGGGTGGGCTTGGTATTTAGGCAACTAACCAATAATGAGCTTAACTTTTGTAATATGTATGAGCTAATTATAAGAAGGCATAAAAGGTGACTGTAAGGTACAATAAAGGAAGTCTGCTGATCACTCATATTGAGCGACTGTGTCTTCCCTCCGTCGCAACAACCTATCACTTATAAAAATGTTAATTATAATTAGGAATAACTCAGGGGGTGTGCATGTGTGTGTGCAAAAATGTGCAAAAAAATACACATTTGATCAGCTGTACTGGAAAGAGCTAATTAATGCCAGTTATTAAAGTACATTATGGAAGGTTCTCCATATTCTTAGTCTGATCGTTATGACCAACAACGGATGCACAGGAAGCCAGAAGCTCAGGGGTCAGCTTCATAGCAGTTGTTAAAGGAGCAGATGTCAAAAATCCACCACTGTCACGCCAGCCCTGCACGCCTTTGGATAGCCCCTCTATACTCACTTGGCCTCACAATGTGTTAGGGATACAGTCCTCCTTCAGGAGAGACTGAAAGTTTCTCCAAAGGCTTTTTGTGAATTTAGTAAAGGGGAAATTTTAGTATAACTTACTACTGATGGGGAGGGGCGGGGGGGAACCAAAACAAAACACTACAACTTTAAGTTGATTGTGAAGTGGGAAAAGAGAGTGAAAGGTAATCAAACTCACTGTTGTACAAAGTAGGCCAGGCAGCCGTATCAACAGATTCCTGCTCACTGCTTGCAGATATTGCTAATACTTTGCTTCTGTCAGTGACAGTCTGTTGTGACTGCTTAGATTCCTGACTGCCTTTCAGCAAATGGTAAGGCACCTCAGACAAAATAACTCTTCTGTAATATAATATTTTAGTGCTATAACTTCTGGTATGGTTTTATTGTGCATGTTGAGGATTATTACAGTTTGTTACATTTCTATTTAAGGCAGCAAAATAAAACTTTGTCTATATAATTGATTAAAAAAAAAAACAAAACAAAACAAAACAAAAAACTTTCCTTTAAAAACAGGAAGCAATAGTACCAGAAGTACGCTTCCATAATCACAGAGTTGCTCTGCAGAATATTTTATTTTGTCACATTGCTGTCTTTCACATTTTATGGAATCAGGTTCCAACATTAACCTAGTTTTAACATAAACAAAGAATTCCTGTTGCCTAAACACCACCTTAAGATCTTTCCCCAAGCCACAGCATCCCCTAAATGCGGTGCTATTTCATTTACTGTGGAAGGTTATACACCACCATTACTTGTATCACTCCAAATCAGTCTCCAACAATCTCTCTGCTGTTACCATAGAATAAAATTATATTTTTCAGGAGACAGAAATAAGGAAAGGGAAAGAAATGTACATTCCCTATTGAAGCATCATTCCAACATAACTGAGCAGATAAAAAGGTAGTTCCAATATATGGGTAACTTGTTGTAAATAGCATCCAAGGATAAGGCTGTAGTTTCAGGATCATTTTAAAGCTACCTGCATGCTGACAAATAGGAAAGATCCACTGACCCACCTTTTTTTCCCAGCTTTCTTCTCCATCCTCTGTGGTTTATACATTTTATAGGTCAGGTGAAAAAACCACATTCAGCTGACCAAAACCCAGAACCTTTCCCTGTTCTGGTCAAACTGTTTCTTGTACTCCTTGATCTAATTCTCTGTGTAACCTCATGCAGAAGAAAAGTGATAGAAGTGGCAGAACTACCTTTCTGGATCCTGACCAAATTTAGATCTATTTTAAGCAATCAGAAGACATCAGCTTTATAACATAAATCTTAGAAATGTTGGTGGTTTTTCTTCTATCTGAATTTGTTTAAAACTTGTTTGTAAATGTGTACTGAGGCTATGGTAAAACATACATTGCAGACATGTTTTAAAAGATTGTGCAACCATGTACCTATTTACAAATCTACCTATTTACATTAGCTCCTGTAAATAAAATATAATTTGGCCCATGATGAGTCTAATTGACATTCTTTAAAATTATATGTGAAACTACAGCTAAAAACAGCAGGAAGGAATATAGAGAAATATTCAGCTGAAAGATTTTAGACAGTGAGATATCCATCTGTGTAAATGTTTCTGTAGGGAACCCACAGCAGTGCTTGCTTTCTGAACACTAAGTAGAAGTGGAAAAAATGGCAGGCACACCAGAGATCATAATCTTCCAATGCATTTATGAAATTAATCTGGATGAGCTAAGGAATCTTTCAATTTTTTCAATCTTAGATTCAGAATCAGAGCTAGAAGGAAGTTGTTCACATCAAAGCAAACTAATCACACTTTGATATGAAAAACAGTATTCAATTTTTTTTTTCTTGCTTGTGAAAGAGTCCCTCGGAAAGAAATGGAAAAGGAAAGCTTAAAAAAAAAAAAAAAACACACAAAAAAACCCCACCAAACACAACATAAGAATGTAATTCAAATAGGGAAACAGATTTAACAGAAAACTGAAAAACTACAACCAACTGTAAAAATAGTGTAAAATAATTCATTAATATAAGACCTAGAAAGCAAGCACTGTTTACACAAACAGAATAAAAGTTCACTTGAACTTCTTTCTGAAAGTGCAAGTTAATATAAAGTTTTTAATACCAGTCGAGCTTTGGCAGCAGTCAAATACTTTTCAAAATCTGACACATTTATGTCAAAAGAAAGTAAATTATTTTTTTCTATTGGTTGGTCCATTCTTGTCAAAATCCAACTAACTTTCCGTTTTTCTTCATTCTTGAAACATCATTCCTGCAGTTGTCAAGCAAAGATAGAGCTCGAGGGAAAGAATGAGGTTACTGGAGTACAAAACTCACCTTTAAAAATAAAAATAAAAATGAACATACACAAACACAGAAATTTAAAATTTTAGATGTTCACAAGAAGTTACGTAACACTGTAAGAAGTAATCGTCTTCAAGAAAAACAATTAACAGTTTTAACTGAAACGTCTACTAAAATAACTTTATGATTAATAGCAAAACATAAACTAAGGATGAATCAAAACCAATGGGAATTTTCTTGACTTGCCAGAACCGGATTTTGTATTGCCTAATAAATCTTCCTTTCTCTTGGGTCGGCCAAGAGAACTTTGTCAAGAAAAAAATGGACTCATTTGGGTTTTCTTTTCCTCACTTCAAATACAGCTACCAGTGCCTCCATTAAAATGTTGCTCAAAGATGACACTCTATTAAGCATAGCTGTAGCCAGTTCTGTGGTGGGCACACAGCAAGATTTAATCCTAACAACTGACGTGTAACTGGAGTCTCCTGCAGGCAAATTATTAATAAAAACATGCACTAAATGTATTATTACTGAATGTGCATTACTGTTAAAAATAGCTGAAAACTTGCCATAGACAAAGCCAGTTCTTTGGTAGCACAAAGGACATAGGATAATGGAAACTATTTTCATCTTACACAAGAAGCCCCTTTAGCAGCTTCCACAAGCATTTATTCAGAACACATTAGCCACTGTAAATACATTTAGGAAAAGAGGACTCCTTCACTACTAAGTAGATTGCTTTCACAAAGTTAAAAATAATGAGATAGTTTTCATTAAAAATATACTCATTGCACAAGCCATAAGCCTTGTACCTCTGGCTGAGGTAAACCAACAAAGTACTTTGGACTTCTTTAAAATTCCCCTGCCCATTGACAGTGTTGCTTTGAAACTTATCTAAGATATGCTGTTTGTTCTCTTGCACACCTTAGACATAGAAACATCCGAAATTTTATGATGTGAAAAAGTGTGATAATAATCAGAAGATCATTCTGTAGAGGGCAATTATAAAAAATAATATCAGCATATGCAACACAAATTTTAAATAATTTGCATGACTCATGCTTATGCCAAATACTTCTTTAAATTGTCCATATACTTTGATCACAGCATTAATATCTTACATAATCCATTATCAAACAGTGATCTTATTCTGAACATGCAATACAAAAAGGAAAGCAAGAAGTTACTACATTCGCAACTCAGAACCAGTTTCCATAAGGTAATATTACACAGCAAGATATTTTTCTTGGCTTTTTGCAGGAAATAACAGAGGTGGAATCCTGTATTTTATACATATAGCAACACTCTATTTATGGAATAACAAAGTAAGAAGCAAAAGAGAACTTCAAAAGAAGTGCCTGGATGTTTGGAAGAAATTATTCTGATATCTGGTCAGCAGTGGACTCAATAGGCCCCAGCAGTGCCCTGGCAGCCGAGGGGGCAACCCGCACCCTGGGGGCATCACACACAGAAGAGCCAGCCGGGCACAGGAGGGGATCATCGCCCTGTGCTCAGCGCTGGTGCGGCCTCACCTGCAGTACTGCCTGCAGCTCTGGGCCCGCAGCTGAAGGAGGACATTACAGTCCTTGAATGCACCCAGAGGAGGGCAACAAAGCTGGTGAAAGGGCTGGAAGGCCTGTGAAGAGAGGCTAAGGACTTTGGCCGTGCCTAGTTTGGAGAAAAGGAGGCTGAGGGGTGACCCCATTGCTCCCTACAGCTTCCTGAAGATGTGTGGGAATGGTTCAAAGCTTCATCAGAAGAGGTTCAGACTTGACATTAGGAAACATTACTGACAAGGTGGCCAAACACTGGAACAGGATTCCTAGAGAGGTGGTCGATGTCCCAGCCTGTCGCTGTTTAAGGGGTGTTTGGACAATGCCCTTAACAACATGCTTTAACTTTTGGTCAGCCCTGAAGTGGTCGGGTAGTTGGACTAAACTATGATTGTAAGTCCCTTTCAAATGAACTACTCCCTTCTGTTCTGTTCTAAAATCCAGCAGCACTGATGAGTCCACATAAAGGATGACAGCTTTTGAAGTTCAGCAACAGAAACTGGATACTGTCTTAGCATGCAGTCTGTATCAGTGGCTGGAAGGTAAGCTCCACCAGCTATATTTAAAAACTATAACACCTCATTGTGGAAACACAGATATCCTTTGTCAAGTCTGTGGCTGACATCAAACTGAGCGAGCAGTCAATACACTGGAGGTCAGGGTCATTATCCAGAGGGACAATGATAAACTGGAAGTACAGGCCCATAAAAACCTCGTAAAGTTCAAAGTCCTGCACTTGGGATGGAATAACCCCAAGCTACAGTACACAACATGGGTGGTCACTAGGAAGCAACTCTGAGGAGAAAAACAAAACAGAAAAATCCCAAGAAAAACAACAAAAAGAGAGAGAGAAAAATTAGTGAGGGTCTCAGCAGACAGCAGTGCATCTTCAGCCTTTTGGCAATGAAGGCTGAATGCATACTGAGCTACACTAGCAAGAACACAGCCAGATGGTCAAAGGAAATTACTATTTTGCTCCTCACAGCACTTCTGAGGCTGTATCTGAACTAATCTGGCAGAAGCTTAGGAGGCTGGTGGGTACCACTATATGGTGAGATTAGTGAGCTGGGTTTCCTACCTTCAAGGAGAGAAGAGTGAGCGGGGAACAGTTGTGACCTTCATCTACCTAATTGGTTATTAGAGAACTAATTTCTTATAATTTATGATCAGGTACACACAACAATAGGACAAGATGTGATGAACATACATTATAAGAAGGAAAATTTCAACTAAATATATTTATAATTTTAGAATATAATAAGAGTATTTCAGCTGGGAGGGACCTACAATGATCATCTAGTCAAACTCCCTGATCACTTCAGGGCTGACCAAAAGTTAAAGCATGGTATTAAAGGCATTTTCAAATTGCATGATTACATACTAGGACTTTCCAATAAGCTTATGGAAGTGTCATCCTTGCAGATTTTCTAAAGAAGGGGTTGGGAAAAAGTAATCCATTTTCTAAAGGATTGATCAATTTTGAAGTTGCCCTGATTTGAAGTAGAAGTTGAACTAGACCTTCAGAGACCTCTGCCAATCTGTTATTCTATGACTCTGTAAAATGCCAGACATACATTTCCTATTTCTTCAAATACAAGGTAGTTTTATATGTCCTATTGTCCACAATTTTGTCCAGGCTACCATCAGAGTGTTTTTAAATAGCTGACTTGTTTCTTTAGATCATTCCACAAACTAATAAAATCTGGTTAGGAACCTCTTCTTAATGGTCAGCCTAAACACAACTTTAACAACCTCTATAGTATCCTGGCAAAACAAAAAAATACTATTATTTCAATATTTTTAGAAATGTATTGATCCCTGAACTACCGTTTAATAAGTCCAAAGTCTTCAATAGTTTCTTCAGGCAAGAAGGCCTTTGTCATCTAAAGATATTTTTCTTCCACAATGTGCTCATGTGCTACATTGTATCACTGATGAAAAGTTTAGTTTCCTCATGACAAGACGTCTTATCATAATGTCTTACACAGCTGTTTTCATTTCTCATTCAATAATATCAAAATTCAGCTAAAATTATTGGAACTACTACTGTCCATTAAAGGGTTTGAGGTCTTCCCTGCCCCCCCCCCTTTTTTTTTTTCTGAAAATAATGTGTTGAATGATGAATTATGCCACAGATGCAACATACTACATTTTTCCATGTTGAGTATCATTGGTTTCTTACCTACACTTCACATCTCTCAAGACTCCTATTAGTTGTGTTCCCATCACTGTTTATCTTGGCATTCTTTGTTTAATATAAATGGCAAATTTAATTATTTATTTCATGGGATTTTCTAAATCATTAGCAAGGATTTTTTTTTTTTTTTTTAAATTTAGAAATAGCCCCTTCTGTGGAAGAAACTGATTTGCTTTTTTTAAAAAAATGGCAATATTATTTTAAGTGAGCTTGTAGTACCTGGTCTCTTTTAGCAGCCCAGAACTTATGTGGCATCATACACACAGTTGGATTCAGGCTCTTTCCCTAGAACTTTGCATTTAATTCTGTCATACTAGACCAGGGGTCCTCAAACTACGGCCCGTGGGCCAGATATGGCCCCCCAGGGTCCTCCATCCAGCCCCCGGTATTTACACACACACACACACACACACACCCTGCTGGGAGTTGCGGGGGAAACCCAGCAGCCACAGATGACTGCCTGCCACTTCATCCGCACGCCGACCCCCTGTTTAAAAAGTTTGAGGACCCCTGTACTAGACTGAAATAGCACATGCCTAACCTAGGATCTTCAAGAGCCCAAATAATCCCACAGCTGGATTCTACTCTAGAGACCCTTTGCCTGAAAGACATATCTTGTTTCAGAGTTTCTCACAGGTATTTTAAATCAGAATCCCCTCACTGAGTCTGAACATTTTCCAACATCTGCCTCATTCCTGGCCAGAAGTTCCCAACCTTCCTCCACTATTCATTCTCCATACAGCTGACCTATTTCCAAGCTTTAAAAAAAAAAAAAAAAATAAAAATCAATCCATCACTGGATCACCAATCACACTGGATCTTTCCCCTAACTGGATCTTTCCCCTAAAAGAGCCAGCAATTTCACAACAAACATGAAAACACCTTAAACAGGATAAAGAAACAGAAACTCAAGAGTTCAGACCCGTATCATTTTGTTTGGCACACCAAATCATCATACATCAGTTACCCTAGATTAGATGCAACAATATAAATACAAAATGACTGAAGCACTCCACAGTAAACCACAACACAACATGACATGACAGTGAGAATCGTTTCTTCACAAATATAATCTTTGGAGAGATAAAGTCTCCTAGCTGCAAAGGTTTCAGGTTTGTTACCTACTGCTGTTTTCTGAGCATGATAAACAGCTTGTTGTGCACAGGATTGAGATACAATTCCACTTCCCATGGCAAAATGCAGGCATTCTTATCGTTCTGGTATATATCTGGCCTCCACACATTGCTGTTTTCAATATTCACAAAATCCTAAGAGCGCTAGGAGCATGCTAGGTAAACAGATACGATTCCTTCCCAAAGGGACAATCAAGGAAACAATTGCAAAGTATCTTCAGTTCCAGTGACTTGCTATACGCTAACAATCTAATTCCCTCTCACACCTCCTTGCTTTCTGTACCATATTAAGATCTTTCATTTGGATCAGTTAAGGAAATTCAGCAGAGGTGATCTATTAAAACGGAACAGAGTAGGACATACAGCTAAAGGAAAAGCAAGAATCTGCTTTCCTTTCTTTATAAAGGAAATGAACGATTCTCAAAACAAAAAAACAATTAAAAATGCAGGGTAGAGAAGTGTAATTCTTCCTGAAAATCTTCACTACACGTTCAATATCTTTGCTAAATGTGAAGTTCTAGAACTGAAACCAATGTAAGAAGTATCCAGTGGTGACAATATAACTTACAAAACAAATAGGAGATAAGCAAATTAAATCCTTCTGAATATTATCAGAGGCTGAAGAGTTGAATTGATTTAATTAGTCTGACTGAGTATCAGGAAAAAAACAACATTCTGCCTTGTAACATCTCTTTCGTGCTTTCTAGTTGGGAACTAACCAAATCTCCAAATCACAGGCTACCACATCAGGCCTCAAGAACAGCACACAAAGTACCTAAATGAAGCCTATGCAGAGTTTGCCAGTATAACTGAGAAAATTGTGTTCCCTCTTGTCCCTTATGTCTAAAAGATCTGCCAAAGCTGCTTTCTTGCCTGATAATGTGTCAGTCAAGGAGCCACTAGTGTCTCTTCCTGGAAGTGCTGCCCCCCTGCCAGGGGTCTCGCACCTCAGTGTTTGCTCTCCAGCCACTGACAGGAGGAATTCATAAACTCTGTGACAGCACTGCAGATTTCCCTGTCTGTACACATGCTAAGAGTGGGCTTCAACAGCCCTGTGTTCAGCAGCAACCACTTTTATCCGCATGACCAAAAGGAAGGGGAGCCTTTTTCCCAAAAGCCCAGAAAACTAAGCAGTTGCTTAGAGTGCAGCTACTATGCCAATCTCAGCTTTGAAAGAACAGTTTAAGTCACATCTTTCACTTACAAGATGAAGCCATAACAATTAGGCTTTGTTCCAAAGCATTTGCTTTCTCACAGATTTGTTTGCATCTGTACTGAAAATTCAGAGCTTTTTTTTTTCCTTTTTTTCTTTTTTTGGCATAGTTAAAGGAATTGGAAAGATAACTAATTTGGATGAAAACTAACAGAACTCCTGTCCTTTCTCAAAAAAAAAGAATCCTATAACTTGGCATGTCAAGGGAAAGCAGGAAAATTAATAAGAAAAGCAGCCTGCTTATTGAAATAATTTCCTTCTAGTCTACTAAGCTTCAACTACAGGCATAATAAAAATCAGCACTGTTAGTCAGCAGCACAATGCAAATGACAACGCTGCAAGCTGCAAAGGCGAGCATGTACTATGCTTAAGCTCTTTTGGTGTCTCATTAAACCCTACCTTCTAAACATAATGATTTTTTCATCAACAAGCTAGCATTGCAGCATTAATGCAACCATTTTAAATCATGAAAGGTAAATACAGTGATATAAAAACTTACTACTGATTTGGGGCTTCGGTTTGGTTTTCCTCTTTTAAAAATTAGAGTCTACTTGTGTGCTGTCATTCCTATTTTGTACAGCGGAGAAAGAAGGCACATACAAGGGGTACCCTAAGCTAGGTTTTTCCTTTGGCCTGTGTTCAAGGGTGCCCTTGCCAAGTATGTGCAACTGAAGGCTGACATACTTCATAATTTGTAAAACAAACTCTTAAATCACAATCATATCTAAGACGTTACATTGAATCCTGAGAGTTTATATATGTGTCTTGTAGACTTGTATAAAATGGACTTTTAACCAACAGTGAAATAAATTACTATTGCGCTCAGCACAAGAAAAAAAAAAAACTATACCCACTGACAATCATTCACAGAGCTCCATAAGTCACAGCATTTTTAAATATTCATCTTTTTTTAAAGTAAATCCTTTTATCAAGTAACATTTTTGGTTGGCAAGTTTATTAGTGCAAAATATTGCAAGAAAACTCAGGGAAATAATTTTAATGTAAAGCACAAACCAAAACAAAGCTGGGGCAAGGGAGAGAATGGATTCTATTAAACTGTGATAGTAAGTAGGAATCAAAGATCTTCTTTTAAAAAATAATTAAAGGAAATTCTGTGGATTTTGCTGACATCCTCTCAGGGAGTACAGTTTTACTAGGCTCAGAGAAAATGATTTGTGATTATTCAAGAAAAGTGTTTTGCTATGCAGTAATTTTTTACCCAATATTCAGTATGGAAGAAGGATCCCGCCCTCTAGCATCCGTCCTATTTTTGGAGTATTACTAAATTTTGCCCTGGCATGATCCATGCATCTTAACAGGGCCCCCTAAGGAATTAGTCAGATAATGGAAATAAGTAGATGGCTCCTAACAAGAACATACCAGGAGGTGTGGGAGTAGAAACCCTGAGAAAATGGATCAGGTTGCGTAGGAAGCCTACCATTTTTCTCTCAGCCTCTTCTTTGACAGAAACACACCTGTGACAGGCCATCTCCTCCTCCTCTCCCACACCTGGCAGATAGAAAGGATGCAAAGAACACACTGCTGCTGCTAGTGTCATTAATGCCTGAAGCATAATCTGCTTCATCAGATGTAGATACATGTTCACATTATGCAGTTTACCTACTGCAACTCAGCATCAGGAAGAACCAATGGCTTTGCATCCTTGTAAGCCATTTCCAGACAGTGAAATAAGAAGACTAAATTAAGGCAGCTCAAAGTAAAAAGTGTCTTAGCAAATAACTTTGTTGGAAAAAAACCTTCTAAAGCTTGTGCAAGGCCTACATTCTCAATAGTACTTTTCCTAATATCTACAGTTACATTTTAGGTCATTTAAAAAAGATGTTCTTACATAGGTTTCACTTTAAAGGGCAAGCATACACACACAAAAAAATTGTGCACGCTTTCCTTTTTCTAAAAAGATGCAACAGTACTCAATATCTTCTTCGTGCCCTTTTTTTTATTATTTTCCTTTACAGACCTCGCTATAAAATTAATATAGAAAAGGAGCTCACTACTTTTCTCTGCATTGTTTTCTTGGCAGGATAGTTTGTAATGGATTCCAAGGATAAGCCCATTTGAGAAGATAATCCAGGAGAAAAAGTATCTATGGAAGAAAACTTGAATAGTTTTATGCTGGTGTAACTACCTGAACTGACTTATTATGGGATCAGACGAGAATCTGTATTTGCACAATGGCTGTTGTAGGAGAGCAATAAGGTAAGATTGCCTCCTTCAGAAGTCACAAGGAGTATCATCAGCTTGACTGCTTCACAAAACCACAGCCTCCAGCCATGTCTAGTCCAGGGAGGGTATGGAATCTGGGAAGGAAGCACATGAGCCATTTCCTCACACAAATAAAAGTGCAGAGAAGTTGGGGGCTGGTGTTCAGTAAGACGCCCTGATCAAGCTGTAGTCAGTCAGACCCAAGAGCTTAAAAGCATTTCTAAGTTCAACAGCTGACAAGCAACAACAACAAAAGTAACTCTTGATCCTCTCTGTGCCTCACAACAAATCCCAGTTTACATCAGGAACATAGCTAGCCTGAAGAATTTATAGCAATACCTACATCTTTATATAGACTTTTCATCTGTAAATACCGATTATCTTTAGAAGGTAATTTATATATCAATAATGCTTAATAAATTGGAGAAAAAAAGATAGTATAGGCAGGACAAGTGACTTTCTGAGGACCTCTCAGCAAATATCTCAGTGGCTTAGATAAGCTGCAAGTGCACATTTACCAACCCCAGTCCAGAGCTTTATCAAGAAAGCACATCTGCTTAGTGAGAGTTAGAAAATTAATATTGACATTAAGAAACATGCTCCTTAGGTCTAAATCACAACAGTATCAGTGAAGGCTGAAGGTTTTTGTGCTTTACAGCTTCTTTTCTGGCATTACATATTGTCTTTTTATTTGATTTCTCCTGTCCATATACTCAGATTTTTTTTTACATTAAGCCCTCACGATAAGACACTTCCTTACTGCTCCTGTGGCTTTATTACTGTACACTGGTCATCAGTAAAAGAATTCTCTCTGATGATGCAGGGTGCTAACATGATGCAAAAGCACATGATTACCTTTACAACAGACACACTGTCTATTTACATACAGCAAGAGAGGAGAAGGGAGAGAGGGACATAGATCTTCAGGAGCTTATTGACTTGATTTCAAAAATGCTGGTGATTACAACTACAACTACTGAAATTCTCCAAGGAACTGAACAAAACTTGTACATTATTTTTCTTCTTACAAAGCAATGCTTTCTGCACCCCCTTCCCTTCCTTAATGCTAGCATCCAAGTAAATCTTCTTGATGAAATAAAATGATCCTCTTCCTTTGCCTCCAGAGAAAGAAAAGAGAAAATAAGCAATACTTGTCCCTATTACAGTAAAGTGCACAGATGTTACTTTACTACTATTAGTAAAACTGTACTATCTTATTTTTGTGTTAGATTTGACTGTGGAAACAAAGTTTTCTGTAGCTTTTCAAGAGTAATTTTAAATTTCAAAAACTGAGGGAATAACTACTTCATTAAACATCTTTCTCCAGTACCTTCCATTTAACAACTGGCATCCCCCAGCTATGAAAAACATTTAAGCAAACATTGAACATTTCACTTCTCTGAGACAGGTTAAGAAAATTTAAAAAAAAAATCATTAGAATAAATAGCATTTAGGATCTTGATCTCTTCTATTTTTCTTAACCTGACAAAAAAATATTTCCCCTGCTTCTGCAATGAAAATCCATAACATACAAAAAAAAGCTTGCTTACTGCAGAAAAGAAATAATTGTTGCCAATTGTTTGAAATAAAAAGGTTTAATCAGATCATCTGTTACAGTTCTTCCTACAGTGTCACTCACCAGAAATTGCTATAATCTCTGAACATCAAATTAATAGTCTGTACACAAGATAGCTTTCTTGCTTGACGAGGCCATGCTTCTCACCTGTAGGTGAGAACCCACTGTAAAGCGACTTGCCAGTTTAATTGGATTAGCCTGCAAAAATATCACTCAACACATCCTTTTTAGCCCTACTGTTTCACCAGCAAAGTCAAAACGAAGTAAATTCATTGTAAAGACAAAACTTCTCACAAAAATATATAGGCTAAGGAAACAAGTGACCCCGTGGCCCAATATAAGGTAACAGTAATAATGTAGACATTGCTACAGAAAGACTGGATTAACTGAGTTGTTTTTCCTTGTATTTACCAAATACAGAGATTGACATATCCCACAGACACACATTTGTAGGGAAAATGTGAAATGTCAAGGCTTTACCACTTCAACGGAGCAGATAATTAAGTAATTAGAACAATTAAACGTTGACAGAGCACCAGCGACCCCCAGGTGAATTACAGCCCTGAATTATGAAAGCATTAGCATGGGAAGACTTTGGCACATATGTAGGACAGATTAAATGCAGTTGTAGGATTGGTTTTACAATCAATGCACTTATCTTCCAGATGTGCTCAGCAGTCCACAGCTTTTATTGTCAAACTGCTTATTTAGATGACTGGGGGAAACTCATCTAGGTAGATTTTATCTCTGAAAAGCCAGTGAATTAGAAACCATGGAGTATATAGTCATCTGTATTCTTACCCTTTTACACTGCATGAAAGGGCTGAAAAGGCATGAGTGCCCTAAAAGATCTGCGTTCATCTGAGCAAAACGCATCTTTCAGCCCAGGCACCTGGGAAAGCTGAAGTTCAAGGGGCCCTTTGCGAGGAATGTGCATAGGACATCAACAGCTAAATCATGCCAGAGGCTTTTAACCTCTGTTACCTCCTATGCTGAGGATTGTCTGCACTTCAGTACCTGCTCTGACCGTATTCATGCAGAAAGACCCTATTTGCTAAATAAGAAACATAAGCAGTACAGTCATCACAGCACGGAGGACAAGCTTCCTTTCTTACTGTCAGGGCAGGCTTGCTTTACTTAGGTTTTTTGGGGTGGTGGAGGGTAAGTTTACAACACATTGGACTGCCTGCTGTGACGAACCAGCTCCAGGTAGAATGAGCTGGCCCTGGGGAATGGGTGCATTATCTGGATGGACAGCAGGGACAGCAGCACAGACATAGCCTCACAGTACGGTAGAGATGGGTAACACATGTAATTTCCAGCAAGTGTCAGCTGTGTGACTACCAGATTTATTGCAAGTGAGAGTGTGTGAACATGTTATAGGCTGCAATCCTTTCTAAATGGAAGGCTGTTTTAAAAATTAAGAGAGAGCAGGGAAAGTATTATGAGAGAGATCCATGGATACTCACCAAAAAGGCAATACAAAAAAGATCACATACAGGAGATCTCACACTTCTTTCTCAAAAGCATATTTCATATTCTTCTGTTCTGAAGTTTTTAATAACACTTCATTTCATTGCCTTTACAAAATGGGAAAGACCCTAGAGAAAAGATTAAAGACTATTAACTATTTGTTTCTAAAATTAATTAAACCATTTTCATAATAAAAATACAGTAATAGGGCAATTTGTCAAATAATTGAAATACGAAATCAGCTATTTAAAACCTAATTATAATGTCTGACATGAAATTATATAAAACCCATATTTTAAAGTGGAAATTTATTTAAATCTGAATTTTTAGAATTTTACAGCTTCAAGCCAAACCATACATTGATATGATTTAACATATATTCCTTCATTAAAAAGAAAAAACAAAACCAACCCTAATTAGCTGATGTCACAAAATGGATAGAAAGTATCTAAGATTATAGAGTAAGGAACAAACCTTTCAGAATGGTTTCTGTAGATTAACCATGTGGGTGGATAAGTAACTCAGAGTTCAGCATAGAGAACAGAGTAGCATCGATGTAAAGAACAGAAGTAGGTGGATGGTTCCAGTTCAAAGCAGAATATCTCCCACTTCTCCAAGGCTGCTGAAAATGATTCATTCTATGCTACATCATTTTACATGCCATGGCCATACAGTAGGATTTCTTTCGTACTTGTCAAAGCCATACACATATTCAGAGGAGGTGGCAAAGAAAATGCTCTTTTGATTATGCTTCAGCACTCTTTGCTTTTGTTTAAAAAAACCCCAAAGAACAAACCCCCAAATTAAACAACAAACCAAAACAAAAACTAAAAAAAACCAACCAAACAAACAATAAACCCATAAGTTTTGAAACAAAGAAAAATGGGGAAACAAGTCTAAATGCATCATACAAATAGAGAGGAAAATACAAAACTAAAATATGGAATATACAATTGGGAAAAATACTTAACAGGCAATGTGGAAAAAAATACCAAGAAGGAAATCCTGAAAAGCAGTATTACTAAGAACACTTACCTTACATTTATGTATCAGGCCTTAATTAATAGCTAAGTTATATATCTGCTTTAATACCCTAATGAATGTTCCTCTGGAGGTTTATGCTAGAGAAGAAACCAGCACCCGTATCTTCAGAATAGCTAGAAGAAATAAAAAACAAGCCTCCACCACTATCCTTCAGAATCTACACAGCTCCTGAAAAGACAAGTTTTCTCACTGTAAAACAGCACCAAATCAATTAAAGTCATTATTTTGTTTAGTAAACTAGCCCAGAAAAAGGAGTCTTCAAATAGTCATACTACTAATTTACTAACAATAACATTAACACTCCACAACAGATCATTAGTTTAAATGGAAGTCAAAAATAGATGGGAAGCAAAAGCTGGTAATTCATAGGTTTATGAAAGAGACCTTTCTGAACTTGCAATGACTGCTGACAGTACTGAAGTATAGCCTAGTTATGACTGAACTGACAATATTTTGCCTCTCTTTAAAATTCTCATTATAATTAAACGCATACTGAAATTGATTTTCACTGAACAAGGAACCCAAGTATATTTTTAATTCTGAGCGCACTCTCTGCTAAAGGCAGTGGAACTAAAGTGCATATCCTCTGTAGTAAAGGAGGTTAAGCAGACTTACCTGCTTTTTTAGATCATTATATTCCAGCATGCATATCTGTTGAACGACTAATGAACAGGTGAGTTTGATTACTATTTTTCAGATCCAACCTGTATTGCTAACAAACATCTTAAGTTTGATGTGTAAGGTTAGTGGTGGTTTATTTTGGAATAATTGTAAAAAATAATTTTCAGAGAAGTTTCTTATCCATTAATATTTTGCTGGCTTACAAACTAAGCAGAAAGAAGACATGCACTTTTTGATTGGAGTTGAATATCCAGTGATAGTGGGAAATTAAATGGAAACCTAGGGATTTAATCCAGACCATTTGGCAGACTTTGCATAGCTTAATGCATTGTACAGGGGGACTAGGTGAACGAACAGGAGCACTCAACTTCTGGCCATTTAGTGAGTCACAAAAATCTGACTCATAATCCATAGTCTCTACACACTACAACAATCAAAGAATCAGTACCCAGAATTGGCACCTGGGGGGCTGGGGGCGTAAGGGAGGAGGCACAGAGACAGAAAGACAGAGATGGAAACAGAGAAGAAATCAAGATGGTAAACAGAGCAATAAAGTTCAACTGCAAATATGATCACCAACAGTGAATATCACAAAAAGAGATTAATTTACCAATTCAAAACTTAAGCAGGTACCATTCTCTGTGTTTGCAGCTTTGACAGAACTGAAGTGGCTAAAGATTAGCAGCAGTCACTGAAGTCTTCTAACAGAGAGCAAGTCTGTTCGTCATAAAAAGAAAGTCATCCCATTACTTATTGGAATAAAATTTAGTGATAGTACATCAAGTTCTTTGCAATTAAGAAAAATAACATTAGCAATGCAATAAATATGCAGGAATATACATTTACTCTTTGCCATAATCCCACTAAACTACATAGGAGAGAAACATGTGCACAATTTTAACGGCCAGATAGACCAAAAGAAAATTTGCAGTTTTGCGTTCATCCTCTTTACCCAATACAGTTAATGCCTGTGAACTACTCCTTAGTGTTTTATAAATAAAAATGTAGCCTCTCTTTCTGAGCATGCATGATTGTAGTGTATGTCTAATTTTGTTGGGTTTGGACTCCCCACACCTACTACAGCCAATAAAATAATAAAAAAAAACAACCCACAATTTTATAGATTAATCTAAATTTATTTACCAAATACAATAATAAAAAATTCACACTCAATTTAAAACATGTGGTTTCTACATCACTCGTCCATTCCTTTTTTCCCCAACTCTGTCAATTTACAGGCCCCAACTCTACAAACATTTTGTGTAATTCAAATTTACTGATTTAAGTTTAGTTACTTACCTAACATGAATCTTTAGAGAAATGTCTCTTTTAAGGATTGATCTAAGCATCCTGAAAGTGCATGTAAATCTTCCTAGCAGGGGTCCTTTATGCTTGACTTGCAATTTTTTTCGGACTACCATTCATGTCTTCTCAACTTTCTGAAAAAGTATACTCTCTGAAGTACTTAGTAACAAATAGATAGAAATATGAAATTCCATCAATAGCTAGAAGAGAAAGATATTTTAAACTAAGATTTTAAAAAAAATTGTTTTTACACTCTCCAAGTGAAAGGGCACTTTCCACCACAAAGCTAAATATTTTTTGCATCTTTGAGCTTTCACCAAGAACAGATTCAAACCTCTGGAATCAAATCTGAAAAGAAATAAGAACTTTTGCAAATTTCACTATCTTTTAAATGAAGTGTCTTCTTTGATGTGTTCTCCCTGACAGACACAGGAGGCATTTGTTTTCTAAAGGACTTGCATCAAAATGAAACCTACTACAAATAAAACTCTCCTTCCATGAAGTTAAGAGTAAACAACATACGACAGATAGAAGTTGCATTAGTAATATGCTGTTGGAATACTTCTGCATACTGCAGAGGAACAATAAAGGACATATATTGGGGTGGGGGGTGGGGTGGTGAGGAGCAGGTAACAATCCTGTGTGTGGGTTCATTTGGTGTATACATATACGCACACAATAAATAAGACTCAAATATCCTCTCCAGTCATCACGTATCCCTTTAGTCAGTGTTGGTTGTGATGACTTTTAGCTGGTGATAATCTCAACAGAAAGCTTTACAGTAGCAAATGCATGTATATACATATCATGCATGTGAACATCTTTAAGTTAAAAGAACAGAGGGTGAGTGCTTTGTGTAAACTGCCATTAGACTGATCCTTACCTCCTGTGGAAAGAATCCAAGCCATACCTAGTGTTAACATAAATTGTGGGGAAATAAAACCAAACCAGAGGCTCATCTTTATTGAGAAGGCATGTTATTAAGAAGGCATAGAAAAAAACCCCAATCAATTAAATATAAGTTATAAAAGAAAGATATAATGTCAAATTAGCATACTATTGAAAAAGACATTATTTCCTAGGTTCTCCTTTAATAGACAACCATTTACAGCAATAAGTTCTCCTCTATGAAAGCAGATGCATTACTAACACTAGAAATAAAAAGTAGTCATTAAAGAAAGACTATTACTAAACATGTGCCCCAGAGAATATTAGAGGATATTAAGGAAAATGTAAAATTATTTTACCAGAAATGTTTATGTTCCTTAAGAAAAGGCAATACAAACTAGAACATCACAAACCCAAAACCCTAAAAGGCTTGCAAAGAGAATTATCTTTGGCTTTCCTTATTTAAGCACATAATTCATTTCTCCTCTCCCTAGAGGTAAGTCTCTAACTGTAATACCAGTAGGCAGCTCTTTCCTTGGGTAAACTGGAGATCCATCCCCACCAAAACTGAATAACACTTGGTAAAATCCTTGAGCCTTTTTTTCCCCTCTCACATTAGGCAAGGATGGATACATGCTAAAGCCTTGCACCCCAAGACACAAGTACAAGAATCATATATGCCTGCACAGTGGCCCTCAATAGGGAGTTCTCTGGCTGTCCACAAGTTCCCATAGAAAAGCAAGTGACAACTCAGGATGAGCCGAAGTAGGGGAGCGTAAGAGAAAATGAAAAGGTCATTCATAAGGTAACAGCTAACTTTTCTGCTTCCAATGGGTACCAAAAAAAAAAAAAATTCCATCTTTTTCATATTATTTTGACAATGAATAACCTATACTGTTCTTATCCTATATGATGTCATCCTCTTAAAACTGTTGCACATGACTACTACAAAATTTTCTGTTGAGATCCCCACCAACTAAGAAGCATTACAGACACCACTGGATAAAAGGATTCTTCATGACTAGGGAGAATGTAGGGCTATAGGGACTTAACAAAAGGTCTCTGCTTCATTTCCCATCATTAGTTACTCAAATGGTACTTAACAGAGGAAAAGTAATTTCTTAGTCATGTCTGCTTGTGTTGAGCACAATAGAGGCAACTGTTCGTATTCCCAAACACTGTACTGGGAAACTCAGCCTAAAAAAAGGATACAGCAGGAAGATTAAGGACCTGGGGGGGAGCAGGCATGTTTATGCAATTTTTGTGTTGTGGATTAAGCAGATTTGCCTGCTTTGGAAGTCTAACTTTTGGTTCTTGAACACTAAGGAAACAGAAGCTGCCAAAAATTTTATTTACCATTTGCACAAAGCTAAACAGTTCCTCTTTCCCATTTCAGAGCAGCTATCACCAGCTTTTTTGAACCAGTGCAAGCATTTTTTTATATAAAGCTATACCTTACAGCTGTTCAAAAATGACAGATATTATCTAAAATATTTTCACTTTCATTAAGTTTTACTCATGTACTAAGTAAATAACCAGACTTTCAGTGTATAAAAATCCATTGGGTTGTCCGAAATCTTTTATAAAGAGATTTTCTGGTTGGCTGGCAAATCCCTTAGAAACTGTCCTTTTTCCACTGTGTAAAATGAGATGCAATAAACTGAGCGCTCAAGATAACATCTATCTACCTCAGCAGGATAGGGACAATAACAAATACAGCTTTCATTATTATTGCAGGCTATTTTTCTCTGAAGGACCCTCTCTCAGTCAGAGCATAAGATAAGTACATTGCAAGAATAAGTAAAGATCACAGAAAAAGCTTCCATCTTTAGAGCTGTTTCTTTGTAAGAATTAGAAAGTGTAAAAGTGAACAAGAAGAAACTGGAAGAATTAACATACAGTTCCTGTCACTTTGTGCCCTCTGGAGAAGCTGACCACATCCTAGTATCTGACAAAACCATCCAGGTTGGTGCCAAGCAAATCACTTGAGCTGATTTCACCTTTCATTGGTGGAAATTTCTCTTTTCATTCGTGGTAATTAACCATACACTCTTCATATGACTGTGATATTCACAGCTGATCTATCTCAAAGAAGTCATCACAGTTAGAGCAGACTGTTGGCTGATTTTGTGAACTCACTGTGTTTCTGTGTTTTGGAAGACAGAAGATCAGGCTGTTCTAGTTGGACACTTCCAACAGCACAGCATGGCTCCTTAGAGAGCTTTGAAAACTTCATTAGCCATGTTACTGTGCTCAGTCTCACACAAGAGACACCTGAACTAGTTCTCCCACCTGATGGGAACAGAAGTAAACTGTGGTCCTCAAAGGAATCTTGCTGTCACAGGAGACTCAGCTTCACCAATTTCATCACTAACATCAGCTAGTAGAAAAAACGATATGACTAAAGGTAGAGCCTAGAAACACTTGAGACTGTTCTGCGTTTGTCGCAGGGGTTGGAAAGCCTAATGCCTCTGTCTACATACATGCACACATGTCACCATCAGCCAAAGCAACATCAGCACCAGGTCAGGCATGAACCTTCAGTTCTCATGGAGGTGGGAGTCAAAAGAACAGTAAGAGTTCTTCTGTGCTTTAGCAAACAGGTCACCAGCAAACAAAGACACTAAGCTACTGATAGAAAATAACTAGCATTGTACTCATTTACCACTAAGTAAACAAGTCAAGCGCCTTCAGATGATACAAGAACAAGCTATAATGAGAATACATTGCAGGCAGAGCTGAGGATTTGGCTTTCATCCATACCCTCTGATCAGCATTTTCTGTCTTGTCAGTATCTCAGCGAAAAATTGCCTGCTTCTCTCTTTTTATCAATAAACAGCTATCCTGTGGTAAAAACTTCTGTTCTTGGCAGCTTTGGATGAGGTAGCTGATAACTGGTTACTAGTTAGCTGGTTACCATTAGCTGGTAACTAGGCAAGATTCAAAATGCCAAAAAGAAGCCTATCTTAATTCTAATAGATGTTCTGCATGCTAACAAAGAGTCCATGTGCTCAGTATGTGTTACTGCTCCTTGTTCATCTCATTATCCTCAACTGCTGCAGAGGCCTATGAAGAAAAAAAACCCCACTAATTCAAAAGCATCATTCAAAAGTTTGAAATGTAAAAATTAAAAAAAAAAACTAATTCAAAATGCAGATAGGTACGTAACAACATGCAGACTACATGAGGTTACGTAATCTACCAAGATGTTTAAACCACACTATATGCTTATATACACCCTTAATTGTTGAAACATGTAGCAACAGCTTAAGGAAACAGCTAGCCTTTAAGCTCAGTGATGGCCATAAACATAGGTTCTTCCATGCTGTATTTAATCTTGTGATGAGTTTGGAAGAGATATAAAAAAAAAATAATTTCTAACTGCCCACCTTTCTCAGCCTTTCTCAACAGGTACAGAACCCCACCCCCACCATCTCTTCTCCTCCTGAAACCACTCCATGAACCTGTACAACACTAACATAGCAGGAAGTTTACCTGGGGGGAAAGAAAAAAAAAAGTTTTCTACATAACAAACTGAACTGACTCATGAAAGGGCCTAACAAGTGAAAAGAAAGAAAAAACCCCAGTGCATCAGCTTAGCTTCTTGTGAAACTGCTGTCTTAGTTTCCATGTAACTCGGTTCCTTCTCAGTAAAACAGGAATATTCATAACATTGTACCTCAGAGGAGTTTGTTGAAAATGTATTCAAATAAATGCCTCAGAAGCACTGAGAAAAGTGTGATGCACTGAGTACTGCAGTAAAGTCCAGGAGGAAATTAATAATTCCAGCTTCAATGCATGTTCTTATAATTTGAAATAAATAAAATATAAGACCAAATACTGAATGAAGAAGATAAAAGCAAAAAATTAAATAGCTGGTCATGAATGGTGAGCACACTGGTCCTATTAAACAAACAAACAAAACTCAAACCCCAGATAAGACTATTTAATTAAAACTTTTATTAAAACCCAATCGTACTCACAATTTTCTGAAGAAAAATATGAAAAGGCAACAGTAGATACATTCTGAAAATTATACCAAAGCTCACTGTAAAACTAATAATGCTGAGAACACTATAGCTGGTGATGATGAAACTGGCCAGCCTAGATACCTTGTATGACAGGCTCACCTGAACAACATGCACTTTAGAACTTCCAAAAGGCAAATCTAGGCACTGTGAAATAAACAGTAAGTTACAGTTATGCAATACAGTTGTAGATATCTACAGTACAGATGTAATACAAAGGAGTTGTAGATAATAAGATCAGATTGAGCATTCTTCTACAAAACCAACAAAAAAACCCAAGGTCCCAGTATAAGGCTGTAGCTAAGAGGCTAAACATGAGGTTTTGGTGTACAAATGAGGGGAATGCTACAAGAGCAAGGAAATTACAATGTATTACTGACCTGGTGCTTCTCTCTCTCTCTGAAATTCAGCAATAAAGAGTAAATTTCATGGGTCCACTTCAGCAAGAGGTTTTACAAGCTTCTGCAGCCAAACCCTCTTACCTTTGCAAAGAAACTGGTGCTCCCAAGCATAAAGTTCCTGTTTATCAGCTGTGAATGCAACTAGAACAGAAGACCAACTGGTTGGTTCACCTGGCCTGGTTATTTACTGTTGGTGTTTTGCTTGCAACATCAGCAAGGTTGAGTTTGATTAGCTGGTTGGCAGAAAAAAAAAATCTAGTATGTATGAGCAGAGAAAGTCAGTTGTGAAACTCAAAAGCATTTGGAAAATGCTGATTAAAGTCCTTTGATCTTCAGATGTAAATACACTCTGCCATGTGTACCACTGCAACAGGGATGTTAGAACCTGACAGTCTCTTGAAAAAGTAAATCAAGAAGGACAGATAACAGGGAAATGTACAGGCAAAGAGGTGGCTGAAGAGATGCTTCTTAAATGCTCTCAAGTTTTTCAGTTGCAGGGCCTGGAAATTTCTGTGTTTCTGGATGTGTATTGCTGACAATATACTGTTTGGGCTCTCTCTTTTTTTCCCTGGGCCATCTCACCAATATTTCCTTATTTTTCTTTTTACCAAAACTAAGAAATGATTTATTTGTGCAAGTCTATGTTGCATGGGGATAAGAAAGACTTCTTTCACTTACATTTTTGGCATAGAAAGGTAAAAGTGATTCCCAGTTTATAGAAATCTCTACCACATGTCATTAAAAGCACATTATGGATTTTGGTTCCAAATGTATCAACAAAGAAAAATCAAGGGTGAATTTTACTAGAGGAAACTAAGACATACATTATTTATTGAAAAAGGTGGAGAACCAGAGAAAAAGCGGTTGAACCAATTATAAAAAATTAACAACATGTCAAATGCTAAGATATTTTAGATCGTTCCAGTAAAGTAAAGGTTGGCAAGGTATAACAACTCTCTAATGAGCTAAGCTAGATCAGTTGGGGAAAAAATAATAAATAAATCAATCCATTATGCTAGAAACCACTTTGCAGGCAGGCAATTTCTAATTTTTTTGTCATACACAAAACTAGCAGACAGCAGGTAAGAATGCTGACCTGGACTGAAATTCTGACTCAGAGACATTGCGGCTATGGAGAAAATTATCTGTCAAAGGAATGAGAAAAAGACATGTTTTGCCATCTAGAATCTCTGTGTTTCAGAAGCAGAAGAAACATTCAAGCTTTACAATTTCAGTCTTTGAATCAGTCTGAGCTTGATTGAGCTGACAAAATATTATTTTGAGATGTGTGTTTGCTGGTTGTGTGCTGACCTACATGTTATTTTTCACTTTATACAGCTCAGATGCTTTTATTTGAAGTATTAAGCGCTGAGAAAAGTTCTAACAATAATGACTATACAGATTAAAGCATTTTTCTCACTGTTAATATTTTCTTTCATGGATAAAGCACATTTTTTTCAAAATAAATCAAATTAACAGCTTATTGAAACTCTTGAGGAACTCAGACAACCAGAATAGCAGGGTAGTAGTAATATTATGTAAAAAGACTAAGGAGAGAGAGTCTAATTTACACACTAACAAAGAGATCAGCCTTTAGATTCAGCAAAGTACTTAAATGTACCCTACAAGGTAGTCCTAAGTGTCATCCCATCACCAAAAAGTCTTTAGAAGCTCTAGAGAAATCAGACTGAGTTAAGTGATGCAGGTAGAGCAAGTGACCGGATAAAACAAAGCAAATAAAGATGTGTCTGACGAGGCAACATTATGCAGAAAAACACATTGCACACAGAATGGTATACATCCCACCACAGATGCATTTTCAAATACACATGCTAATATCTTTCTGGAAACTGAGCAGAAGAACACCATCTCACTTGTGTTTTCATAGTCTGACATGGAATTTTTGTTGTCATCACCATATAACTGTATGTGCATAACATTATATATATATAACATCTATATATGAAACAAAGAGTTGTCAATTATAAAATTAAATCACACCTTGTACATTACAGGACTGGAACTTACGGAGAGTCCTTTGACTCCTGGCCTGATCTATATATATACTCAGGACTCTCCCGAAGCTAGTAAGGTAACTTGGTGGTGCCAACAGGATCAGACCAAAAATATCTTATTTGCAAAGAATATAAAGAAAGCCTTCCTTCCCTGAACAATCAAGTACCTAGGAAACAACCCTGCTTTGCAGTTTTAAAGATGTCTTTCAGCCAGCATAGCTCTCTGCATCACCCACAGCTGTTCCTTTCTGGCCTGCCACCTTGTGGGTGGGATTTCTGCTCAGATACACACCAGCTGCCCCAGTAGTTGAACCCTGTGGTGACATATGTTTGGAGGGTCCTACTGGGGAGCTGTGGGAGGGGGCTGCCAGGCAGTGTCCAGGGGGTCAAGGCAATGGTGGCCACAGGACCAGGATGTGCCTGACAGAGCCAGGCAGGGTGGGAAGCAGTGACTGATCTGACATGTCCCTTATACATGTCATAAAATTACAGACACTTCAGAAAATTATTTGTTTATTGTTTTAAACCATGCCTGCCTTGTAGATAATACTTTGGTCATTTAAATACTTACCCAGGACTCGTAAACTTTGGTTTTCATGTCCTGATCGTCTTCCATCTCTTAGAAAGAAGTTACCAGCCACCAGGTCATCAGTTTAAGCTAGGTAAATTCACTTTCCATTTTGAACTGTGCCTCTCACAGAGAAAGGAAAAAACAGAGGAAGAAGCCTAACAGAAAGTAGGAGTAACCCAAGCCCATGTTCTCGTGGTTTGGACACCAACTGGGACACCAACCCAGGATGAGGAAATCTGGTTCACACTAACAGGACAATCTTCATTGTCTTCTCAATGGCCACTGAACCTCAAATCCATACAAGGCTGTAAAAGCAGGACGGGAATACAAGATTCCCTCCCCTCTCCCCCCACAGAGTAAAGGTCCTAGTTGATGGACTATACAGCCTTTGTCTCCTCCATTCTTCACTCACTGCAGATCATTTGATAAAACACATTACTTGGCACAACGGTTGAGTTGTTTACCTCTGTCTTGATGAAAAGAACAAAGATCCGCTCCATTCTTTCAAAACAAATGCTAACGTGTATCTGTCTTGGGAAGGCTTTTAGTTTCCATACCTGGAAACAGATGAGTTTCTGACATCTGGAGAGGAGTAAGATTTGAGACATACTCCTACGCTTTGCATTTTCTCTGGCTTTTTGCCCAACATTCAGAGTTTTCTACTTGCTTTTCTGAGCCATTCAAATACCACAGTGCTGTTTGTGAGTGTGGGTTTCTGACTTCAGATTCTGTTATTCCTTTGCCTTTCAGGAAACAGTATCTTAAGTGTGGGCAATGTCTAACTCATTGGCATTTCAGGCCATTTTTAAAATTCTAGTTCCTAGTGTAGTAGAGAGTAGCTTGTGTTGTCTCCAAGTCTCAGTCCTCATTTATTTTGTATTCCCATCAGCTTTACTAAGGTCTTAAGACTATCTGTAAATGAAAGTCACTCACATTTTCTGTCATAATGAAGTACGTTAGCCTTCTTCACCATGCAAAGGATGGAAAGTTCATCAGTAGTAAACTGAAAGTAAAAACTAATAGAACTGGACAATCAATACACTGCAAATAACATCCATGATAATTTTGCCTCTCTAGGGATTCTGATAACTTTTTCTAGCAATGTCAAAGTAAATTTACTAAAATGTCTGAAAGGACTATTTGGCATATATACAGTATTCACCATGCAACATCCAGCTAATCAGTGAAGCAACAGAACAGTCCTATCTTCTTTACATCTGTTTGTAAATAGCTGATGCTACTAGACTAAATCCAGCTTTTCAAATATTATCAGATCTGTCCTGCCTGAGATATGTTATGCTGCCAAAACAGTCTCCAGTATCAATAACTTGACCTATAAACTGATCAGCAGGAAAATCATATTGATGACTCTGTCATTAGGATAAGGCAATTATCAAGCATTCACTCTGCAAGAGAATATAGAACTAATTGCAGCATTCTCTGCTTGCAAAACAGCTGTTCATATATTTGTAAACAATGTTTTCCTCTTCTTCCTTCTATTTTAGCTCTAATGCCTTATTTGTAAAATAACTTAGAGACATCAAAAAAATTGTGGCTTTATTTCCATGACAAACATAACTTAAAGGGGAATAATAAATCTAGTTTAATTTAGTTTAGCATACAAATTGAACTATTGCCTGTATAGTTCATCATTAGACCTTCATCTATATCCATTCTTTCCTTCACGCGTTTATAAAATTAGCCAGATTTGCAAGTACTAAAACTATCATAGCTCACAGCACTCACAGTGCCATCACACTACCAGCAAGAAAAGCTTTGCCAGCATTGAGACACATGAACACTGATTGTGAAAAACCAAGAGATTCTAGTTTATGGCACTAGTATTGCTTCCCTCTGTCACAGGTAACATGAGCTGCATCTTCTCTGATGTGCTAAGCAGCCCCCAGGATGTCTGTAAAGCTGAGATAGCCCAGTTGCTTGTCTGCAGAGACACTCCTGGGGGCTTTCACATACCAATGGGATGGCTATTTTCCAGCTGTTTATGAAAAGCAAACCAGCACAGCAAATATTTCTGACCCATTCTCACAATATCCCTTAAACCTTAGAGTTCATTCTAAATCTAATATTACTGGGTTTTTTCAGATACAAACAACTCCTAGGTATATAAAAAGAAATTACCTCAGTAGGCTACAAATCACTTTCTTTTCCTGAAAAGGAATGGACAAGGGGTAAGAGAGTGCACTAGGAAAGAGAAAAGCATTAACTCTTCTGACAAACTGCAATAAAAACACATTAATCTACAAAATCAGAATCCAGTGGATTTTTAAGTGGATTTCTCATTTCTAAGCACAGCTAATTCAATTATCTGACAGGTGTGAAATTATCACCTTTATTGCATGTGTTTAGTTGGTGCTAGATAGTACACTGCTGTAAACATAAGAGAGAATAGAGATACTAATGTGAAGGAAACTGGAAAAGTTAGAATGTCAGAAATGTACTGAGGAGATAGTCAAGTGAAATGTCACTGGGAAAGTCAGCGCAAAATTATTTGTATAGTGAAAGGAGACAAAATGCTGGGAAGAAAGAGCATTGACAGTAATTTATACACATTTAGAACTCTACATAATGAGGAAGCTAAAGGAAGGAAATGCAGGTGGAGTGTTATCTAAAATACATTGCACATCAGAATGAAAGGGAAGAAGGGCCTTTTAATAGCTAGCAATAAATACTGCCCAAGAAGGTGACACAATCAAGCCAGTTAGAAAAAGAGTAACACATTATTACTGGCAGAGGAAGGTCTCCTGCTGATAACCTGTTACTTTTCCTTCCTCCATCAACCAGTAAACCTGCTGACACCCTGCTGTATTTGTGTTCAACATGACTTCCTGAAACAGGGTTCTAGCTTAGTTGGGAAAAGCTTTTGCTTTCATACCTCATCAGGAATGCACCAGCCAGGGAGACCCAGACTGGCCAGTTAATATTCCAGTGGCGAGCAAAGTCCTTAGATATTCATTACCATGCATAATGTAAAGATTCTGAACTAGAGGCAAACAAAAAGCAATAACACAAAAGATCCAAATCAACAAAGAACATTAAGAAAAGTGCTTGGTTTTAAGGTGTAATGATCAAGGAGAAAATCACTTGCTTACAATTACAGGAAGTTAGAGAATCAAATAAATTTCCTAGATCACAGGTAATTAGTAGTTTGGTTAGAGAAGAAAATGGATACAATATGTGCTTTATAGTGGCACAGTATAAATTTCATAACTGTTCATAGTATGTTCCCTAAGGAAAACAATCCAATTGGAAAATTCAATCTTGGTAAGATCAAGGTGCAGTCCAAACAGCTTTTCTGTTTCTAAATTGTATCATTCACAATTATACAAAATCTTTAAAAATTCTATTCTTTCTCTGATGTTTTGCAGTATAAAGGCAGACATCTCTGCTTGTCTTTGGAGGGAATATGAGTACTGTGCACAATAAAATGGATAACAGACAACTTCTTTAATTAGATATATCTCTATTTAATGTGTGGGTGATGCTAAGAATGTTTCATTGACCTCCTGACTCTCAGGAAAATAAAAGACTCCACTTTTAAAGCTTTTATTTTGGCAAATTATTCTCTGTGCAATTTCTATCAGGATGGTTGTGTACCACTAAGAAAGGAGATACTAACAACAAAGAGGAGAAACAGACAGCAGTGTGTCTTCCCATCAGCTCCCACTAGTCATGACAGCTTTTGTTATGATGAAAAATATAATGGGATATATAGGTAATACTGGATTTCTTGTTCTGATTTTACATTCTTTACTTGTTCAGTCAAGTGCACTGAAGCCAAGATGACACAAAATGACGGACCTGGAGAGTACAAATTTATCTGGTTCTTTCGAAGTCCTGATTTCTCTCAAATATCTACAAGAAATAGGGGGAACAGGGAAGGAAAATAAGACAATGTTATTTCTTTGCCAAAAGTCAGTCCCTAGGTCAGAGAATTCTTCTTTAAAAGGCAGTATCACTATATTTCATATAGGATGCAATCAGGAAAGTAATTTCTATAGGCACTTTCAGGGATTCAGGTTGAGTTTTGTAATTCCCGGTGATGTGAATGAAAGTCGTACCAGTAAAGTCCAATAATGTGCAATGGAAAACAGGAAAGAAAAACATAATATAGAGCTGAATGAGAATGAAACAAAATAGTCACTGTGAATTCCAGCCCTAAAATTCCAAAAACACTTACTACTGCTGCTTCTGTGACCCAAGAGATATGCAGACTGCAACCCTTATCCCACCCCTGTGGACAAAGCTCTAATCCATGGAAGAGATTAAGAGTGGAGGTTTTTTTGTGAGGCAGCGTGTGTAAAGAGCAAGGTTGAACCCTCCTGTGGAAAAGAGGAAGTTAAAGAAGCAGATGGGGTTTTCTGAACCAGCCTTGACTAAGATCCCAAAATAACGTCCTAAGTTGATTCTCTTATGCTCTACTACTACCGAGGAGGCTGAGTAAGGAAAGAAGTAGGACAGCTTTAAGTCAGCTCTGTGCTACATTCAGTAGGCCTGTTCAGGACTCAGTATGCTCCCACTACAAAGAAATGGCTTCCCAGACAGCTTTCCATACCATGATTTTCCCTATTACCTGACACCTGCCCTTCCCTGGACCACATGCTGCTGCCACTTTTGACATTTCAAGCATTCATTGAACATACTGCCCATTGCAAAATCAGTTCAGTTAACTAAAGCAGCAGAAAACTCATTTGCCCCAAAGAAGAAGAAATCACGTCCTACTGGGACAGCAAACTAAACTGGTTCAGAGAAAAGTGGTCAATGAGTTGTCACTGGGGAGGGAGTATGACTGCCCCTTACGGCAGCAAAAAGCCATTAGCTTAGCTCAGCTGCACGTGTGTGTGTCTGTTTTCTAAGGGCCTTTTCATTCATTTTAAAGAACATTTACATAGAGAAATAAAGAAAAAGCAGTAAATCAAATCAAGCCCAAAAAGCTTCTAGAAGCTCTAATCAAAACACAGTTACACAGGTAATCATTGCTGCTGCCCCCAGATAGGCGAGAGCTTTCAGCTTAAGCCCTTGTCCTTGGTTTGCAGAACAGGAGAATGCACTAACTACTACTTTGCACTTAGCTCAAAACAACACACTAGGAGTTTGGTGGAGCACAGCTACTGAAATAAGGACTAAAAACTACCTTATACCATTAAGCTTCCTCTTTATAATGCACTGGGGCACCAGCTCTGCCTCTCCCCCTCTATATTTAGTAAACTCTGCAGTACTCAGAGTGAGACAGGTGTTTCCTATGTGTTAAGCTCTAGATACTTCTATGAAAAACTCCTCAAAAAAGTTCAGGTTCAAACCAGGAGAAGTGGTACTTTATAAAACAAAATGCTAATTGTTCCTCAAAGCTCTTCTACAATATAAACACACTCAATAGATGAAGCCATGATTAAATTGCTCTTTATGGAGCTAATGCCAGGGGGCTGTTCCACAGCCTAATACTGCAAGTTCTTTCCTCACAGGAAAAGGGAACCACCACCAAAAAGACAGAAGAGATGAGATTTTAAAATAAAACTCATTTTAGGAGTAAAACAAAATGAACCAAATGTAAAAGATATACATTGATTTGCGCAATATAGAATGTAACAGCGTGACTGAAAAAATAAGTGAAGAAAAATTGAAAATTTTAAACCATTAAGATGTAGTAGTACAAATACCATTAAAGTTTAGGGGCTTTTTAAGACATTTATTTTAGATTGATTTAAGGATCCTTTCTAAAACACAATGTCTTCCCCCCCCCCCCGTTTTTTTTTTTAGAAGCAAGGCATGAACATCCAAAAATCTCTTGGAAAAGGTCATATTAATAAGAAAGTTTAAAATATAGATATTCAGTGCCATTACTACCTAAAAGTCTTGCAACCAGTAAAAGATTTTTCCTAAGAACTGTGCAAAGAATCTGGACCTATAGGAATATAAATTTTATAATCCAAATTAATTCATAGATCAAAGAGATACTTATAAGCAAATATTATCAAGAAGTACACAGGAACACAATCTGAATGCTTGCTGAACAAAAAGATAAAGAAACACATAGATGTGGAGTTTAGAGATAAAAAACATCATTCCAATTAACTTGCCTGAATGAGTTAAAGCCCAGCCCCCAACATGTCTACATTTTCACATACATCAGCAGGGCAGTATTTCATTCTGTACCAATATTAAAGCACACTGCAATTAGCTGAATATACAAGCAGTAATGTTGCCATTTTCTTGCGTGTTTCCATCTCATTAAACTGCTTGCTTTCATTCCTGTTCATGCCAACACTTAAGCATGTACACAGAGCTTACCAATGCTAAAATGTTCTCTTGAATTGAAAGCTGGAAGCACTTTCCTGTCATTCTGTTAAAATCATTACAGAGAATTAAGCAGGATTTCAGCACAAAATATACATACATAAACATTTCACGTATATTTAAAAACTAGGCACATCTCATTGAAGAAACACCTATGGATACTAAAAACCACGCATGCATGCAGCCAAGTGGAGAATGCACAAACTCAAACATCCAGAAAAGGGAGTGGAATCACCTAAGAAAGCTGCTGTAAGAATTATTCTGCCATTGCTCCCCTTGAAGGTTGCGCTCCAAATGGCCTGTGACGGCTATAGGGAGGTAATCAAATTATTCAGTCTAAAATAAGTTGCTCCTGCTACAGCAAGAAACTCTCTGTTTGAGAAAGGTGTATATGGGAATGGGACACAAAATGCAGAATGGCCTTGGAAAGTACAAGCAGAGTTACACGTTGCCATGAGGGAAATGGCCCAGATGGCTGTGACTTTAGATCCTGCAGTATTCAAATATAGCTCCCCCCTATTCCTCCTCACACAGCACTGTCAGTGCCAAGGTCAGATCAAGCTGTGGACAAAAGGCACCCATTTGAAGGACAAGATGAAAGTTTTGCCAGCGGATAGAGAAAAACACATGCTGGAGCACTTTAGGCCTTGTGAGGTTTACTGCAGTTGAGCCACCGTCCATAACTAGAGTTTAGAAAGGCTCCTGGATTCCGCTCCCACACTGAGCTAACACATCCCCCAGCTATGCTTTCTCTTATGTTTGACTGGCTGAAAAAATCCATCCTGTACTAACTTATCAGTCTTTAACCAGGTGATGACCAGAGTACTTTTCCTGATCAGTTTTGGACATGAATCAGTACCACAGATTGTGGGAGGCTTTCGTCTACAGGACTTTCCTCCTGCACAGAGGTATGGAGGCAGTAAGGAAAGGTGTTGCAGGTAATATTTCAGGTAAAGGTGGCATTCCCAAGGTGAGACAATGCAGGGAAGGACTGGATTCAATCCTTGCATTTATGATGGAGCAAATAGGGAGGTCACTTATTCTGGGGTTTTCCCACATGGTCAGGGACAGCATGTTATTTTATGGATGTCCAGCTTGAGGCATTAAGATGCAATTAACTGCTTAATACCTCAAAGTATGAACCGAATAAAATCAGGGTAAGAAATTAAAAGTAGGATACATCTAACCTGAGCTTTGGGTGCTCCTTGTTAAATAGAAACATTGTCATCATGGGTTTCTGTGCATAACCCTAGATGAAAGCCTTGGTTTGCACCAGCTTCGCTGCTTTAAAAGCTGTGAAATTTCTAAGACACAGGGTCCTGTCAACCTCCATTTAACAGAGGAAAGCCATCCAAGTGCCCCAATCGCTTATGTGAAGGGGAGTAAGAAAAAGTGTATTAAGGAACTGATCCTTATTGCCAGCTAAGTGAGCTTTTAGGTGTTGCTTTTCAGACCCACTCTGTCTTCATGCTATGCCTCTGGGCAATAGCAGGCGCTCTCACCAGTCAGACACAATTGGAGCCTGCCCCCCAGCCTCCAGCGCTTCAAAGACATATATTGAAATGAAAGGTTAGTATAGAAAGAAACATATATTTTTATGTGACACTAATGCTTTTAAACATTCACAGCAGTACTCCTGAAGTCCCATTTCAGCTGCTGACTGCATATTCATGATCATAAAGACATTCACTGTGGTTTTAGTTGTAAAATGTTCCTCAAAGTTCTAAAAGGTTTTCTTATAAATTCAGTTACACTATACAACAGATAATTTACATGATTTGCCTTTCTGCTAACTTATGAGGTGTTACTGCAAAAAACAAACTCATTGATCAGACCACTGTCCCTGACCCTTTTATAAGACCATTTTATCCTTCCACATAGCTCCTAATATAATACCAGAAACAATATGCAGCTGCCATCATCCAGATAAGGCAATGTTTTCCTGACCCTCAAAGACTTAGTTTGCTTGATAGGTTGATATTTCAATCAAGAAGATCTTTTTCCCCATGCTGGCCTGAAAATATATTTGATAAAGAGCTGTACAAACAACACATTTTGTCTTTATCCTCCTGGACTGTCCTTACAGAGTCTCCAAAACCCTGATCTAAGCTTCTATTCAAATAGTGAAGATGTTACAGATACAATAGCGCATGCTGCTGAATTACACTTTATAAACGTTTTATTTGTTGATCTTCATACCCACTTCATTTTTGGCTCCATACACCTCAGGATTTGTCAGGCTGTGTTAAGTAATTGCAGATATGGAGAGATATGGAGACAACCAAGTTTCTACTAAGATAAGAAAGTCCTATGATTATGCTGTATGGACATGGTCAGGAAATATGCTTCAACAGGCAACAATGCTGTAGATTTTCAGTCAATTACAGTCTAAGCTCTTGAAAGATAAGCTCAGAAAGCTGCTTAAAGATAGGTACTTGCTTTAGCATTTTCCTGCATGACGCTTCCTATCAGTTTCCCCTATCTGTTAAATGGAGGGGACATAATTTCCTTATAGAGTTACAAGGGTGATTTTTTTTAAGACTGGGTCTTGTTTATATGGTCATTTCATGTTTCTTTAGCTAAATTGAGGGTATACAAGTTATTTCCATGCCTTTTAAGACTACTACATCCCACTTGCATTCAGAAGATTATCGTTGTGTAGATAACTGGATTCTAACAAATATGGTCGCATAATTTCTTCATAAACCAAAGCATAGGGTCTCCATTTTCAAGAAGGAACTTAAGTCTTCAGATTATTAAGCCAATGTTGTTTAAAAAGCTATGAGTAGGTGCTCTTTTAAGGCTCACTTCCTCTCATCCTATCTCAGAATGTCCTCTAAAGTTCTTAAAATTCTATTATCCTATTAGACTCTGCAGGAAAATTTTAGCACTGAAATGCTTGGATGTGACATGTTTTTACAACAGGTATGAATCTGGACTGCATTTGGACTAGCACCTTTGCCACATCTACAAATATGAGTTCACATATACAGATGCATAGAGTTTATCGATATGTCAAAGGTATGCATGTGCAATAATACACATACATGAATTAAATTATTGTCCCAGATTGTCCCAGTGGATAAGAAGCAAGGAGGTAGCTTCATTTCAGATTTTGACATCACAGCTGGAATTGTGAGGAAAATCTGTGACAGTGCAGATGATTCTGAGTTCATACCTTTCCAGCTTACATACTAATTATGAGCTGAGATCTTCAACTATTAAAACATGACCAAGTAGCTCATCACAGATTTAATCTTACATTTCAAAAGTCCAAGCAACATTATTTACAGGTATAAATTCAAAAATGTACTTCCCGAGTCTTTCTGCTCTTTATAGAGGGACATTATAAACACATACAGTTTCTGTAGCAGATTCACATCTGAGCTATCCATGTATACCCCTTCTATTTGTTATTGTGCCCATTAATCCAAAGCAAAAGAACACCAGAGAAGGAGGACCTGGGCCATTGGTCCTCCAAAATCACATGCATGGAACTGATTTTTCATACTGAGAGGCTCTGGAGAACCTGTTTCATCTGCATAACACTTTTCATCAACCAAAACCAAACAAAATTTATAATGAACTACATACAGATATTTGCTACAGGAACAGGCCAGGAAAGATCACAGGCACTGCTGTGCCTTACACCCCTGCAGTAGAACAAGAAAAACTATGGTCCAAATCTGAAGTTAACCAAGGAAAACTATTAACCTAGGGTAAGAGCAATGACGTCTTACAACAGGATTTGCTTTGCTAAAGGCAGGCATCCTTGACACCCAGTATTTGTGTCATAAACCTGTATATTACAGAGCATCCACATTAAACTGCTATAAATGAGGCGGCTGCATGCTCTTCCTTCCCATCCCATTTATCGTCTACTGTTTAAAGACCACAACCCTTAGATGTTGGATATTTTGCTTTCAATATTTGGTTGAATTTACTTTTCATTGTGCTACTACTCATAAGAAATCTACCTGCAGGTTTTCACTCTCATTGTTCTTCTCACATTTTTGTGTGCGAAAGGCTAAAAAAAAGCTAAATAATTTCTCAGGCCCTGATATGCAGTCACTTCTGAGGTTGAACAATAGCTCAATGTACTCACAGTACATTTCTGCACATTAATGTAGTCTGAGCTAAAAAAAAATCCCCAAAACAAACTTTAATTGCAGAAAAAAACAGTTATGCATGACATCATTATTCATAAATAATGCTCTGAGAAGGTAACAACACCAGTTTTACATCATCTAAGTGACTCTCACTAGATAACACAATTCTACAACAATGTGGCAAAACTTGCCATTGTCTGCTCTATTTCAACTGGAAAAGTCCACTTTGCTCAAACTTTGATTGTTTTTTGATCTGTGAACTTTCCACTTTTCTCTGCTGTGGATATATGGATCTGTCTGGATATTTATAAGGAAGGAGAGATATACATGCATCATAAAATTAGCTCATATCTGAAGCCTGACACAGATATTATGGTTTATATTAAAAAACCAGTATATCATGGAAAATGATGTGTCACCATTGATGTATAACAGCCAAATGATGAAATGCTTGAATTCAAGCAGTAAAGGAATTTTGGCTTGCCATAGGTTCTACAAAACATAACTGCTTCACCTCTGTCCCTCAACTTCATTTTTTATATTTCATGCTAGCAAAAAAGCAAAATTCTCTAGCTTTATTTTTCCACTGATACTATTGGGCTATTCTATAACCCAAATCCTGCAGCTTTAGGTCCAGCAATGTGTACAACCAGTATAAGGAATGTTGGATTTTATCATGACGTTATATGAGACATAAAGTGATATGTCATAAGTGATAAGAGAAACATCATGAATAGGATATACAAAGAAGATTATCCTTCCCTGCAGATACAGAGATCCTGAATCTCTGGTCAGTGGTGAGGGATTAAAGTACACTATCTTCCAAAAAATGCCAGCTTAAGTAATGGTACCGCTGTACAATAAAGAAAATATGTTCCTGAAACCGTAACTGTTCCTCTATTTAACTGATTGTCTCTATATCAGTTCAAGTAAAAAGTAAATATTGGAGTATAGGTAAATTGTATCAGTCCAATAAAAATGTATTATTAAATACATATATGCTAAAAAATGAAGAATATCTTATTTGGTTTAAGCTATTGTGAAATCAGTCTCTACCAAGCAGACAATACAGTATATTAAATTAATTTTAGGATGTTAGGGGGACTTTATATTGAAAGGGAAATAAAATGCCTTACTAAAAATTTTTCATGCTTTATTTTTAATTATCATTATAAATATACCTATCTTGCTAAAGTGATTTATATAGAATATATATATATAATACTTATCTATAATACTAATGTACTGAAATCAGAACTATGATGAATAAAAGTGGACCAAAATCACACATAACAATTGGAGTTGTGAATGCTGCACTGAAATTAAAAAAAACGAACACAAACAAACAAACAAAAACCTAACCGTACTGCGGGCATCTTGGATATGTCTTATTTTCTAGGATAAAGGGAAAAATTGTGGCACAGCTCACTTGAGATATTAACCCCAGAAAGTAGTTAGCTGCCCAAGCCAATGGTAGTGGGCAAGTCCTGATAACGTTACTTTTTTTTTTTTTTTAATTGCAACCTAAACTAACTAAATGTTCCTCACATCTTGCTGTAAAAAATAGTTAAGAAGAAAAACCAAAATTGTCTCAAAATTCAACCTTCCTTGCGTTCCCTCATATTCTAGACACTTCACTTAAAACTGCAGTTTTGCTACTGTTGTCTAAGAATGGTCTGCGTATTCATACAAACACCAAGGCAGTCCTGTTATCATCCTTCTTGAGTATTATTATTTCAAGAATGCTTTGCAATATGTTGATGATACTGATTTTTTTTCTGCACTGCAAAATACATCCTTTTGTCCAGGTAATTGACTAGAGTCACCCATTCAGAGGGAATATAAATTAAGAAGGAATAAAGAGCACCAAGTAAACCTGCCAAATTCCACTTCGCTAAATTCAACAAACAGTACACTCCAGCATTATCCAGTTAACATTCCCTGATCTAAAAACAAAACTTTTATTATCTGGTGTTTCCCAGATATTTTTTTTTTAATTTCTAATTTAGAGATATCAGTTTGAACACACTGAAATATTTATATAGGATGAGCCCCTTCCAGAGCACATGAACGACTTTGAGGTCCTTTTGCTGGAAAGAAGCAACCCTTTATATTCATTGTACATTCAGATGCTCTTTTTTCTTGTCATCTCCTTCACTCTTTTCATGTTTTGCCTCTTCTGTTCAGATTCTTTTGTACGTTCTTTCTAATCATTAGAGTATTAAAACATTCCCTAGTCATAAACAACTTTGTAAGCAGTGCTACTCACTTGTAGGGCAGAATCTAGGATTGAAAATGAGCCAGAAGAAACACTCTTGGAAATTATGAGAGTTTTCAATTATCAAAATAATAGGTCTTTTTTTTATTAACATATGTCCTCTTACAAGCCTCTTTTCTGGAACAGTCAGAAAAGCTATGCCAAAGCCCCAAATCAGGGATGCCCTGCAGGGACTAAGGGAACAGTTTTCAGCATTGTGTTCTCAAATTATTTTTTGTTGCTAAACTGAACAGAACTTCCCTATTGCAGTGTTGACCTTCCTCTGTGGACGGATGTGCATTTGTATCAAATAGTGCTAGGTAAGAACATGGCTACTAAAGAGATCATTCATGCCATTTTACCACAGATGAGTCTGAATCTCTTTTTACACAAGTGAAAAGCTAGAGCTGCATAACACTTCTATACACGTAGTATAAATATTTGGAAGTCATCGTCTTTCACATGTTGATACACAGGGTAGAAAGGAAAAAAGTGGAAAGATTAAAAGGTTGGTTCTCCTCAGCATAAGTAACCAGAAAGCACAACATCAGGACACAGTGAGGAGTCCAGCCAGCAAAAGAGAGCTGCTGGTAACAGCTCCTATATCAAATATGTTACTGGCACGGGCACCAAGGAGAGCCTAGCAGAAAGCTGAGATACTCATTTTTTCCCCTCTTTCCAGGAAGAAGTTTAAAAAACCTCAATGAACAACCCAGCATTTATTCACATGGAAAGACTACTGGAGCAGAATCAAACCTGGTACAAAGAGTTGGATTTGACCCTCAGTTCTGAAAGTCCTTTATGCAGAACTTCCACACATATCAAATCATGGTTTGAAAAGATACACAAGGTTTGAAGAACAAGACTTGAGACTGGACTGCCTTGTTTATAAAATAACCCACTTCAGAAAAGTGGAATTTGTTGCTTACATGGGTTTTTCACAAACAGGATGTTGCTCAGATGCTGCTAAACAGTAATGTTGCAATTCATCAATTAAAAGGAGTTGGTGCCATCAACCTGAGTGTTATTTTGAAATGCATGAGCAGCCGCTCTGCTCTAGTTGATTACAGAAGCTGACGTTCTTGCCACCATAGTGACTCTCCAGTTACAGCATTTCAGCCTTAAGTGAATATTGAGTCATTTCTCAGGAACTGCAAGGAACAGCTAAGCAGATGCCCTCAGTCAGCCTTGTCAGCTTTTCCCTTGCGCAAATCCAAATCTATCAAAGTTTGATTAGCACTGTAGAGAAAAAAGACCATCTGCCAACAAACCAGATGCATGTCCTGTTGCAAAAACAGGAGCAAAGCGCTGTGTTATATACCTGCACTGCTGAAATATAAAGGAAGCAGGAAGTTGTTCTTTCTCTCAAACAAATGTGTGCCCTAAATAATATGGCAAACTATGAAACTGACATAGCAAAGGTGGAATCACACAGTCAGAGCACATTTTCTTACAGTCCGTTTTTGCTGTATGTAAAATACAGCAAGTACGGCTGTTGTATCCAGTTTTCAAATCAGATTAAGGAAATCCATTATTCACTGGATAAAATGACCATGATTATTTTTCTAGGTAATCTTAAACAATTTAGATTAAATTCCTGAGCCTGTGTCTGCTTAAATTCCTGTGGAGACTTCTGGAACACACTTTATAGCCATATGCTTAAGTGGATGATGTAAGGTCACGCTCAGTAGAATCCTTCAATGAATGAAAGAAAACATCTTTTCACAACTCTTGATGCTTCTAAAACACTGGTTTGGGGTAGACAAGAGAAAGAGGCCCTCCCATCAATTTTATTTCTGTATATCCAACAGCCATTGCTCCAAAAAAACTATTAGCAAAACATAGAAACTGGAGTGATATTTCATTCAGGTCTGCAATATCTATTACTTCATGAAATAAATGACCCTGAGAAATGTCAGTTTATACATTTTAAAACAAGTTTTAATTTAGACCTGTTGTCACAGTACAGAGCAATATCATAATTAATGATGTGAAACTGATAGCTAAGATGTCATTACACAAGGGAATGTCACAGTGAATCAAGTTAAACTAGCTACTAAAAAAATTCAGCACTGGAATATTAGTTTTTATACACACAGTATATCAAATAAATCTTTGGCAAGATACAAAAATGGGTATGGATTAAATACGATATGAGATTAGCAGATTTGCTACAAAGCTGGCCCAGAATCTCAAAATGCCAGCAAATCCAGGCCTATGGGTAAGTCAGGCCATTTATTTTCCAAGCTAAACTACTTCTGTTACACTTATCATTCTTTTGAATACCATTTACAAGAGTCTTTCTGTCAGAGCTAAAGGCAATGTTAATTCATCAGAGATCTGATGTCATTTCTAAGGCTGCGTGTCTCCTGCAGATGTGTTTACAAGCATTTCTAGGAAGTGCTCTGAGCTGCTCAAAACACCTCTATCCTGTTACCAGTTAGCTTTTTCTAAATTAAATTAGCACTACACACCTAAAAATCAGGTGTAAAATCAAATTAGCATTTACACCAGATTAAAAAAATACTTCCAGGTTTTGTTTTTCATTATACAAATACACTTGTTAGCAGCAGAAGTTATTTCTCATCTCAATATTCATGAACAATACAAAGTTTTAAGAGACCATAACATAATTGAAACTGTGCAATGGACTGCAAGTATGATATCTACCAGAACTGCTTAAGAGCCACATAGTCCATTCCCCTTGTGGCCCTGTCCTTGGGGTTCATATGGGTAGGTACGAGGTGTCTGGGCACACCTAGCCAATAAAATTCCCAGCCCTAGGGGCAGAGGTTGAATTTACACTGGGAATCTGAGCTACTGCTTAAAAATAATTTGCAGCTTACCTTTATTCCAGAACCAGTATATCTTCACTCAAACAGTACACATTATTCATTGACTGACTCAAACAGAACAAGTCATTTAAAAAGAAACAGCTACAAAACCTCCCAAGTTTTCCTTATTGTATATGCATTAGCTTATGGCAGGAGACAATTACCTGTCTGCTACTAGCATGTTCTGATGCATAGCCCTTTTCATTTCAACAAATGAGGACATATAAGAGCTACTGCTGATATTGTATGTCAGCGATTTTTTTGTTCCATTTTGTAGATGGATTTATTTTTTTCTTTTAATAATCCTCCTTTATTAATGTTCTCTTGTTTAAACTTTATTTGAACTCTTGAATCTAATTGAGCTCTCCCTTGGGGTGAATGCAGAACAAGTCAAGAGCTTAGAGGTAAAGATTAAGGGGCCGGCGAACATGGGGGACACTGTTGGTATTTGTTGCAGGCCACCTGGTCAGGAAAATGAAGTCAATGAGGACTTCTACAGACAACTGGAAGTATCCTCACAGTCACAGAACCTGGTTCTTATGGGGGACTTCAACCTCCCCGATATCTGCTGGAAAGACAACACAGCCAGGCACACACAGTCCAGAAGGTTCCTGCAGACCATTGATCATAAATTTTTGATGCAGGTGTAGAGGAACTAATGAGGCAAAGTGAACTCCTGGATCAAAAACAAAGGACTGTTTGGGGATGTGAGTGTTGGGGGCAGCCCTGGCTGTAGTGACCATGAGATGGCAGAGTTCAGGATCCTCCGTTGAGGAAGCAGGGCAACAGGTAGGACTGCAACCCTGGATTTCAGAAGAGCTAACATTGGCCTCTTCAAGGACCTGCTTGGAGGAATCCCGTGGGTTATGGCTCTAGAAGGTAGGGGGGTCCAAGACTGCTAGCTAATATTGAAGCATCTCTGCCTCCAAGCTCAAAGTAAGTGTATCCCTATGAGTAAGAAATGAAGCAAAGAGGCCAGGAGGCCTGCATGGACAAGCAAGGAGATTCTGGCAAACCTCAAACAGAAGAAGGAAGTTTATGGGATGTGGAAAAAGGAGGAATATAGGGATGTTGTTAGAACATACAGGGAAGCGATAAGGAAGGATAAGGTCCATTTGGAATTCAATCTGGTGACGAAGGTCAAGGACAGCAAGAAGACCTTCTTCAAGTACATCCGAAGTAACAGGATGACTAGGGAAAATGTGGGTTTGCTGCTGAATGAGGTGGATGCCCTGGTGATGAAGGACACAGAGAAGGCGAAGTTACCGAATGCCTTCTTTGTGTCAGTCTTTACTACCAAGGCCAGCTCTCAGGAATCCCACACCCTGGAGGCAAGAGGGGAAGTCTGGAGAAAGGCAGTCTTCCCCTTGGTTGAGGAGGTTCACATTAGAGATCACTTAAGCAAACTTGACACCCACTGATCCTTGGGCCCAATGGGGTGCAACCCCAAGTGCTAGGGGAGCTGGTAGACCTTATTGCTGAGCCACTCTCCATCACCTTTGAAAGGTCATGGAGGACAGGAGAAGTGCCTGAGGACTGCAGGAAAGCCAATGTTACTCCAGTCTTCAAAAAGGGCAAGAAAGAGGACCCAGGAAACTACAGGCCAGTCAGCCTTACCTCCATTCCTGGAAAGGTGCTGGAACAGCTCAGCCTGGAGGTCATCTTGAAGCATGTGGAGGAAGAGAAAGTCATCAGGAACAGTCAACATGGATTCACCAAGGGGAAATCATATCTGATAGCCTTCTATGATGGAAGGACTGGCTAGGTAGATGAAGGGAAAGCCAGCAGTGTGGCATGGTGGCCAAGAAAGCCCATGGGATCCGGGTGCATTACAAGGAATGTGGCCAGCATGTTGATGGAGGTGATTCTTCCCCTCTACTCTGCCCTGGTGAGGCCACATCTGGAGTGCTGTGTCCACTTCTGGGCTTTATAGTTCAAGAGAGACAGGGGACTACTGAAAAGGTTCCAGTGAAGGACTACAAAGATGATAAGGGGACTGGAACATTTCCCTTGTGAGGAAAGGCTGAGAGAGCTGGGCTTGTTTAGCCTGGGGAAGAGAAGACTGAGAGGGGATCTTACCATTGCATACAATTATCTTCAAGGGGAGTGTCAAGAGGATGGATCCAGGCTCTTTTCAGTGGTGCCCAGTGACAGGACAAGGAACAATGGACACACACTGCAACACAGAAGAAGTTCCATCTGGATATGAGGAAGAATTTCTTTACCTTGAGGGTGACAGAGCACTGGAACAGGTTGCCTAGAGAGATTGTGGAGTCTCCTTCTCTGGAGACATTCAAAATGGATCTGGACATGACTCTGTGCAACCTGCTGTGGGTGAAACTTTAGCAGGGTGTTGCACTAGATGATCTCCAGAGGTCCCTTCTAACCCTGACTATTCTGTGATTTTGTGGTTCAATTTTTTCCCCTTAAATAAGGACTGTGCTCCTGTGGACGTTATCTCTAACCACTCATGCTTATAAATTTTGTACTGTGAGACACTGCAGCTACTGGAAGGTCTGACTGCAGCCTGGGGGTATACCCAGGCTCATTTTGAACTGTTTTTCTCCAACAGTAACTCCCATGAGGATTCAGCCCCATGGGCTTTCTCCTGTGCCTCCCCTCAGATATATACAAATTTTTCCATATGCTTATATTTAGAAGCCCACACTGCTACCACTGCAATCATCAGTCTCTTTAACCAGGAAAAGCTATTAGCTGCAAGATCATGCATACAACAGTCCCTTCTCCACTGCAGTATAGATTCACCTTTAGGTAGTATAAATACTTAAACAGGATGTTTTGGGAGCACCCTTACAGGGAGTGCATTCTCTGCCTCTCTCTTCACTAGATGCTTGACTTTCCTCTCATGTAACCCTGGCTATCTGCATCTTACACCCAATGTCTATCTAATGAGATCTTTCGTATATGCACTCACACAGGCATGTCTTCAAGGACCAGATTTATACTGCTTGCTGAGGACTTCTGGCTCAGGAAATACCTGAGAGAGTCCATCAGCTCCATATCGGCCTTTCCTACCTTGACACACAGTTCAACACCTGAGTCAGTAATGTGATCATGACTTTGTGGGGAATATTTGTACAAGTCATGCTAATGAAATGTACAACACTGCTGAGTGGTGGTATATCAGTAACTGTACAAATAGATGTCCCCTTTTTTTGTTGTTGTTAAAGAAAGTATTTTTTCTGCATTAACTGCATTTTGTTATTGTCAAGAACTTCAACCTAGGTACTACTTATGCAGTCCTGTAGACTACTGAGAAGAGAGGAGAAAAAAGTATACCCTTATGCTTTTATTTCTAGTCAGTTTTTAATGTTTTCATAGGCCTTGACAGATGTTACTGTTATACAAAGATAAGGTAAGAATGCACAACGTTTCATGCTGTGCATGCTGTCTCAGGTCACTAGTTACCTAACTTGTACCCACTTGCATTACAGGGTGTTTTCTCTTGTTCTTGCTCTTTATAAGAACCAGCAGTTAAAATCACCTTGGCTCTGATTTTAGAATACTAGCACCAAAGGAGAGACATAAAGAAAGGCAAGAGGATGGGATACAGCAACACATCACCATTAGTATTGTCTGTAGGGAAGACTTGATGGACTACTGTTTTGCTTTTACCACTACAAATACAGGAAATTTGCATTTGTAGGAAAAGGACACACCCAAAGTGTAAGGCATACCCTCTGAGTTCACAGGTAAGGCGCTAACCTCCTCTGATGTTCCCTTTCATACCCCACAGTCCTTATTCTTTAGGGATGTAAGGACAGGTTGAAGCCATTACTTCATTCTTATTTCCCTCCTGTCTAACATTTTACCCAGGTGGGGGTGGGAGTAGTTGGGAAGTGAGTGGCAAGAGGCATGTGCCTTGATTTACACTGAAATAATTTTCATTACTTAAAGCAGTGCTGGACAAATACTGGCCAGGCAGGCTTTTAAGGTTGATTATTAATTCTGTACCTAAAATGTCTTACTATGGGACAGGAAAATGTAATCTCAACTCCATTTACAACATGAGGGAAGGCAGAAAACAAGGAACCTCACTGCTCATTGCAATAAAGATGGCACAGTCTCACAAATTCAGCAACATTTCTAGGGCATGCCAGGCATAGTGGGTCATAAAAGTGTGCCACGTATTATGCAGTATGCCTTTTCCTCGAGTACCTTAAAATTATCAGATCTAGCAAAGGGTAAACAAAGGGTCACTTGGTTGAAGTGTCTAGATGAAAATGAGGTAGGTCACCATGCCTATCTGAAGACATTTATGGTAAAATACTGACAGTACAATTTTGAAGGTGGGTGAGGGAAAGGAAGTGAACAAATCCCCTTTGAACCTGAATGTTACTGTATTCAAATACCCAAGAGAACATGGTCAGTGTCTAGAGGTCTTCTTTCTGCCAACCACTGCAAACTGGAAAAGGCTCATTCTCCTTGTATGCTAAGAGGCAGAAGGTATGAGGAAATATTTAATAGTTATAAAATAAATAAGGATTAAAATAATATTGTATCAAAACCTCAACTATTTCAAAGTGCCTTTGCTAGTCAAAAAAGGCAAGTTTGAATAACACTCTAAAAAAAAACCCGAAACAACCAAACACCAAAAAACCTCAGGAAACCATACCAGGAGAAAAAGTGAGCACTTACTGGAGTATGTGGCAGGTATATTATTAACGTTTGTAAATAGTTCTGTAGCCCCAGCACTCTGGTAGGCAGTTTACAGACAGACGGAATGACAAGATCTGTGCTGTGAAGAGCCTCCAGTCTCAGCTGACAGTTATACAAAAAGAGACAAGGAAATGGAATAACAAGGAGGTGTGAGGATACACATTTTCATTAAGTACTTCTTCAAGAAATAGGAGAAGCCCAAATAGCAATTAATGGCTGCAGGAAAAGTCCTTCCCTACCCCCTCTCCACAGTTTTTGTGTCTCATTGTTACACCAAAACACTCCTCCTGCATCACATTCTCCTCTCCCTCCCAGAATCACAAAATGCTTGGAAGGGACCCCTGGAAGTCATCTGGTTCAACCCCTAAACCTACCTCTGAGCAAATTTGACTTACTAGAATGTCTAAAAACTACTTAAAAAACCAAACGAACAGTTTGTTACTGTCTTAATGAGTTAGATCAGGTCCCAAAAGGGATCACTGAGGTCAGATCTCATGTAAGGGTGTGACCCCACAACTGGGAGAGAAGAAACAGGAGCAAGATGACTCTCTCTGAAGGCAGCAAGCCATTACTTGAGTTCAGCTGTACACATAGCTGAACTCTATTCCACCCGCTCTGTTCCAATGCCTTATGGAATACTGCTTCATTATCTTTAATTTTTGATAAATTTTTTGCTTGCCAGTAAACTAGCGGAGTAGGTGCAGAGAGGTAGTATGCTTTCAGGAGCATTTTTATTCTGCTTTGCCTTAGGAACTTTGTCAACGGAAACATCTCAGCTACATTTACTGAGGCTGCCAAGAGGGCTGAAAAGGAGAGATTCAAGAGCCATGAGATTTGTCCCCCTAAATCTCATAGGTATTTCCAAAAACCCTGTTGTGGGATTCTTGAGCTTATTTTCCCCTAGCACACATTTTTACATCTAACCTCACTGCTCTTCGAGTGACCTCAGTAGAGGCACTTCAAAGGATTTGTTCTGGTGTTGTGATTCTGATGTAGCCAAACCATGAGGGATTTCACTGAAAGCCAAGCCAAAGTAGGTGCTACAGCATTTGATACCACGTAACTCCACTGGCTTCCATGAGGGTTTCTTTCCTTTTGATTCCTTTGCTTTAAAGATGTGTGTGTGTTTGGTGAGTGTTTGTTGTTATTGTTTTAATCAATTCCGACTACTATCTTCCTTTTCCCATAAATAAAATATATTTTGAAGGAAGTGGAGTTCTAGGTAAGTAAATTTTATTCTGCCTTGTCCCTGATTCAACATTTGTTTTCCCTTTCTTTTAAGAGCATAACACTGGGCTCTCAATTCCATTTGCAAGCCAATCTGACAAGTGCTGGTTCTTACCCTTTCCCAGACAGGTGGCCAGCTGGGAGATTTTGCAGCATTAGTGCCTAACTCATTTAGAATTCCTGCAAGACTGAAGGATTTCTGGGAGGGGACTCAATCTCTATGACCTCCCACTGCACTTTGCTTTGCTGTTAATGACTCCACCATCAGTCCCTGAAATGCAATTTTATGTAATCTTCACTGTGTAAAAGAAATTACAAGTATTCTGCCTGTTACTCTACTTCTGCAATCAAGTTACAATGTCATTTATACTCCAAACAAGTATTTGCATCTGCCTTTATCTATGTATACCTATGTATGTGTGTGTACACATATATATTTTTTAATATGTACCTATGGACTGAAAAGACAACTCAGTTAATAGACTATGATACCGGCTTCAGAAACTTATCCAAAGAACACTAAAGCAGCCATGCATCCAGTAATATATAAGGGGAAGGTCAAATCTGAGTTGAGTATATTCACATTTTATTCAGCGTGTCACATATGTTAATTTATAATAATCCTAAAAGCACGAGATAAGAATGACAGTAGTGGCTTGGATGGATACTGCACTGACCTCTGGCTCCTGCTTTGATAGGTCTCAATTATAAACTATGCACTGTAAGTTCTGGAGGCTTCAGCTGCAGCTGTTTAAAAATTATGGCTCCTCTTGAAATTACCACAAGTCCTTTGCAGAGTCATAGAATCATTTAGGTTGGAAAACACCTTCAAGGTCACCAAGTCCAACCATTAACCTAGCACTGCAAAATCCATGACTAAACCACATCCCTAAGTTGCAGAAGGGATCACATCGGTGCCTCAGACACCTCCAGCATCTAGAGCGCATTGTCACCTGACACGAGGTCACCACGACCATACAACCACTGCAGACTTTAAATTGGAGCAGCTGAAAACTGGGTACATATTACTTCAGCTGCTCCTGCCAGAGAGATGGTAGTCTTCGCTGAGTTGTTTGTCTTAAACTACCACAGCTAGACTTCTCCAATTGCAGGAAAATTGACTGCAGTTTTTGGTGATGTTACTTCATAGTGGGTGACTTGAGATACTCAGCTCTGTCAAATGCATGCCTTCAATTAAGAACACCAGTGGATTCCACAAAAAAAAAAAAAAAAAAAATGATAACATGTATGACAACTATGCCATATTTTAGATATTTTCCCTTTTGAAAGCAAACATTGGAAAGTCTCCTCTGACAGAAGAGTTCAGGGGTCAAATAGGAACATCCCTTCCCAAAAGCTTCACATATGCCTTTCTTGTGTGCATTACCCTTTAGAAACACTGAGCAGAGTCTTGTATGCAGCTGTCAGAGGTGAAACTGGCGCCACCTGAGAAAAGCTGGAGAGGAATTGAAAGAGCAGTGGATGTCAGGTGTAGTCTGTGAAGGAAAAAGCAAGTGACAGAGGAAGAAATGAGAAAGCATCAATGGGAATAAGCATAAGTCGGCAAGGAAGAACAAGCTGTCAGAGGCTGATATATAGATTGTGAATGCTGGTATTTCCACTAGCTTCACTGTCATAAATCATGAACGGTAAGCAAAAATGGCTCCCTCTCAGATACTGGCAACTACTTAATTTCAGAAATCCAGACCAGTGCTAACAGCAAAGAAAGCAAACTCACCCTCAAGCCAAGCATTACATGCTTATTCCAGCCACCTCCTTTCACAAGGCGGAAAAAAATGGCATCTGTCTTGAGTTCAAGAGTCTGACAGTCACACTTAAATGGTTGCAAGAAATACACTGTGCAGTTAAAGCTGCAAAGGAAATATGAGGATTATTGTGCAGCTTTGGATCAGCAGTGGTGAGGGCAATGGTAGCACAAGTAAATGTCTGCTTTGGCCTTTCACAAACCTAACAAAGAAAGGAAAGAGAAAGAGCCTCTTGCCTTTATGGAAAAGCATGGCTAGAGGAAAAGGATCACTACTCAGGAGACAGCAATAAAAAATTGTTCATAATATAAATTGGTAATTGAAGAGCTACTGCTTAATCCTGTTTATAGGTTTAATAGCTTCTAAGGGAAATTAAATAAGTTAGTGAGGTTTAGCATTCCTCTGAGAGATGAGTCTATGTATAACCTTGTATTTCATAATTAAAAATCTCTTTGATCTGTAAGACTTTGAAAACTGATTACAGCAAATTACGATCTGAACAACCAATCACTTGATGCTATGAATAATGCAGGAAAACCTCAAGACCAGATTTAGCATGTCTGGATAGTCTACTGAGGATGTGGGGCAATGGAGGTCTTAGCTGCATAGATGAGAAGCACATGCTATTGAAGAACAGGAGTAATGTCATCTTCTGCTTCCACTTTTTCCTCATTAGCACTATCCACAGAGTAGCAAAATGTAAATAATTTTAGCAATAATGTGAATGGTATAATAATAATAAAAGAATCTTTAATCCCTGAACTGGGCTGAATGTCTAAAGAAAAAAAATTCCCAGAAAATGAAGACCAAAAAAATAGTAAAATCCACAAATGGGATTAGATTAAATAGGTTAAATGAACCGGCCTTATTGTGGCTCAGAAGTTAAAGGGTTAAAGGAAAGGTAGTGCAAATAAAATAATAGCTCAGCCTAGGACAGACTGACATGAGCTATTTTTACTTCAGTAACAAATTGTATTAATTTATTTAGATTAAATATTGGATATGTTAATTCAGTAACTGCGACAGACATAAACAAATATAGGTATAAAGTCAAAAGCGCATTAATATTTAGACATAAAAGTCTTGAATCTCTGCCTTGTTCCCCCTTATCACCCCTCTTCCAGAAATAAATCCCTTTTTTCCAGAAAATAATATTTCAAATTAACAAGCAGGGAATTTGCCATTAAGGTCATAAAGTCAAAAATGAACCAAGGGAAACAAAGTCGAATACAGAAAAGGGAGTTTCAAAGGCAGTAGCAATATGAAACTATTTTGAAGAAAGAACATCTCAATAATACACCATGTCAAGGAAAGCATTAATTTTTACATCTCAGGCCATTCTGAACTCTACCAAGATATCAGCTGTCCCTTATATTCAAACCCTATTCACACAGAAAATACCATATTCTCAGCTTTTTCCCCATTATTAAGCTATTCCAAATCGAAGTGCTATGCCAAAATTTGCTCCATAGAGGGAAATAATAAAATGAATTTACTTCGTTCAGTCTTCTTTTCATCCCTGGGTAGTCTTCCTATGAACCTTCATAAGAGTGTATGCTACAAATCCAAGCTTTTCACAAAGACATGCATAGATAATCAAGACAAGGTGTGAAAAGTTTAGCATGGGAATTACATCTTTATCAGCTTTACTTGATTTTGATTCTTAAACAGGTTCTATTTAAGGATGTGTTATGGTTTAACTCCAGCTGGCAACTAAGCACTACACAGCTGCTCGCTCACTCTTCCTCCAGCAGCATGGGAAAAAAGAGTCAGAAGGGTAAAAGTGAGAAAACTTATGGGCTGAGATAAACAGTTTAATAATTGAAATAAAATATAGTAATAAAAACAATAATAATGATACTGTAACAAAAAGGAAAATAACTAGGAGAGAGAAATAAAACCCAAGAAAGACAACTGATGCACATGAAAACAATTGCTCACCACCAACTGACAGGTTCCCAGCCAGTGCCCAAGCAGCAGTCTCCTGGCCAACCTTCCAACATAGTTTTATTGCTGAGCACAGCACCATATGGTACGGAATATCCCTTTGGCTCGCTGTCCCAGCTGTGTTCCCTCCCAACTTCTTGCGCACCCCCAGCCTGCTCACTGGTGGGGTGGGGGGTGAGGAGCAGACAAGGCCTTGGCTCTGTGTAAGCACTGCTTGGCAATAACAAAACCATCCCTGTGTTATTAACACTGTTTTAGTCACAAATCCAAAGCATAGCCCCATACTACCTACTACGAAGAAAATTAACTCTATTAAATACAGCCAAAACCAGCACAGGATATTTGTAAGTATTTTTTCTCTACAAAGGTGAAACCCTGAAAGGTAAGCTCTTTGATCTTAGACCTAGCTCCTAAAGAGAATGCTTGATGAAACACCTTCTTTGTAAGCAATGTGAGACCATTGGTTGTTGGAATATAGCTCAAAATTTGTCAACAGTTGAATGTTGATGGACTTTAATTTGTAATAGATTTTTCATGAAGTTACTTTTATGGAAATTCAACAGAATTTTCACTAATTTTTTAGCATAGAGAGTATCACAAGTTTTGGTGTGGGTTTTTTGGTGGGTTTTTTTTGTTCGTTTGTTTTTTCATTTAGAAAACCTCACGCGCTTGTATAACTACTTAACTTCTGGAAGGTTTCAAATTCATCCAACACATGTTCCAAAGTATGAATTTACATTTGGATAATACAAATCATCCTATTTAATCCCATTTGTTGGGCCAAGAGCACATTTTTATTTCAGTGCAACTAGTAAAGGTAAAATAAGCAGGAGACATATGCCTGTCTTAACAAACCAAAGACGAAAATTCACCTCCATGTTTTCTTCAATAGGATTTTATACTTGGAGAAGTTCAATTGCCTCTCTCAAAGGAAACATATACCTTTGTAGTGAAGATGTAACTATTTTATTAAGCAGTTCAGCTTGTAAAAAAAGTTTCATAATCTCTACAGTAGCTTATACATAATGAGTCAGAAATCTCTGTACAAATCATTTCAGTGTTGATTCCAAAAATAATGCCAGATAAAGATCTTTCAGAGCTCTCTACTATTCTTTCTCCCTCCCTCAACCAAGCCTAACATTTTTTTTATTATTTCTAATGACTCAACTCTATACATTAAATACATTCCATAAAATAATATCTGTAACATTAAAAATTACTTACTGAAGACAGTATGACTTTTTACTGACAAAGTTTCTGAAACAAAGGTATCCTTTTACATTCCTCCAGCATCACAGGAGGTCATGAAATAGGTATTACATGAAACTGTTAGTCACAAAACATCTACTTCAACCAAAACCACCACACACCATCCTCTACCTAGTATCCTATCCCATGGCCATGTAATCAGCACCAAATGTAACACTGCATTCTATCTAGCAGGGAAACTAATATGAACTACAGGTAATTTTGGTCAAGCCTGGTAAATCATATCCTGTATTCACCAATTACAGGAATATTCTGCATACGTAGCTAGAATTTTCCATCATGGGGCAGAGCAAGGTCAAACTTCTACTGTAGCTCTGCATTTTCTTTTAAATATCTGTTGCAGTCATTTGATTGCTGCATACACAGCACACAGTCAAATAAATAAGGAGAGCATTAAGAAAAAGCCAGATAAGAGGTGATTGGTGAGAGCTGTGAACTAATGATAATGGGGTTTTCTGTTTTTCAGTGATGTACTCCGCAGCATACCTGCAATAACTAAGTAGCAGATAATCCTCCTATCTTCTTGTAGAACCCCAATGATAGCAATTATTGTCAGAGGGGTACATTTTTAGTCTTACAAATAGCATCCACTGATTTCAATTTTTGCCTCTTAAGAACGCTGAAAATAGTAGCATCTTTTACACTTTTGTTGTCATTGCAAATCTATGTCTGCCCATACTATATCAATGTGATAGCTTTTCTAATTGGATCTATTTGTGGGAGGAGGAAGAATCAGTAACAGAAGAGATGCATTTTCAGAGGTCAGCTAAGAAAAATACTGAAGCTGAATTTTCATCGGTATGACAGGAGCCCTGTATCTAATTTCCATGAATATGGAAAATAGATAACCTTTCCTTACAAATGTGTTTGTGGATTATTTATTTTTTTAAACAGATGAACATTCAGCTAAATTGGATGCTGTTGTGCTTTTTTAAACCAGTCTCAAAACAACTTTTCAGAACATTTAACCAGATCTCTGAAGATGAACAAATTGTTTGTGAAGAACAATGGAGAGACTGACATACAGCCCATGATGGGCAGCAGACAGTGACCCAGGTGGTCAGAGGCTGAGCTCTTCCTAGCCTACAGGACTCCCTGGACTCACAACTATGACAGTGAAGTGTAGTAACTTTCCATAAATAGAGTTTCTATGCTGGTTTATTACATCAGATGTACAAAGACTAAAATACTACAATACGAAATGTCTTTAACTCCTCGTCTTATTTTAATGGAGTAGAAAAATGTCAATGGCCTTTTCCTGAAATATGGATCCACAGGAGATACACGTGTTTGGTAAGGAACCACAGAACTTGTTTAGCCCATGACACCCTAACTGTACCACTCATAGATCTAGACCTCTGACAGTCACTTAAAAAAAAAAAAAAAAGTGGTATATAATTTTTTGCTTAGCATTAGTGCAGAAAGATCCTGATACCAGAGATTGGCAAAAATACTAAACCGCTCCACCTTTCCCCAAAAAAATAAAATAGTATTGGGCAGGACAGTGAATTCATCAAAAGTACAGTCAACTGGAAATAGCTTACTATTTTACCCCAGATACATCACACGGTCCAGGCTAGAGGGAATTAAAAAAAAAAGTACCTTTTAGCATTTTTTTGCCAAATTAAGTAACAAATAATGGCTCAGAAATGATAGGTCTACATCAGTTTATGGGAGACCAAGATCCTATTTACTACTCAGCCTGAAGGATGAAGGATTCAAAGCTCACACTTTTCAGTGCCCAAGAGAGTGTCTTGACCACTGACTTAGGGAGGATGAGCTCAATCTCTTTCTGTGAAAGCTAATCCATTTTGTAAAAGCTACAAGTTCAGTGGCAGCAGAAATAGCACCCAAGTGGCCCAGCTTCCAAATAAATGTCCTACCAAGATATTTTTAGCTCTCAGCACCTGTCAGATTGCATAACAGAAATTTGCACTATAAAACCCTATAGGTTTTGGCCTATCATCTTAAAACAACAGGATTTTTAATTAAGTATTGTAAAGTTAAATGTGACTGAATTGATTTAAGTGAAAATGTCTCCCCTTTTCCCACCATAATATATAAACTAAAAACTTCAGAGCCTATTTATTATCTACCATAGTGTATACAAACAAGGTCATTTTCAAAGTTTCTGTATAGTATTTTTCAAATGTGTTTCCAGCACATTTGGGGGGTGGGGGGGTGGGGTGGGGAGTGGGGCCTGACTGAAGAAAAAGCTGCAGCACCTAGAAAGGTTAGTCACAAGTTATTAACAAGTAATTATTTTTGGTTCAGGTGCTTCCAGCACACAGGCTTTGTAAGGTCACTGTGAACACAGAGCTATTGTTTAGCTGGTAATAGCATTTCCATACAAGTGTCATTCAGTTCTCCTGAGTGACTTCCCACAGGTCCAGGGGGATATGTTAAAATTCTTGCCTCACTGCCTTTAGTTCTGCTTTATGCTAAATTGATCCCATACTGCAGCATTCCTGCCGATAGCGCTCTTCCTTACAACAAACATCTCTAAACTCAAGAGATAAAGTCTCTAGTTGTTGCTGTGGTGCTCCCTGAATTTCTGTTTCAGATAAGAAACTTCTGAATCAGCAAGAGATTTTATATGTAACTACTGGAGTCAAGTTGCAGGGTAAAATCTATATTCCCTTCCACAGAACTATTTTTTGTTGCTTTGAATCTTGAAGCTTGTACTTACATTAAAGATGTGGATTGCCTAGGACTTAAATTCTCAGAGAAACTCCAGATTATTTTTTAACTGCAAGCATTTCCATTGTTGAACTTTTTTTTTAAAAAAATGGTCCTACAAGTACAGCTATCAGCTTCCTTTTGCTTCTCTATTCCCACCACAGTGAAACTCTGCGTATCGCCTCATTTTAAGGCATGCATACACTACATTTCCTATCCAACACGGACCATCAAATCTCTCTAGTATGTTTACAAGAGTGCATTTTTTGAGGATGACTACCTGTGCCTTGAAGCAAAGAAGTAAAAACGTACATACTGTAACTATGACAAATATGGGGTTAGTAACAGCACTGTGTTCCTGGCTGGGTAGAGAGGCTGCCAAGAGAAGGACAGTGAGAACAGAGGCTTAGTAGTTCTTCGCAAAGTTGCTTTCCAAGCTACATCCACAGACCTCAGGAAGTGGTCCAGAGGAGGCTAAGAAAAACATATAATCTCTATAGCTCTTTTTAAGGTTTCCTGATAAGGATGATAGATGGTTAATAAACAGTAGGTGTTAACTTCATTTCTTTTGGCACAAGCTTAAATGTTATCATATTGGAAGAGGGTCACATCAAGGAATACTTAAGCAAACTGGACATACATAAGTCCACAGGCACTGACAGAATGCACCCATGCATGCTGAGGGAGTTGGCAGATGTCATTGCAAGGTCATTCTCAACAATCTGTATGATCATGGTAACCGGGAGAAGTGCCCAAAGACTGGAGGAAAGCCAATGGCACTCCCATCTTTCAGAAGGGCAAGAAGGAGCATCCAGGAAACTACAGACCAGCCAGCCATGCCCAAGTCCCTGGAAAGGTGATGGAGCAGCTAATCCTGGAAACTATTTCCAGACACATGAAGGACAAAAAGGTCATCAGGACTAGTCAGCATGACTTCACCAAGGGGAAGCCATACTTGACTGATTTGATTAACTTCTACGATGAAACGAGTGGCTTGGTAGATGGGCTGAGAGCAGTGCATATTGTCCACTTGGACTTCAGAAAGGCCTTTGACACTGTGTCCCATAAGATCCCCACAGGCAAGCTGTTGATGTATGGGCTGGATGAGCAGACAGTGAGGTGGACTGAAAACTGGCTGAATGGCCAGGACCAGAGGGTGGTAACTGGTGGCATGAAGTTTTGTTGGAGGTCAGTAACTAACAGCATACCCAAGATGTCAGTACTGGGTCCACCCCTTTTGAACACCTTCATTAATGACCTGGATGACTGGGAAGTGTACTCTTAGCAAATTTGCTTATTTTACAAAACTGGTAGAAGTGACTGATACACCAGAGCATCATGCTGCCATCCAGAGGGGCTTCAACAGGCTGGGGAAATGGGCTGACAGGAACCTTACCTTCAACAAGGTGAAGTGCAAAGTCCTGCACCTGGGCAGGGTCAAGCCCATGCACCACTATATGCTGGGGTTCACCTCACTGGAAAGTAGCTTTGCAGAAAGCAGCCTAAGGGTCCTGGTGGACACCAAGTTGAACATGAGCCAGCAATGTGCTTTTGCAGCAAAAAAGGCTAATGGTATCCTGGGCTGTATTAAGAAGCAGTGTTGCCAGCAGGTGGAGAGAGGTGATCCTCCCCCTCTGTTCAGCGCTGCTGAGGCCACACCTGGAATGCTGTGTCCAGTTCTGGGTTCCCCACTACAAGAGAGACATAGACACACCGGAGAGAGTCCAGAGCCCCAAAGATTATTAAGGAACTGGAGCATCTCACACTTGAGGGAAGGCTGAGAGAACTGCAACTGCTTAGCCTGGAGAAAAGAAGGCTTAGGAGAGGTCTTAGTGTATATAGATACCCAAAAGAAAGGTGCAAAGAGGATGGAGCCAGGCTCTTTTCAGTGGAGCCCAGTGACATGACAAGAAGCAATGGGCACAAATTGAAACACAGGAGTTTCCCTCTAAACTTTAGGCAACACTTTTTCACTGTGAGAGTGACTGAGCATCGGCACAGGTTGTCCAGCGTAGCTGTAGAGTCTCCATCCTTGGAAATATTCAAAAGACATCTGGACATGGTCCTGGGAACCCAGCTCCAGGTGGCCCTGCTTGATCAAATGGATTAGATCAGATGACCTCCAGAGGTCTCTTCCAGCTTCAACCATTCTATTATTCTGTGTAAAATCTCCTAAGAAATAGGTCTAGACGAATAACCACTGGAGCTCTCTCTTCTCTCATTTGGTTAGATGGAGCAGCAAGCTGACATAAGAAAGAGGTCCCTTGAGCCATCAGACCTGTAGAACTGAGAGCTGGGTCTGTTATATTACAGTTACTTATGGAACAATATATTTAGCAAAAGAAGATATCCCCTTCTTCTGTTTCTGCTCAAGGGAATCAAAATACCTTATAATGGAAAAGCTACTCCACTCTTAATCGTTCCATCAGAATGAGTTTGCCACAAACTACTTCATTGAATTATTCTCATGAAAAAATATAAAAGTGCAAATCCAGATACTTTCCCCTTACTAAAGAGTTGTGATTATCATTGTTATCTTTAATATGAATTCTGGACAGATAAAAGAAATAGAATAGGTAAATAAATTACTTGTTTTCCCTTTGTGAAATTAACTTTTGATAATTTAAGTGTTTCAAAATTGCAATTATTACATATCTTGTCTTAAAACAATACTTTTAGTAATTTCAAATCCTATAGAAAACGTTAGAATCTCCTTTAACTTTGGTTCAGTCAAATATAATTCTAAATATTTGCTCCTTCCCTCACAGAGCATTACTTTTTAGAAATTAGTTTCATTAGCAGGAGAAATAGCTGTATCAGCGTTACAGGAAATGCACACTTGAGAGAAAAGAGCAAAAATCTGTGTAAAAAGAAGACATTTAGGGCTTGACAGAGTACCTTTTTGCACATGGAATTGTACTAAATTTGAAATAAATGTTTCCTTTCACTATTGTTACAACACAAAAGAAATCTTTGGGAATAAACAAGTTACCCCACACAAAACAATTGTGAAATTTCTGCTTGGAATGCTTCACCTGTTGTTTCTCTACCTATGGACATTCACATGTTATATGTAAAATAACAATGAGACCTGGGGCATTGTCACATATCTTACCAAGGAATCAGCATATTACTTGTTCTGACCAAAAATCACTTATGTCTTTTTTGTTTGTTTCTCTTTTGGGGGGTTTGTTTTTTGGGGTTTTTGTTTTGAAGAGCTCACTATAGGATCAATGAGCTGGCAGAAAAAAAATATTCAAATGGTTACTTACTCAAGCTTCCATTTTTTCAGGTCACATTGCCTAATATACATGATACATTGTTTCTTCCCAGCATTGTAGCACTAATCTACTAGTTAAAGATACGGTATTAACGAATTTATTTAAATGGAACTTCCAAATTAATACTCAACAGATATTTTGCCAAAAAGACCCTTTACAACTTGGGAGTTTCTAGCAAAGTCCTAGTAAAGTCAATGGAAAGACATAGATGTTTCTAAAGATTGCCATGGTAAAATGGCTCTCACACCCAACTACTGGGTGCAAATAGGCAGTGGTAAACTCCCTCCCAGTACTGAATGCTTGTAAAAGCATGAAGGAAGCCTGACATGATGCAGAGCATAAACTGACATGAAAGTGATTTCCACCCTGTCTTTATCATCACCTCACAAATGAACAATTTACTGTTTATTCTTATTCTGCTCCCATCTCTTCAAAGTATTTGTCAAAGAAGATGGCATTTCTTCTGCAAATATCCAGATGTGGTAGTGTCCAAAGCTCCAAATTAAACCTATGACAAAACCAGCTTAGCTTAAGAGTTTGGTTTCCAGCGTTTTAGTCCTACCTGGCAACTGGCTAAAGCACTGTATTGAAGGATCCCACTGAAAACACTATTGATTTCATCAGTGCTGCAGAGGCAAAAAACCCAACTGAAGGTATCTTCCTACTAACAGACAGCATACAATTTATTCCTCTGCTCTCCATAATATAGGTAGGATACAGGCGGCCAGCATAAATGAATACCTGGTACCATCACATACCTTTTCAAAGGTATTTCCCTACTGGTATCTTACAGAGCTATAAAAAGAAAGGGGAAGGGATCTCTCTTCTCCCACCATTCCCATCGCAAGAGGACAAGTATGCAACTTGAAAAGGAATATGCTAATTTATGAGATGTAAGGGGGGGTCCATATTCGTTTAAACCAGCCTAGTCAATCCCCCAGCACTTCTGGGGATTTGCAGTCACTGTCTGAAAACTGATCTCTACAACTTTATTCAAGGAATAGCAGTATCTAGAAAAGTCTGAGAAAAAGCCCCAGCAAAAAAAGTTCTCTGACATCTTGCTGCTTTTTCCTCTAACTCCAGAAGAGTTCTGAAAGAAATCAGGATGGTTAACACTGGTATAGAAATGTCACAATTTTTTCCCTAGTTTTTCTGCGTATTTGTTCTGAATCTAAAAATTGATTCCCCTTGTGGTAGCTTTCCACAGAACTAGGTCCTTTCAGGTTCAGCAACTGGAAGAATCATCAAGAACGAGGGCCCATTCTGCTTCATTTAATTGCTTATTTGGTCTCTTTTGGTTGCAGGGGAAGTGAAAAGATAAGCAGTTTACTTTAATCAAGTTATTTACCTTCATAATCCAAAACTATCGGATTACTTCCCTTATGATCAAGGCAAAACTAATGTCAGTATCACTACTAATAGGTTTTAAACTGTTCTTGAAAATATTTCTGAACTAAATGTAGGATTAACGCTTGAACTCCAGGCTTTACCCCAGCAAAATTTGCAAGCCACTGCCATCTCACTCAAACTAGACCTATGACTGGCTTTTTCCTCGGGTGGGTTGTCAGCTTCTCCTTTGAAACAGTGGTATGGATGAGATTTATATTAAACCTTTATTTTCTTTGTTGCTCTGCTCCAGTGTAAAATCAAACTGCAAGAATAGAGAATGAGCTGGAACACAAACAGAGGCTCAGATCTGGGCTGAACATGTTACCATGGGAGCAAACAGGACATCTCTCAATTGGGAAAGAACCTGTCTTGGTTAGAGGACACTCCAGAAAGGAACACAGTACCTAAAAATACTAATTGAAAAGGCATTTACAGCCTCGAAGGGAAAGACGTTTCCCACTCCTAGAAGTAGTCACCACTACAGTAGCAGTCAATAATTCAAATAGAACTAGGGTGAACTATGTTAAACCCATGGATTGTTTACAGAAGTGGCTGCCTCATCTGTGCTCCCACCAGCTTGTTTGCTGAAGGACTGATGATTTCCCTCTTGCACTGCCCACAAATGTCTTAAGAAGTAAGGTAACTGTCAAGGATGTAGGATTGTGTGTGTGACAGCCCAAACAGTGTGCTGATGAGCTGTATCCTCAGGTTTTCTCTTCTGCCACCAATCTGGCAAAAAAAACCTAGATTTGGTACATTTTGCTGCCATCACCCCTTAAGCAAAGTTGTGTAAATTGTGTGACGTGGATCAAGACAGCACAGAGGAGATGTAATTAGGTAATGTCTTGACAAATCAAAGAGTGTATGCATGAAATGCATGCACATGGAGAGCCAGTCACAAGAAAAGCAGATCCATGACTTTCAAAAGAAAAAGGACAGGCCTGGGCTAGAAGGGATGATTACTACAAGAGAAGTTAGATTTTAAAATCATATTGAAAAAAAGGACATCCAGATTGACAATCTTAGTTTCAAGAGAGAGGTGAACCAACAGATTTACGGAAGGAATTTAAAATCATCCTAGTCTGGCCAAGTCACACACACTTAATGTCTTTTTAATCTGAACTGATAAATCCCTTTTTGTAGATGAATGAAGCTGGGTTAATTAGCATTGATAATATACAGCTGTGGGCTGGCTTCAGGGGCGGTGAGTTGGCTGATGTAGATAAGGTGCAGCTGTGGCTGGTTCTGTTAAGGGGTTGAGAGCCAAGGAAGAGAGAGCAGCCGAGGAAGAAGCAAGAGAAGAGAGAACGAGGGCCCTAAATGAGGAGAGAGGAGGAGAAGACAGCAGAGGGACTGTATGAAGAGTATGCTGGTATGAGATGGTAAAAGACCTTGTTGCAGCTTGATGGTTTTGAGAGTACTATGACACCTCTTCACCTTAACACTGATCAGGCTGATCAATATTTTTCTACTGTTTATTTTTCATTAATGTGTTTCGAAATTAGTATTTCTCTTACTTTCTGCTTTGTCAGAGTCACATCCCAGCTTTTTTTTTTTTACACAGCTTTGTGATAGCAGCAAAGTTTCTGCCTGCAATTAAAAATCTCATGAGGTGCTATACTTCTGACAAAGAATCATTGCAATTAGTGACTACAGGCTGTTAGAAACAAGTGTGATAAATACCAAATTATAATGTTTAGGCAAATGACATTTACTCATCAGTGTAAGTTCAATTGCAAGAACCCCTGACCTGTGGTTCTGGATGGTTATAGTTACAGCCAACTTGTATTACAAGTCAGTGTACTTTAAAATACAAAATGCCAGGTTTTGCCCAAGCTGCTAAAGCCTCAGAAGTAAAAATGCTTATTTGTGTGCATCTACAGAACTAAAAGTTGCTGAGTTTAAAATATCTTCATTTCAGCTCTACAACCTCAGCAATTCTGAAACAAGCTGGGCCCCTCTTACATGTCTTGTATCGCTTTTGGCTGTCATCAGTGTTAGGCCAAGATTTTTTAAATTTCTCAAATGAATGGAAATAATATTAGAATACAAGGCTTCTAGCCATAACTTTCAAATTCATGTATTTTGTTGCCTATTATACCCCTAAATAAACAGTGTAATTTTGATTTTTTGCTTGTTGCTATTTAAAGGTGGGAGGGTTACTATTAGAAAGGTACTTAAAGCTGAAATCATTGAGATATTAATTTCCTGTAGCAGTGAGGTTTCAAATGATAATGCTTTATAAATCACTTTGACATCAACAAAACATTTTTTCCCATAAATATTTTCCCTCAGAATTAATAATTCGACTTCTAGCTAACCATCTTTAACCACCTTACCACTCTTGTGCCAACCTTCTAGTATGCTCACCAGATATCAGTGTTAGTAGGAAAGTTTTCATGTCCCTTAAGCCCTTAAATCCTCTTGTCTATTAATGCACCAATCTATCGTGGTTATGCACGAAATGAGTTCACAAAGGAGTTTTCAGTTCAATGTCAAAAGGAAAAGATTTCTGTAAAAAGACAGTTTGGGGCCTGTCTACTAGTAAATTTTATTATTCTTGCCACATTCATATTTCTTAAACTCTTTATGTCTCCTGCTGCCCAAAATCAGATCATTTAGAGTATTACCCAATGTCTTGCATGGTCATTGATAATACAAACTTGAATACTGTACCTAATCTCAATACCTTAACATCCTTTTCCTATAGATCTAAATGTAATATTTTACGTTTTCTCAGTAAAAAAAAACCTCAACAAAATTATTACATTAATGAGATTTCCCTCACATAAAAAATAATCAGGATTTGAATTTCCTATCTTCACATCACATTTCAGCAGTAGCTAAAAAATAATACTGTGACAGCAGCAGGCTTACCTGGCTCGCAGCTTTTGTTGTTCAGCCAGTACAAAGAACTACAAATACTGTCAATATGAAGAATTTTAAGAGAAGACTTTGAATCCCAATCGTGTGGTCCAGCTCCTGCAAGGAAAATATACTCTCATTGTTATCAGTCACGTGAGTAGCAAAGAAATTAAGTTTTATGTATTTGTTCTTATACCTGGCTTCAGTGTTATTTTGTATTTGGGGTTCTATTTGATTTGTAAGATGAGAAAACAAGATTTTTTTTTTTCTTCTAGATAAAGACTATGAGACTTAGATCAATTTGAAGTATTAATACAATATAATAAAGGACGCAAGACTTTAGCCAGCCAACAGATACTGTCTCCCTAAATCATGTAGAGAAACAAGTATCTGTTGAGAAAGCTGAAGCGTTCATGAATAAAAGGGACACCCAGTGCAAGGTCCATGCCTTCTGAAGTGGAAAGTTCTCAGGAATGGAATCCATACAACAGCCCCATGAAGCTCTCTTAATGAAGGTGACCTGCAGCCTTTGAAAGCTTTGCTGCCATAAAGCCTCCTGAATATTCCTTTGCTCTGCCAAATTGTTTATGCAATAAATATTTACGATTGTCTGATAGCTCTGAGGATTTCTTATGGCATACAAAAGACATATTTGACTACCTTTCTGCATAGAACCACCACTATTTCTGACTCTCTATTCAGATATGAGATGTATTTATTATTTTTCATGCCTGCTTACAGTAAGCTATCAAGCAAATTAAATTCTATAATAAAAATATTGGAAATGTCTAGTAACTTCTATCAGTTTTAATCTCAGCATGATCTATTTTACCTACTTGTGATTACAGTCCTTTCTGCTTGGCCACGTACTTGATTTCAGTGATTTCTTAAATTACTTGGGCTACATATATGCTTCTATGGGGTAGCTAGTTCTACCTAAACCTTTTTCACCCCCTTTAACCTTGAGATTCCAAAGACTGCAAGAGAATACAAAACTCACAGAAATTGCATTGTGAAGGAAAAATCCCAAACCGGCCATGAGAGAGATGTGGTTTGCAGTTCTCCGATGACGGGATAGTGAAGGCTGCAGAAAACTAACAGCCCAGTTAAATGCATTTCAAAATAAAACATTATTCCCAGTTGGTTCATACTAGAAATACTGCTTTACAGGTCATTTACAGATCATCTATCATATTTTCACTTTTCTAACAAATATCTCAAAAATATTAGTCATTTTTCATACATATTGAACAGTTCCCAACAAGAACAAATCCTAATACTCTCTGAAGCCTCACAAAACTCTTTGGCTGACTGCAGGAGCTCTGTTGCATTCTGTCTGGCATATGATCCCTAAGTGGAAAAGTAAGAGTAAGGTACCAACACTGAATAAAACTGAAACATCACTTATCAACTGTCTTTTTCACTTGGGCTAAGTAGTAAATAAGACTTTCTGAACACCAGCTGGAGCCTAATTTATAGTTATCAGCACTTTGCTTCTGGTAGACAAATGCTTGGTATTTGTTGATATGAAACTATTAAATATTACAGCATGCCCATACTTTAAATTCACAGCTCCCAAAGAGCATGCCATTATGCTCAGACATAAGAAATCATTAACACGCTAACAAGGCAGCAAGAATACTACAGGGAAAATAAAATTTGCCTTAGTTATTAGCTTCATAACGTACATCAAAGAGTACAGATAGAATGGCTGTTCCTGTCAGTGCATTTACATTTGTTACTCTTTTTCATAGCCTTTCCTACTATATTTCTTATGTGGTCATTAGATTAAATCAGAGATTAATGAGCAAAGTATACTATGAATTCACAAGTTTATCAGTCTGGTGATATAAGAATAGAGTACTGGCTCTGCCTGGGATGGAGTTAACTGTGTTCACAACAGCCTGTACAATGCTATGCTTTGCATTTGCAGCTATAGCAGTGTGGGTACCACACCAACACAACACCACCTGACTCTCACTAAGCAGTGCTTGCACGCCATCCAGGCTGTCCCTCCAGCTCCACACCATCAAAAAAGCCAGCCAGCTGAGCCTGTATCTACAGTGTCCACGTTTATTGGTGTTGTGATGATGTTACTTTGATTTTGGTGGGGTGATTTTCTGTTGTTGATGCAAGCAAATTCTGTGAAAAGCGTGTAATGAATTTATGTTTTAATAACGATTCATAAATATGTGTTTCAAAGAGGTGTGGGGTGGGACGTGCCGGGTGCTGGTGGGGGGGTGCCGGGGCCTCTGTGAGGAGAGGCCAAGGCTGCCCCGAACCGGGCACGGCCATTCCAGTCAGCTGCAAGGGACCCATTGCATGACACAGCTAAGCCCCTGAGCTGGTGGCATCTCTGGGAAAGTGTATTTAAGAAAGAGCAAAACGCTGCATAGCGGCTGTGGGAGAGAGGAGTGAGGGAAAATGTGAGAGGGATCACCTTGCAGGCACCAAAGTGGAAGAAGAAGGAGCAGGAGGGGGTGCTGCAGGCTCCTGGGCAGAGGCTGCCCTGCAGCCTGTGGTGAGACCACACAGATTTATCCTGAAGGACTGCATCCTGTGGGAAGAACCCACACTGGAGCAGTCTGAGGACAGTATTCTCTGGAAGGACCCGGTCCTGGAGCATGGAAAAAGTGTGAGGAGCAGCAGAGAGGATCTGTTATGGACAGACCACAGCCTCCATTGCCCACCCCCCTGCACTGCTCAGGGAGGGTGCCAACAGAAGAGTGAAGCCAAACCTGCAAAGAAGTGCAGGGGTTGGAAGTGTTGTTTCAATTTGTGTTTGGTATAACTCTATTTTAATTAACAATAAATTAATTTTCTCCAAGCAGAGCCTATTTTGCCCATGACAGTAACTGGTAAGTGCCCTTCCAGATGTTTTTATCCCAACCCATGAGCTCTTCCATCTTATTTTCTCCCTCTGTGCTGCTGAGGAGGGGGAGTGAGTAAGAGGCTGTGTGGTCATCTGAAAGCAAGCCAAGGTCAACCCACCACAGCCGGTTTAGGATATGGACTTCTCAATCCCATATTTGCACTGTGGCCTTAATCCATGTACCCTGTGTGCTTATTATGTCCCTAAGTACAGCTATGATAAATCTACCAGCAAGAAATCATTGCCATTCCACATTTATTTCCCACTCACAGCTTGAATAATCATTTCGCTCTGTTATGAACATACTTTCGAAGGTCTAAATGTCACCAGTAAAGCTTCTTCTGTGCAAATACAGATATTGAATTTCAGTGTCTTTCACTTCACCCATCAGTAGAAAGCAATATTTTGTCAGCAATCCAAGCAATTCTAATTGACAAAATCTGTGCTCTTAATGGCTGTCATTCAGGCATCATAATTGTAAAATCTATTTTCACCAGCACCATCAATACAATGTAATGAATATTACGTTGTCAGAGAAAGACAGCATAAGACACAGAAAGAAATTAAGCAGTAAAGGTAAGGAAAATGTTGAGATTCACAGCTAACAACAGACAAATAAAGTTTAGTATCATATCAGTTATGGGAATATTTGTGTAATTGAAGCATATTTTTAAACCTGTTTTGTACTTAATCACATATCTGTAACAAAGGAGAACTATAAGGACAACAATTTTACTTAAGTTAATTCTATTTCTAGCTTTTTCATGTTATATTATTAAAGTACATGATGTAATTTATATTATAAATTATAATCTATACTACAAAGAAGGAAGTATCATAATATACACAATGCAAGAAATGTGACTAAGAGGAATCATGACTGTATTCTACAAAATCTGTTTACTATTTGAACTTTTTTGAAGAGAACTGTGGAACAATAAGCAGACTGGTAAAGTACCAAGCATATGCAAAATTTCAGTGTGTTTTATGCTGCATTATATGCAGAAAACATCACTGAAAAATGTCAGTGAAATGTGCTTCTCCCAGATTGAACCATTATATATATGCAACTCCTATTCAAATATATTTGTATTGAGATAAAATCAGGGTAAGATTAAATTGTTTTGAATTGTCACCTCACCCTTAAATTGAAAAGGATCTCAAAACAGAGGTGTAGAATATGCATTGCATATTAACTGACTGTTTAAAAAAGATGAAAAAAGTTCCTTTATGAAATTACAGTAGTAAACTTCTTTCCATGAGCTAATAAATCTTGCAAATATCTGTTTGTGTACTCTAAACTAGTGCCTTAGTAAATGAATAAACTGGAGGTTACAATGGCGTTTTGTATATCCATAGTTTTGCCCTGGGGTTAATCCTAAATCTTATAACTGCTTAAAATATTGTGCATGGTTTTAATAGAAAATAGCTGCTTTTACTCCCTTTAATAGCTGAAAGCTCAAAAAGGTTCTTGCTTATCTCCTGAAATATCTAAAGAGTGACAGTATATGAGAACTCCTTTTATATATCTCCTAGGTGACACTTAATATGAATTCCATTCAGATAACATCCTTGTTACCAGTCAAATAGAAAAAGAAAAAAAAAGTATCCACATGCCTATACCTAGTAAAGTTAAACTAAAACCTCTACAAAGATCAGTAAGTGGTTTCTTTATATTCTTTCGAATTATGGTGAAAGCAAAAAAAAATCCTACAAGAACACCAAACCACACACACAAAAACCCCACCAAAAAATCCCTAATAATAATCAACTAAATATTACATATGTAGATTAACATTTTGGCTTGTATTTCAATAACTTACACTAATTCAGATCAGCAACATATTCACTGTCCTTAAACACAGTATAATTATAAAAAATTGCTGCATTCCTAGCTTCTTATTACTGCCTGGACAATACTGCCTGGAAAATCACTGACTGCACGGTATCTTCTTTACTGCAGACAGATCTGGCAGTTTATGACCATGCTTTGCTGAGACTCTTCCTTTTTAAGACCTCTTCCTTTTTTAAATATGAAGAATTCTGCCTGTCTCAATTTACAGTATATTACTCTGAAGATAACAAAATATGGGAAATGTACCTTTTTATGTCTTTCAGTCTCACCTTAGAAATTACAGTGACAAACTTTCAAAAATAATAATGCAGCATTTCATCCAACTGAGTTATTGTTGGCTTACACATTTTAATATACATGCATCTATTTTATATCTGCTTAAGGAGATCTTTAAAAGACAGTTACTCTCTGCCTTCACAATTCAAGATTAGTCATTACAATACAGCACACATTATTAGTCTGTACAGAGCAAAAAGAATAATCTAGAAAACAGTTCTCTTTTGCTATTCAGTTTGGCATTTGACACTGTATTTTGAGCTCAAAAATGGAAAGTTATTGTAGCCACATCATATTTTTTTCTCCTCACTCTTTCTTTAAAACCAAAGCTAAAAGTACAATCCTTTACCAAGAGGGACACCAGGACTACCTCTACATGAACTCTGCCATATGACATATTTATCATTTTTTTACCTGCTTAAAAATAAAGGGAACATCAAAAAAAAAAAAAAAAAAAAGAAGCTTTTATCACTGATTGAGAAAACTGTCCTGCAGTCTTTCTCCTTACAAGACCTTTTTGTTGTCTTTATGACTTCCCACTGAGAAATCATTCCACAAGGATGTTGGCAAAACTGCCAGTAATTTAATATTCAGAAAGACATTTCCAAGTACAACTGACAACTATGCATTATTATTACCTGCAAATCTGTTTTTAGGTATCTTTAGCGATTTCCCCTAAAAGTTGTTCCCACCACATTCCCTTGCCCTTCCTCCAAATTCTCAATACATTACAGGAGATAAGAAAAACTAGATCCATTTCAAAGTGAAAATAACAATATTTTTAGTCCTAGCTGTTTTCATATCAACCCTAGATGCTCAAATATTTATAACAAAATAATAGAAAATATGGAGGAGAACTATATCAAAGCTATAGATTTTAAGGTTTTCCTCCAAATTTAAAAAAAATCTTAAAATCTATTTGCAGGTGTGTGTCCCCCTTAAGAAATGCATAATTCTTACATTAATATTAACCTAAAACTTTCAAAACAACAACCAAGCAGACAGAAGTTTTGGGTTAATACACATTTAGTTCCCCTTCCCCCGCCCCAGTGATTGCTCCCCTCTGAATGCTGGACTACAGCTGGGACAAGGTCCATTCACAGACAGAAAGACCAGAAACCATTTTGAATTGCTAAAGCTGAGATTTAGGGTATGTTCAGGAGAATGTTTGCACTAAGACATGCATCTTCTTCACACACACACTCTCCTCCAGATGAAGAGGGACCCAGCTCTGCTTTAGAATCCATGTTGTAGTAGCAGAGTACCACATTGTTAAAGCTATAAAAGAAATGGAGAATACTAGCCTGAGCATACCTGTCTTTAACACAGCTTCTCAGTTTCTGAATCAAAACACCCAGTTCCTTTGGAGCATTGACTGGTTTTGCTCCTCTCTGCTCAAACACCTGGCTGTAATGTGCAAAAAAAACCCCAAAATCTTTAAAACACATGCTTGACTTTCTAGTTTAAAACCCCCAAAATTTTAATATCAGATTGCTAACTATTGTGCTTCTAAGTCCCCACTTCTACAAACAGATATAGAATCATAGAATGCTTTGGGTTGGAAGGGACCTTAAAGATCATCTAGTTCCAACCCCCTGCCGTGGGCAGGGACACCTTCCACTACACCAGGTTGCTCAAAGACCCATCCAGTCTGGCCCTGAACACTTCCAGGGATGGGGCATCCACAGCTTCTCTGGGCAACCTGTTCCAGTGTCTCACCAACCTCACAGTAAAGAATTTCTTCCTCATAGCTCATCTAAATCTACCCTCTTTCAGTTTGAAGCCATTGCCCCTTGTCCTATCGCTACATGCCCTTGCAAAGACACTCTCCAACTTTCTTGCAAGGCCCCCTTTAGGTACTGGGAGGCAGCTATAAGGTCTCCCTGGAGCCTTCTCTTCTCCAGGCTGAAGAGCCCCAATTCCCTCAGCCTGTCTTCATAGGAGAGGTGTTCCAACCCTCCGACCATCTTTGTGTCCCTCCTCTGGACTTGCTCCAACAGGTCCATGTCCACTCTAGGTGGAGCATCACGAGAGTGGAATAGAAAGGGAGAATCACCTCCCTCAACCTGCTAGTCATGCTTCTTTTGATGCAGCCCAGGATACAGTTGGCTTTCTGGGCTGCAAATGTACATTGCTGGGCCATATTGAACTTCTCACCAACAAACACCCCCAAGTCCTTCTCCTTGGGGCTGCTTTCAGTCTGTAGAGGAATTATAGAGGACTGTATGAAAAATTTATTTGTAAAAATGTTGTAATGATTATTAAAAACATAAGGTATGAAATGTTAAAAAAAAAAAAAGAAAAAAGGGGGAATTGTAGAAGAATGAAGCTGGGTTAATTAGCATTGATAATATACAACTGTGGGTTGGCTTCAGAGGTGTTAGATTGGCCGATTAAGTTAGGATGTTGGGCAGCCAATGAAGAGAGAGCAGCCAAGGAAGAAGCAGAGAGAGGAAAAAGCAAGAGAGGAGAGAACACATGCCCTGGATGAAGCAAGATGAGGAGAAGGCAGCAGAGGGACTGGCATGAAGAGTATGCTGGTATGATATGGTAAAAGACCTTTCTCCATTCTCCATCCAGACTGTATTTGTGCTTGAGATTGCCCTGACCCACATGCAAAACTTTGCACTTGTCCTTGTTGAACTTCATGAGGTTTCCACAGGCCCATCCCTCAAGCCTTTCAAGGTCTCCCTGGATGGCATCCCTTCCCTCCAGCATGTCAACCGCACCACACAGCTTGGTGTCATTGGCAGAGTTGCTGAGGGTGCACTCAATCCCACTGTCCCTGTCACTGACAAACATGCTGAACAACAGATCCCTGAGGAACCCCACTCATCACTGGTCTCCACTTGGACATTGAGCTACTGACCAGAACTCTGAGTGTGCCCATTCAGCCAATTCCTTATCCACAGAGTGGTCCATCCATCAAATTCATGTATCACCAGTTTAGATACAAGCATGCCATGCAAGACAGTGTCAAAGGCTTTTCACATGTCCAGGTAGACGACATCAATTGCTCTTCCCTTATCTACCAACATTGTAATCCCATCATAAAAGGCTGCCAAACATGCCTGGCATGATTTGCCCTTAGTGAAGCTATGTTGGCTGTCATCAATTACCTTCTTATTTTCCATGTATCTTACCCATAGTTTCCAAAAGGGTCTGCTCCATGATCTTGCCAGGCACAGAGATGAGAATGAACAGCCTGTAGTTCCCTGGGTCTTCCTTTTTTCCCTTTTGAAAAATGGGGGGGGGGGGGGGGGAACAGATTTCCCCTTTTCCAGTCAGTGGAAACTTCACTGGAGTGCCACAGCTTCTCAAATATGATGGAGTGGCTTAGATACTCCATCCACCAGTTCCCTCAGGACCCACAGATGCATCTCATCAGGTCCCATGGATTTGTGCACCATCAGGTTTCTTAGGTGGTCTTGGACTTGATCTTCTCCTACAGTGGCTGGTTCTTCATTCTCCCTGTCCCTGCCTTTGCCTTCTGCATCTTGCGTGGTGTGGCTGAATGTCGATATATCAGAACCAATGTCTATTTCTTTTTCTTTTCAACTGATAATCAAATAAGAAAGCCCATGCCTTGGAAATGCTGTTGCTATTTTACCATATATCTTTTACCTAGGGATGACAGCTGAGATGAGCCCTCAGATGCTTAGAGGGAAAAGCACCAGAATCTAAATGAAAACTCCAGCCAGCTTGCTTGAAATCTGAGTATCTCAACCTACTGAGTTCCTGAAACATATTGGAATTAAAGCTTCCACAAAACCAAAATAATATATAAGAACCAAAACATATTTACTTTTCTTGAAAGATTAAATTACAACACTCTGTTAAAAGCGTGTTTTTCAGTCAGTGAAATTCTGTTGAAGATTTATTGACAGCTGCACTGAATCAGGACAATAAAAAATGCTATAAGCGTACAAGGTCTTAAACTAGATCTAATGGGTTATTTTAAATGCCTACTGGAACTGGAAAACAAGGTTTTCAACTATTTTTGGCATGCATTTGAAATAACCTATTTGTTCTATTTCCTACATATTATTGTCCTTCTCAGGGTAATACAAAATGCCCTATCTTATTATTACCACTACTTGATGTAGAAATATTTTATCTTTAAGGCCAGAGTCTGACAAAAATACTCACATAATAAATATAGACTGCCTCTGCTCCTAATATATATATTAGATTGTAAAATGGCCATTTCTGTCAGGTTGTCTGAAAAATATTTGGGTCAAGTGCATTGTGGCAAACTAGGAAATATATTTTCCCCCTTCCCTACTGTAACAGAAAGGTGAAAGTTATATTGCTACTTTTTGCCCTAGAACAAGCCTCTATTCCTGTCAATCCAACATGCACTTCAGCAAAAAAAAAAAAAAAAAATAGTAACTACATATTCAAAGGAAGAAAAAACCAAGGACAGATTTGTTTTGTATCACTTAATGCATGACATGAATAATTGAATGAGTCATTTTTCTCTTCAGTTTCTATGCATAAATCCCATCATTCAGAGTGAAAACACTACTCCCACTCAAACTGATGTTATTAGAATGTTATTACATTCTATACGTACATTCTATATGTAAACATCTGATGTTTACAGATGTTATTAGAAACCATGAAGTCAAAATCACATGTCTGAAAAATTATTTTGAAAATAGTGAACTTCTGAAAAGCATATATTAATTACACAACTTGCCTTGGCAGGATTCAAAGTTTTATCTTTTTCTATTAAGAACAATTAATTAATTGTTTCTGTGGTCTAAAACTTGCTTCAATTTTTTTCAGTACTTCGTAATGATATATAACACTGATGCACCAGATCTGTGTCATGAAACATCACTGAAGAAAAACTAAGGATCTGCAACACCATATTTTAGATGTGTGAACAGATATACCATAAAACCAATTCTGAAATACATTCACATGCTTCAGGAATAAACAATTAACAATCTGTGACTGAATGATTTATAAAATTCATTATAAATACATTTCATAAAGTGCATTTACACCTAACTAATCAGAATACTATTGCTTAAAGCAGTCCCAAGATGCTGATTACAATCAACATGTGAATACTAAATAGCTAGGCAGTTTTGTTCATAGCTGGAGTTTTGTACAGCAGGCAAGAAAAGCTTTCTAATAAAGCAGCTCTGTCTGATTCAGAATGGCCCCCAGTGCTATCCAAAATGATGCCTCAATTCTCATTACTTTAGGAAAATACAACTCATACGTAGAATATTGCAGCCTGTTGTCTTAAATGCTACAACTGCAGCTCCAGGGAGTGAATTCCTCTATTGTTGACACTAAAACATTTGCTAGACTGGCACAGCACTGGCCAGCTGCTGACACAGGAGCTGGACCAAAGCCCACAGGATGCTCCTGGCTGCCAGTTCCCTGAAGTACACTGCCTGAGAAGCCAAGCTGGACCCCCAGCCAGCGGCACAGCAGGGATTTGGCAACAGTGGCTGCTGTCACCAGCTTCGCCATTGCATGCCCCTTAAGAGTAGCAGCCCACCTCACTGTGCCAGGCAGAGCACACTGTGACAGTTGCTGGCAGTGGCAAAAGGGGCTGAAGAGAGAGCAGAAAGCGTAGCTGTTAGGAAGTGGCTCTAACGCTAGTGGCAAACAGGTTTGCAACACAGGGCAGTAAGATCAAGCATGCCACAGAGATGAAGTCTGTATCTTCTCTCAGTTCCAAGAAAAGCATCAACAGAAAACAGACTTAAAAGCCTGTACATGAAGGCTGGTCTTTCCTGTGAAATTTGCTCATCATTCCTCATTCATTAGGGTGTTCATATTTCTGCAGGAAAAGGGAGGAAAAGATCAACTTTTTCATCAGTCAGTGAAAAAGAACATTGGATGTACTTACATTTCTACATGCAAATGACCTTTTTTGATGCAACTTCCTCCCCCTAGAATCCCAGCAACTAACTCAGAGCAGGGACAGAGCATAATTAGTAGAAAAAAGTATTTCATGAGTTTACCTGAAGGGGGAAAGAAGTCAAAGAGTGGGACCAAATCCTGATAGTCTCTCACCTTGCAGAAGTCTGAGGCACTTTGCCTGCCCTGACAGCTCGGTCCTGAGTCATCACCTGGAGCTGACAAGCCCTCCTTTCCTTCCCAATGCCACATAATCTGAGCCTTTTTTACTTAACAGTTTGCTGTATCCAAGCCTATGGTAAGTAATAACCAGTGAATCTCAAAAGGTTTCAAGGTTTAATTCAGAGAAACACCTGAAGGGCCTTATATCCCTTCAAACTTCATGAACTGAATAGCACATAGGAATCAGCTCTGTGTTGACATTTCCAGTAACGTTTTTAACAAGGACTGAAATATTAAAACAGCCTCTCCTGTTGTTTCAATATTTATTTATATTTTCCTAAGAAAAACCAGACATAATAGATGGGGGGGGGGGGGTAGTGTAGAGGGGGTGGGAAACAACAGAGAATGAAATTAAAGAAACAATTTAGAGGTACCCTAAGTTTTGAACAAAAAAGTCAAGCATTTTTAATAGCTGGTTGGTTATACATGGTTTCCAATTTTGTTTTCAATTTTTTCCCAAACATTTTAATCAAGACTGAAGAAACAGCCTGACATTCTATCATAACAATATCACATCTTTGGAAAAGTGTGAGCTCTTCTTCAGTATTGTTTTACTTGAAATTTGCTTGTTTGAGCTACCGAAGTGGGCTAAATCTGAATTATTAACCTTGGATAACATAATCCTTATCTATAATGAGTGTTTATTTTCCATAGGTCATGGCCTGATACCTAAGCTTTGTTTTAGTCTCGGTATGGACATCGTACAAGATAGGCAGAGATGTCACTAGTTTGCTATATGTAGCTTTGAAATTCAGTCACAGATGTGGTTTTTAAAATAAGCAAAGCCAGTGGCATCACTCTATTCAAATACACATGTAAGTTTTTTAGAACAACCTTTCTCAATTTTTCTTTAATAATTTTAGGTTTTTGCGAAGAGTCAGCCTGCATGATTTTCAAGGCATGTATAGCGCTACTCATTACTGACATACCTGCATCCTTGATAATTCTACCCCCACAGGGTTAACTTCTATTTAATAACCAATTTCATTCCTATTCTCCATGCAGTGGCTTGTCCTCTGCAGCCATGGTGCTACGTCACCCTGTGACACAGTTAGGGTAAAAATGCATTCTGGAACAGATTCTTCCCTGCTGTAATTCCTTTGAAGCCAACTCATTTTCATCAAGGGTGAACTCAGATCACAGTCTCTGAAATGGAACTCCTCAATATTTATTGAAGGTAATCCAAAGAACAGCTTGTTTTTTCAAAGAAATTCTCACAAAATTTTTTCAAGTACCACTGTATACTATGACAAGGCAGGATTATTTTTTTTATAATATTAGTCCAATCTAAAATGCAAAATAGCTTCTGAACTTTCCAAAACACGATTACCTTTTAAGTACCTGATGTGAAGAGGTCATAGCAAAGATTTTCTGAGTGGATTTAGTAAACTGATAATAGGTCTAGATCTCCAGTCCTCAAGTAGGTCTTTGTCTAGAAACTGCACATAGTTTCTAGAATGCAGGAAAGTACAAATGTTACTTCACCAGATGTTGAAGCAATTATCCTTATTTTTATCTTAAATATAACATCTTTCCCAACTCCTTTTCGTTTTGCCTTGTATTGCTAAATCTTTTTGACCTCTGAATATAGATGTCAGGAGCTATTCCAATTTTATTTGAATATTTTATGGTCTGGAGGTTCTTTCTCCATGTCTTAACCTGTCTCTAACAGGGCTGGAAGGTTGCATTAGTCTCAGGGATATAGAAATAACAAAATTTTGGAGAGTTTCACATCAAATATAATACCAAGAGCAAAGAAACAGTATTCTATGCAATGTATAAAACGAACCATGCCAGTCTGCTTGAATTGGAAAGCTGTCCTCGTTTCAGCTGGGACAGAGTTAATTTTCTTCTTAGTAGATGGTGTAGCACTGTGTTTTGGATTTGGTGTGAGAACAATGTTGACAGCACACTGATGGGTTTGGTTGTTGCTGAGTAATATTTATACTGAGTCAAGGATCCCTCCGTTTCTTGGGCCCTGCAGTGAGAAGACTGGAAGGGCATGGGAGATTGGGAGGGGACACAGCTAGAACAGGTGACCCAAACTAGCCAAAGGGATATTCCATACCATATGACATCATGCTGAGGATATAAGTTGGGGGAAGAAGCAGCAAGTGGGGGAACGGTCAGGCATGTGTCTTCCCGAGTAACCATTATGCATGATGGAGCCCTGCTGTCCTGGGGATGGCTGAACACCTGCCTGCCCATGGGAAGTGGTGAATGAATCCCTTGCTTTGCTTTCCTTGCGTGCGCAGCTTTTGCTTTACCTGTTAAACTGTCTTTAATTTGACTCACAAGTTTCTTGCTTTTACTCTTCTGAACCTCTTCCCCATCCCGCTGTGGGGGGAGTGAGTGTGCAGCTGCATGGGGCTTAGTTGCTGGCCAGGATTAAACCATGACAAAAGGGCAAGTAGGTAATCCCATAAAATCAAAATCAAATAGACCACAGCACATTTAGTATTTCAATGAACCAACAAGGAAGCTACAGTCACACAAACTGTATCAGGTTAAGAGATATCAGATGGCTTTTTTCTTCCCCACGGAATATTAAAATTACAGCACAAGTAGTAAAACAAAAACAAACAAACAAAAAAAAAGTCTAGCTTGATGTTGGCAAAACAATATACATGGTTGGGGTGGTTTTTCGTCTTGAAAGCCTCATGCTTTATCCCCAGTAAAGGCATGAATCTATTTTGAAATGTTCTATTTAATGTTGGTGCAGCCTCACCTTGCATATTTTGTGCACGGTTCTGGACCCCACACTTAAGAAAGGATGCTAAGATACATGAATGCATCCAGAGGGCAACAAAGCTGGTGAAAGGGCTGGGAGACATGTCCAGGCAGGCCAAGGACACTGGCTTTGTCTGGTTTGGAGAAAAGGAGGCTGAGGGGGTGACTTCATGGCTCTCTACAGCTTCCTGAGAAGGGGAGGCGGAGAGGGAGGTGTTGAGCTCTTCTCCCTGGGATCCAGTGATAGGACACATGGGAATGGTCCAAAGCTGTGACAGAGGAGATTCAGACTTGACGTTAAGAAACATTTCCTGATGGAGAGTGGTTAAACACTATAACAGGCTTCCTAGAGAGGTGGTCAATGCCCCAGCCTGTCAGTGTTCAAGAGGCATTTGGACAATACACTTAATATGCTTTAACTTTTGGTCAGCCCTGAAGTGGTCAGGTAGTTGGACTGGATGATCATTGTAGGTCCCTTCCAACTGGAACTATTTTATTCTTCTCTATTCTAAATCTTAAAAAATTCAAAACCCTGTAGAACAAGACAGCTATCTCCTGTTAATCTACATTCAGAAAGAGTTTTGCTATCAATTAAAGGGGTAGGACTTGACCTATTTTTAAGAAGCAAATAACAATACAGTCCTCTCCTTACCCATTAAAATAGCAAGATCTGAACACCGTCTTTTCTTCTTGGTCATTTCTCCAAATATGCTGCCGTGCTTGGTCTGCCAAGCTTGTGTCTCCCATTCTTGTACTGTTACCAATGCAGTTTGTCCTAGAAAAAGACAAACTTCAAGTTAGTGTCACTGGTCTGGCAGAGTGGGAGACTAAGAGAAAAATTTCCCTTTATCAGCTATATCAAATTCTATGTTGCCAAAGGTGTGAATCAATTGTAAACAGAAAAGGTCCTTATATCCAGGTGATATCCTCTGCTTGCACACCCAAGCTCTGTGCTGTTGAACACCTGGACTTGCACAGAATACCACTACATCAGAGGAGCTATGCTTGGCCAGAACAAGCTCCACCTCGCCCATCTTTTCCTGTCAATGATGATTATCAACAGTAAGTACCTAAATATAAAACCTGAGCAAACATGCAACAATACTTTCCCTGAATATTGTTCCAGCCCTTGAATCCAGGAGGTATTGCTGTGGAAATTCATATTCTACCCAGTGAGACAGAGTATCCCACTTCCTTCTAAAAAAAAAAGTATAAAAGAAAGTGGATTGTGACAGTTGTTGGTTCCCAGAATTGGTAATTGTGTTGCTGGGATAGCAAAATATAATGGTCAAAGTACCATCTGTCTTGTACAGTCTCTAAACATTTTTACCATTAGTCATGTAGCTCCTAGATGTCAATATCTCATGTTCACGTAAAAACAGGAACCCAACATAACTGCATACCCATTGTAATACCTGATTGCTGTATTTATCATTTCTTCAATTCAGTGGAGGAAAGTGTACTTTATGGTGCACCTGACCTAGGCTAAACAAATAAAACAATGCATCAAAACATGTTTTCTCCTTTTTTTCCCCACAAGAATCCACCATTAATAGAAAGCACTCTACAATTAGGAATAGATTAAGTATCTAGTTATTTGGCACAACCTTAAAACTACAGGCTTTCCAGACAGACATATCCTTCCCTGACACAAAACTGCATGCATCTTCGAAACTCAGCTTGAACTTGGTACTAAGGTTGCACAAGTACCATATATTTCTTAACAAGGCTACCGCTTCCTATATACACATAAAATATTGAGACTTGGTATGCATAGCATTATTTGGGCATATGCCCAAGTTCCTGATTGCAGCTGGCTAATTGTTGTATGATTTTAGATACTACAGCACCCATTTTTAATTTTGTCACTTGTCTGCTGTTCCAAAATCACTCACAGGAGCAGAATCTACAATCAAAACTTACAGTTTGCAAAGAGTGGCAAGGTTCTGAATAACATGCACGTAACAGAACTGCACTAGGTCAGCATTTGGCCTAGGCATTTCCTGAATTCAATTGATCTTCAGTGAGGCTTCACTGCATTCCTCCCACAACATCTAAATATAGTCACGGGTGACACACTCCCCCAGAAACAGAAACAAAAGGAAGGAATTAAAAGCTAAAGTTGCTATCTACACAAGACACTTGCATAAAGTTATGAAATCAAGGCAATGAAAATGCAAAAAGCCCGACAATGTCACTGTCTTGTAGTATGATCATGTAGCCTTGTAGCATGATATACTTCCTCCGAGACCCAGTCTACTAGGAGTTAAGTAACTGTATGAGAACTCAGTTCTCATTAATTTCTGCATTCTTTGCCTTCATAGCTGAAAAAGCACTTCAAATTATGAGTATAGCCTAAGAGGTGAAAGAATGTGCATTACACTTTAGCCCACGCACCAGTTTATGTACCTAGTTTCCTCTCTGCAGATTTCTTCAGGGCACTACCATTCCTAAATAGACAAAAGAGACAGTCTGTGAAGACAGGAAGCCAGAATCCTTACGTGATTCATGTTTACTCAGGGTAGTTTGCTCTTGGAAGAAGCTGGAAGGCAGTGTGTATCATCATCATTAAGAGAAGCCCATAGATTCAGATCCATTAAAAATGCTGGAAAAGCACAGCTATTTTTGGAAAGTTGAAGATACAATTCCTTCAAAGATTAAGAATTAACGTCTCAATCTCTGCTTAAGGTGTCAGTTGCAGAATAAGGTATCATCTCCTTAATATTTTTTTGACAACATAAGAGCACCAGAACATGCCACAATTCAGCCCTGTGGCAGCACGTAAACACATACCTTGAGGATGGTTTCTTCTGCTCATTCCGGACTTTCGCCTGAAGTTGCTTCTTTTTCTCCAAGAATTGCATGCCTAATTGAAATGGCAGCAAAAGTTACAAGAGGAAAATGATGAAAGGACTCAGTCTTAGGTATGGCACTGGCCCTGATTAATCACAAAATCTGGAGAGGAAAAAATCCCGAAGTCAATGACTCTCCAGATATGCAATAAATTGCCTATTGAAATAGAAGACAGGCACCAAAGCACCTCTGAGTGAGCTGGTGACAAACAAGCACAACAAAAACATGCATATGAGAAAACCCTCACTTTTAAAAGAACTTGAACTGGTGGGGGTGTTTTGTTTTGTTTTGTCATTCTTCACTCTGAAAATAATGCACCTCTACAAGTATTAATTTATACAGTATACATATACTACTTATGCAATGCTTATCACACACAAAAAATGGTTAACATAGTCCAAAATCATATTTCTAGTATGAATATTCATATAATGAACTTCTGAATTGGTGGTAGTGGTATCCCATATCTACAAGTACTAATTTTCTGGACTCCTGCTCTGATTCAGCTATTTGATAAACAAAATCATTGTTGCCCTGTATTTTTTCACTTGGCTGTTTACAAAATAAAACCAGAAAAGCCATAAGAATCTAACACCAAGAAATTATTTGATAACCAAATAGTAAGACCACATTATGTACTCAGGTACCAGTGGGAAAGACTTCAGCGTTGTCATTGGACTGCCTGTAACACATTCTTATACAGAATTCAGAACTACCATCAGATTTCCCACATTTTCATTTTTACATATTAACAAAGGAAATATTTTTTTTATTAAAAGAAATATTATCACGTTTTGTTCCTGGTTATGAGCAGGACAGGAAGTACATAAAAATAGTCACTGATGGGGATGGTTGCTATAGATCAACAAGAGCTACAGAAGTTAATGCTTATGTAAGTGAGATCTCAGTATCAGCAGTTCAACAGTTTGGTACGTAAACAATAATGCTAGAAATACTGTTTTGGAATAAATTGTTCATCTTCTTTTTGGATGATCACCATCACTTCATTACTTTAGCAGAAAAGCAGATGGTAATACCCCTCGAGATCAGTTGTGTTCTTGCTGAAAAAATAGCAGGAGAGACCAACATTAAGAATTGTATGTGACAAAAGCTAACTTCTAGTAGTGTATGGTTACTATTCTTCACTAGGCTTAGAAGAGCAAATTTCCATTGTCAAATGTTTTAATGTCAACCATTATCACTTTTGGAGGTGACAATCAGTCAGTTAACACTATATGAGGAACACAAACTGAATACATATGTTCTTTTCTAACTAAAATGAGAAGAATAATTACTCCTCCATTGCTGCAGCAGCCCCAAGTTAATAAAAGAGAATAGGTTCTGAAAGCTAAGACAAAATAAGATAAGGGGAAGGCATCCATCAGCAACAATCTTCTCATTTTAGGTTCTCTAACTTCCACTAGAGGTTGAATTCTTTCTGAGAAATTCAGTTCTACCCATATTCCTCTATTGAGCTCTGTCCTGAACAGGCATAACAGACGATTTTGCATAAAAATAACCACAGGTTTTTTCATAACCAACTTCTCAGAATTTAATCAGCAAGCATTTAGCCATATGCTTACTGTTTTGCCATGATAAAAGTTAACTTTTTTCATTAGATCCTATCATGGGTTTTGTACTTACTGCACCTACAAAACCCACTAAATTCAGCTTATTTCTCCTTACTCTGAAACTGGTCTGCTAAACCTATTTCAGAGATAATAATTTGCTAGATTTATAGTATGTTCTAAATTGATCTAATTAGAGTGTCTTGAGAATAAAGGTTTCAAGACCTGTTCTGATTGAAGCACAGATTTTAGCAATTCATGGGGTTTTTTTCTGAAACAAACTCCTTTGGGGCTGAGGTTGTTTATTGTTTTGCCTCAGCTCCATAACTTGGAGAGGGTAGAGTATCAGTTAGTTATTCTTATATTTGTCTTTAGAAATTATTAAAACCACTACAATTCTTCGTGATAACTCTAAGTACCCTAATAATAAGTGTATAAAATACCATACACTTCACAGCACTGTCAGATATGAGGAAAAAAAACAGGGTGGGGGTTGGGGGACAGGGATAGGGGTCGGCAGTTAAAAGTCTTTATTTACTCTTTTTTTTTTAAGAAAGAGATCCCCAAATTACATGAGAACTGTTAAAAATCAGTACTTTTTTTTTTTTCAATTTTGGAAACACAATGCCTTTTTTTGTTGTTTTAGAGTGACAGCTAAACAGACATGATGACACGTGTCCATGGTATGGTTGAGAGGAGCTGTTTGACAGGAGCTGGATCAGGAAAGAGGAATGACACTAGATGTGATAGCACTCTAGAGTGGATTAACTTCCCAGGACTGCTGTGGTGCCTCACTTTGCCAGGGACTTAACTCTACAAGGTTCTGGGGGTTTGGAGGACTGATTCAGCAAAATACCCTAATATCCAGTATGTCCCTAAACACAGCTACATAAAATGCCCCAGTGTAATATTACGCACACTTTTAAACCAGCTTAATCACCAGGAGCTGTCTACAAAAACCACACTGCTGCATGTAACCTCAGTACAGAAAAGCATCAAACTATAAGCTTGTAACACCTGTCCCAATACTCAGAAATATACTCTGCAGGACAAATTAGCCTCAACTATTTACCACACTGATATCACCAAAATGAGATCAAGTATTTCTGTACTATACTCCAATTTCTATTATAAGCAAGACATGATGTTATATCCCTCAAAGTCAACTAGTCTGGAAAACAAAACAGAGAGACTTTCAGGTATGTAAACCAAGACTTTGCCTTGTCTGGATGCTTAGAGCATTACACCACGATCAGTCCTATTCCAGTGTAAGGATGTCTGTAGGTATGTTAACTCTGCCCCTGGGCAATTCAGTATCACTGACCATTAAAATTCAGCAAGCTGCATCAGCAACCACTCAACAGAGAATGAAGGCGCCAGAGCAGGCGCCCTGAATGCTGACAATATAAAGTGTTATATAAAGTGCTGACAATATACACAAACTTTAAAAAAGCAGAATGTTTTGTGTTTTCTGTGTGAACAGCCACATTAACAAGGTTACTCTTGTGACTGCACATAACTCAGTATTTCATTGGGCAGAAGGATGTTTCTTTATTCAGAAATCAAAATCCTTAGTATTCATTGCTGACATTTCATCTGCCACTATATAACAGCATCCTGACTAAATTAAAGGATATACGTTCACTTGCAAATGGAGAGACAGAAGATTAATTTATTGCATTTAAGGGTTTCAGACAGGGCTGGGCTAGTAGGTTATCTATCTGCAATGAGGGAACTGAAGCTTAGAGTTTTTTTGAAGAACAGGCAGAACTGGAAATGAATTTCAATGTTCCTCTGTTTCCTTCATCTTCTTGTCATAAGCAAACAAATAAAACAGACCTTGACCAGGGAGGATGCAAGCAAGAGGCTAGAGCATGAAACATTGGTACCAGGATCCTGGCACAGGCTCACTCAAAGCTTACCGAAAGACATCCACAGTCTTCACCTCTTGTTGAAAACTGAATCGTTGACATTCTCAGAAAAAATAAAGACAGGAATGAAACATCTCAAAGATTTTTACGTTTACCTTTCCACAGTTCTTTAGTAATAACCATTATAGCTTTAAAAGATAGGGCTTTTAAATCATAACTTGAGCAGATCTTTTGTTGGCTGAAAAGATAACACACGAAGCACTAATACAAGAATCTGCTGCTGGAAAATCTAAACAGTAATACAAGAATCTAACAGCAGCAAAACTGCTCAGCATTAGCCATATCACCAGATTCACAGTCAGTACCTAAGATACCGTGAAAGGTGTTTCCTATTACTATATCATCAATACAACCCGTCAAAATTATCTTTCCAGCCACTGAACCACTTTGTTCTGAGAAACAGCAAAGACAAGGCACAGTTTATAATCTCCTGTTAATTAAATTATCCTATTTTATTGAATACCCAGTTTAAAGAAATACTTATCAATGAGCTTAAATGTATCTGTATCCCTATAGCAGGAATTACTTAAATCTCACTGAGTTTCTCAGTACTGTATTTTTTTCCCTGATGAAAAATGACCTTTAATTACACAAGCCTGTAAGGCTTGACTGATTTTGTCACTGGAGCTGTGTTTGACTATCCTCATGGTACATCTGTACTTCATTCCAGGGGTATAATTCCAGTTAACGTGGATGTAGATTACCTATGTGAAAGATCAGCTTCAGTTTCACAAAGCCAGCAAAATTTTTCAAGAGGCCTCAGTCAAAATAGCTCCCACAGACCACAATGCTCCACAGTGCTAGCAGAACCAAATTATCTCATTTGAAGCCAACCAAGATATACCTATACAAGCTCCAGCCACATCTGGGAACTTTAGCAGTGATGGGTTATTTAACCTCAAAATAACCATCAGGAGTGCCTCTGTTTTGTGTCCTATTACCTCAACTTCTGTACACTGTAGTTTCAGCTAGGGAGTATTTTGAAATAAAAACACAAAATAATATTTGAACATTTCTTCATATGATCTCTGGAGGATGGACTTTACAGCAAGTATTAGAAAGGTTTTTCTACCAAGATCTTTCAAGTATTCTGTTTCAAATACAAACACCTAGAAAGATAATGACAGTACATCTCAAATAATGCAAAGATTCACCATTTTAGTTTTGTTAGGTTGACACATGCATCAGTTTTTACTATCAAACTGCTCAGCACACACTAGACAGGTTTCATTGCTGTTGTTACACTCAGTCAATATAAAAAAAAAACCAAAACAAAAAACAAACAAAAAAACCCCACAAAAAAACCAAAAAAAAAACCCCAAGTCCACATATTACACAGGTCTACATGGGACTAAGTAAGGAAACAGAAAGATACCTGCACAGTTTATGAACCATACTTTTAGAAGAGCTTTATTCACCTCCAACTTCAATAGTAGTAGTTGTCAAGGCAGCCAACATATGCATATGTTTTTCAGAGTAATATTCTATACATCTATTTTTTTCTAGAGTATAACTCATAAGAAGCTCTGCTAATAAATAACAGCTTGGAGTTGAGATTGCCTCCAGTGAAAACAATGATCTGAATACTGTGGACATACAGTATGTCAGAAATATGGGTTTATTTCTTTTCCCTTAAGAAACATCCTATATTTTAGAAGGCCAAAGTTCATCCCTACAGTTTCCATTTCTTTAAAAACACAAGATGGCAGAGAAGAAAGAAAATCCTCCTGGGTGACCTCACACTCAGTGCATTAACAGCCAACAGAGCTATTCCTAGTTAGCAACAAGCTAGCAAGCACTGGCTTGGAAACAAGGTGACATGCTCCACTAGGTAGAACTAAGCACTACTTGGAACAAAATATGGCTTTGCCTGAGCTGAAATGGTAGGTTATAGTTGCATTACTCTTTTGAATCATCAGTCAGACCCACCCCAATGAAAAGGGTGAGTCTTAGACCCCAGTTGATGCCTGGGTGCTATGCTGAAAAGAGAGTATTGGAACACAGTCCACCCACAGTGCACTTAAAGTAATTCAGAACTGACAGGCAATAAAAGAAATACTGTTACTATTCTCATTTAGAAGAACAAGAATAGCTGTATGTAATTTTATTTCTGAATTTGATAAGTGAAAAATGACTCATTTTATTAGACAAAGACCATTTAAAATGTTAAAAAGCCTGCTGCTATAATTTGCATATTTTCAAAATTAAATTGGTTCATTACAGGATGTTTAAATATAGTATTATGAGATATACAGAAGCCTGCAGATGTAAAAAATGGTTTACATCATATTACTTTTCAGTTTTGTGTTACATTAATGGTCACAGAAAGTACACAATAAAAATATTATGTAGCTGTTCATATATCATTTGACATTTTGGACTATCAAGATAGGCATGATTGGAAGACTGAAATCAAATTGCTCTGCTTACACACAGCAATAAAGCAAAAAGGAATGGACTAAAAGGGATAACCTGTTCTGAACTGCATGCCTCTTCCTTGCATTTCCAAATGGATGGGCCTATCAAAACTGCAACTGCAAATCAGTTTATCACACATGGGACTCAGAAAGCATATAAACAAATGACCTTGTAACTCTGTTGCATTGCTAGTTCTGTGCCCCAAATTAGGCAAGAAACAAAGATTTTACAGGTTGAGAGGTTGTCCTCAAATGCACAGACAGTTATCTCTCTTTCATACACACACACTTTTAATTAATATATTTTGGTATAGCTGCAGAGCCGCCCTTCCTCCCTCTATCTTTTTTCCATCTGTGCCATCAAAAAAGACTGAGTGGTGTGGAGGCAAGACACAGTTACACACCCAAGCAGGAAACACTTCAGCCAGGCTACTTGAACAGGTGTTAATATATATGTTAAGTAAAATCTCAAGACAGGTTTTAAAAATCATGTTGACACCATTGGAAACTCACAATAGAATTATCACTTTGTTATGTATAGTCAAAATATGAATATCCTCTATGTTGGTAGTTGTTTAATTTTAAAAGTGTAATTTAAGAGAAGTACTGGGGGGGTAAAGCAACCTTTAGGATTCAGAGTAGGAGTCAGAAAAAATGATTTAGTTGCTAAGTCACTGGGTTGGAATTCAGGACACAATTCAACCAAGTTCACTGCAGACTTTTTTTGTGTAATTTTAAAACCATCTAATTGAATCTCTCCATAAATCTCTTTTGTCTACGGTTTATTCAGGCTATGAACTCTTGGGGAAAGAAGCAGAGTTTTTATGCTGCACCTAGCTCACAGGGCCTTGCAATGGCCACTTACACCTGAAGAAAATTAATAATGAGATTGTATGACCTTTGTGCTTCCCCCATCACTCACACCAGACAGAGACACCACCCCACCCCACCCCCAGTGAACATCTGCAAATTTAAATTTTTATCCTTCTCCCCAAACCTTTCTTCCTTCAGATGCCTCCAAATAAACTTGTTGGCAGCAAGAGGTGGTATGCTCAGAAACCAGTGTCACACCAACCAGTACCATCTCATGTTTGGTTTTACTGTCCACATATACCCTGTGCTTTTAGGAGTGGATGTTGTCTCTTTGTCCTGTGTTTTTACACTGTCTACAACAAAAGGAGTCCTGATCCATGACTTGAATTATTGTGCTCCATACCACTGGGGCTACCAAAAAACCCTGCTTCCAATACATGGGTCTGACAGCCCCTGGGAAACCCCTACTTCACCCAGCCCCAGGAAGCCCCCAGCCCGTGCGCAGCCTGGCACTGATTTTGGTGCATTGCTCTCCTACATTTGAAAAAACAAGGGTACAGTGAAATCCTGTTTAAGCTACCTAGCTTTCATAATTTCATATTTTATTTTAAAATAATTTTACACTTTATATAAAATTTGGTAACAAGAAGCACTGCAGCCAGAATTCTTGGGCCACGGATTATTTGCTAGCTTTATTTCTCTGATTTTTTCTTGGTCTGTGGTCTCTTTACTTCTATCAAGTCCCTCACTGAAGCTTAGCTTAATGTACTGCTCTTGCCACTTTTTATCAGGGTATGGGAGGGAGAGGGAGAAATGTAATAGAAAGTGAGAAAGTGTTACAACAGCTGTTCACTTCTTTTAATTTTGTGTTTCTTTTTAAGTAAAAATCATTTCAATGTTTTTTAACCTAGCAGACAAAAGTTAAAATTAGTGCAAAAGCAGAAGGGGAGAAAATGACCACATCTAGAAATGAGAAAAGGTGAATTTGGATAAAATAACTTATGGACAAGGTCTAGAATGAATTGATTCATTTTTTGAAACAAGTTCACTTCCCCTTTTTCACATTTTGAATCATTAATATGTAACAAATCATTTAATGGAATATTAATATCTCACATGGCTTTTTTACTTGCTAGGTGATGGAGTATTCAAAATCTTAGTTTTGAAAAAAGGGAATTTGTGTTAATTTGTAATGTAAAATCCTTTACCTAAAGAATGAACTTGTCACAAACAGTAACAATTTTTTTTTTATTTTTGGGGGGTGCGGGAAAGTTACATGTATTACACCAGGCCTATGGCCCAAATGGCTGTAAAAAACAATGAAAGAATAAGCAAAACTGCAACACCCTGTGTGTCAGTCCAGCATTTCCTGATGAGATCTTCTTGATCTCAGTAACTTTGGAAACATACTTGGCCTATCTATGAAGTTGGGGAATAACTAATGAATCAATGTGAGGTCCAATTTTCAAGTTGGCCTAGAGTGTAATTTCACACGTGATCTCTTACATCCACTTCATGGCATATAAAATGTGCAAATTTGTACACTGACATACAGAGTGAGGTGGAGTTCTGTATCTAATTTATGCACAATAGCTGACAAGGGTTCTGTTCAGAAAAATTTTCTCCTTATGACATTTACAGAAAGTGCAGCAAATCTGAAAATAGTCACATCCAAGTTTGGAGCACAAATGTTTGCTGATTTAGGTTATATCAGTACAATTTCCATTTTAAAGGTTGGAAATGGAGAGAGGAATGGTGATTAGCACCAATTATTTGAGTAATATAACAAGTAATTCTGATTTTTAATTCCAGTTCAGTCGACAACAACTTGCCTTGAAACATCGTGCAAGGATTGTAGACTGTCAGCAAGTGATGAAAGATCCTGTTTACAGAAGGTAAAATATTTTAATTCTGAGGGAGTGATCATTACCTTGAGTTGAGAAACAGTGTAGTCTTTTACTTTTCGTGATAGTCAAGAGTGTCACCTTGTAAAGTTAAGAGATTCAGTTTTGCATCAGAGCACTCAAGAAGAAAATTGTGCTTTGAGTTACACCAAGAGGAGATCTGAGTGGAGGTTTCCCACTGCTCAACGTGAGTCTACCTATCAAGGCTCCCTTTTTCTCTCTTTCATATCAGCAAGCTCTGATTTAGGGAAAAAGTCTGAAAGGTTGGAATGTAAAAATGAATAAATAAAAAAAGCACTGCAGAGCAAAACAGAGAAACCCTGCAAGTTGTTCTGGAAATGCATAGCCATCTTTTATGCAGCCTTGCTCTGGGTATTTGAATGTTTTCAAGGACAGCTCTAGGCACAGATGAAGTCGTTACCTGCCTAAGGCAGGACACGGCAGGGGGCAGCAAGAGAGGCAGCAATCATGCCATGGATACTCTGTCTAGTAAATCTGTGCCAATTCCCCAACATGCCAGGCTTGCTATTACTGTTGTTGTCAGAGTCAAAAGATCTTTCTTTTGGAATAAATAAATATATATGTGTGTGTGTCTGTGTGTGTGTGTGTATTTCCACTTCTTTTTCTCATTCTTCACCTTGACAGTAGGTTTACATCAAAGGAAAAAGCAGAAATGTGCTACTATTACCAGAACTTACCAGTTAGGAAGATGTTAAAATATCTGACTTGATCATAAAAAGTGGTATTCATATGTATACATCCAAGACACTGGGCATACTTTTTTTTTTTAATATGGGTAAGATGCTTTCGAACCTCTAAGTTCTGCAGAAACTTCTCTATCAAATGGCATTTCATTTTGGATTAAACCCACCTTTATGAAATCAATTTCTGTTAGGCCTAAATTGTCCACTATTGACCCAGTTATCTAACTTGTGTATGTACTTACCTGCCCACATGTACTCTGGCAAATGTTACAATTACCCCAATGAATCACAAATAGACTTTCATTTTACCTTGCAAGTACAGGAAAACAGTGGGTAGAGTATGACTTGATTATATAAATGCTACCTTATTTTCAGGAATGACGACAGAGATGGTAAAAAGTGTTGTTAAATATAGCTCTAAATGAGCCACTCTGTTCAGCAGATAAAGAGAAAACAAAAATCAGAAAAACACAGTAAAAGTGAAAAACAAAAGAGGAAAGACCTGGAAAAAAAATCAGTATGGTCTGATGTAAAAAGCTGGAAGACAAAAAAACACCAATAAGCCAAAATTAAAAGCCTTCACAGGAAGGATTTTAAACTGGGAAGGCAGAAAACATATTACATAACGTAATACTCAAAAGGCAGGAAACACATAGCTGTGATTTCTCTCCAGTTTTCTAACGTACTTAAAGCCACTCATTTCCACACAGACTGCACATATGAAGCCACTGAAAAACCCCAGCTATTTCTCCTGTTTACACTCAGCAGATTATCCTCAGATCCCTTTTCTGAAGGCCCTTATTTCAAATGCCCTGTGACTGGAGGATATAAACTTTTTTCTTACAGATATGTAATGCCATGGCGAAGTCCAGCCATGTTCTACCTTCTGAAAACTCTTCAAATCATGGAAACCTAAAGGTAAGAAGGATGTGAGAGATTTGCAAGCTATCAAAAGAACTAGATGAGAGTGTCCTTGAGTTCTGTACAGTAGGACCCAACAGATAACATCAGCTTTGCTTTACCTTGGCTTTTCTTTCTTAAAATAAATGTTAGGAAATAGTTCTATATTTGCACAGAAATTGATCAATGAACTTCCAACTACTATATCTACATCTCCATAGAGGGGCATCATGATTTGTATGACTTATAAATGCATCTTTATTTAGGAAAATATGTAAGCAAATGCTTCATGGGAATTTTCTTGGGAGGTAAATGTGCTTTCTGAAACAGCTACTGATGAACATGAGAACTTCTAATCCACCTGAGGGTTATTAGGTTACCAATCAAAAAAGGTTTTGTTTGTTTTTTTTTTTATTTCAATTCACATTTTCTAATTATAAACTTAAAAATATCTAGAAAAATAATACATATTTGGATATAGTTTAGGTTCCAATGCATGAGACTGAATTTTAGATTCTGTTTCTCTCTTTTTGATTAGAAGTTATTAGGAAGTGGGAGAGTTTGTTGGTGGGTTGGGTTTTTTTAATTAATTTATACTTTTAGGGGAAGAAGATACTATTTTTTGTGGGACAAATCCTTGTCTGACTTTGATAAGAACAGACAAGAACAAATACAAAACCAGTTTCTAAAATTTAAGAAGAGTGGAGCAGCAACTAACATGGCTTTGTCAAAAGCAAAGCTTGTTAAACCCATCTAAATGCCTTTATGGCAGGGGTAATAGGCCTTATGAACAGGAGATGCTGTAGGTGTTACGCAGTTCGACCTCTGGCACTGTTCCATGTGACATTTGCAAAGCAAGCTAGAGCAAATAAGCCTAGCTGAAATTGCTGTTAGGTAGGTGCAAAAGAAATAAAAAAATTACTTACAGAATATCAGTGGTTCCCAGTAAAGCTGTGATGAAAGATGTATTGGGTTACAGTGGTCTCTCCAGTACCTGGTACTATGCAGTACTGCCAGCAGACTATGGCGAAGGTAACAGGCTCATTAGATTGAAAGAAGATATGAAGCTGAAACAGACTGCAAATACACGGGGGGAAAGATTATAACTCCAAACAAATTAGAAAAATGACCTAAAAAAGAGGAAAACAAAAATAATTACAGATACATGCTTATAGGAATAACCCAACTTGCACAAATAGAGAATGGCAAAATTGACCTTAGAATTTAGTCCATAGTGAATCAGGATCTGAAAAAAGCCAACATAGTGCTGTAAAAAAATGGCAAAACACCATGCAGTATGCATAAACAGAAGTGTAACAGACAAGTAATGTATCTTCTTCAGTCCATACTGTTAAGTCTTCAACCATGAGATCTTGCCCAGTTTGGGGATCCACAGTTCAGGAAGGGCACAATCAACTGCAAGCAATCCAGAGAATTATTAGAGATCTCATTCTATGAGAAAGGCTACTAGGAAGGCTGAAAAGAAATATTGTAACTGTCCTCAAATACATAAATATATGCATAAATGCATACATTCCTACAAAGAAAGAAATTATGTAGAAGTAATGGACATTTAGGAAAACTTTCTAGCGGCAAAGGTGGAACACCAAAACATATCACCTGAGGAGATGTCTTCCATCACTGAAGACGTTTAAGGATACAATAAAAAAAATCACCAGTCAAAATTGATATCTATTTATATATGCTTGTTCCACCATGAAAGATTACCTAGGTGGATCTGCAAAAGGCCCATCAGATCTTTTTGTTTGTTTGTTTGAAATCTACAAACTGTTTTCAAATGCGAAGAAAGAGAAGAACACAAAAGAAACAGGAAGCATGCAACAGATACTTTTTTTCTTATTTATATAAAACTACTAATTTTCAACATTAATGTAAACATGAAAGTTTAAAAAATCACTAAACAGTATTTACTTATTCATTAGCACTAGTGCAAAATTTCACAGTCTTGCAAGACTAATCATGATTTATTTTATACCTCAAGAAACACAATTTCCCCTCTCTCTCCCCAGTAGAAGAGACAGGGTGGGCTTTTATCTTAGTTTCATATGAGGTAGCCATGTCCTTCAGCAACAGTCATTACCTGCATCTTGGAAGCAATTCACATCTTCACTTTCTTCCTTTGTTATTGGACCAAACCCCATTATGCTTCAAACACATTCTACCTACCATGGCCATAAACATGGATTTATATATTAAAAAGCTCTCGATTATTCTTGTTTTGGAGAGTTCTTCAAAATAATACTAGAAATATTCCCTGTTTTCATATAGGGTATACATTGTCCATGTTTGACCAATAACACAAATTGACCAATTCAACTCACTAAAGGAAACATGAAGCAGATCAATTTCTAATCTTTTCCTCAAGACACTATAAAGTATTTAAAGCACAAATGGCTCTAAGTCTGAATTCTCAAATATCCCACATCTATGAGATAATTAAGACATCAAACCTAAGTATTTCTAACAAAAACTTAACATCTACTAAGCCATTCAAGGAACTGTGTTCAGTGTAATGTGCACAAAGTGTTGCTACGTTGTCGTGCTTTTAAAGCCTAGGTCGTAACATCATCTTGCTCTGCAAGATGCTCTGCAATTGCTCTGCAATTTTTCCACAATGAAAAACAGCATTATGGCTAGATAAAAATGTCTACATCCCTCATTAACCTTTTGAAATACACTTAAATGATAGCTATGCTACTGAAATATATAAATTTATTTTTGAAGCTGTTAACTATCATTATGGAAAGGCTTGATTGCTAGGAACACAGCAGTCATGTCTTACATCTGTGCATTATTAAGTGCAAACTGCTTATTCCTGCAGAACATCCTTTGGACGCAGTATTAATAAAACTAACAAGTGTTCAGCCTGTGTAGATGAATGGATGGTACATGAAAAGGTAACAGTGTTTTGTAGAATCCATTCCAAATAAAGAGGTACATTACATATTTCCTACAGACATTTTGGCCGTGATGCATTACCAGAGCAGGATAAGCCCCCTAATCAGTACAGGCAAGGACAGAGTTCAGTCCTATTTTCATTGCATTGGACACAGACAGAAAGTAAAAGAAACATACCTTCTCACACATCTTTCGATGCTGCACCTTTGGTTGATGCAATTTGGAGGTGAATCTTTCTTTTTCCTAAATTAATCCCTTGACATGCTATTACAAATGTAATCTGAGACCATACTACCTATGAATGTGGCATAAGTAAATTAGGCAAACTGGTATGAACAACTCTATATCGTCACAGTATGGTTTTTTTCTGTACCAAGAAAACCATTTAGGCCTTAATCGCAGTATAAATTTGTCAAAGTCTTTACCTACTAACAATGATCTGCCTTAAAATAAATTATGCACTTTCATGTCCAGCCCAGACTCATTCAAAAAGGACATAATAGTGTGTGGTTTCCAAACTAGACTATATATGCATATTTTGGAATATTTCCACAAATACATAAAATCTTATTCCTTTCCTACCTTCACTTGAAGTGTTTCCTGAGAACTGTTAAGATGTTCTACATTGAGATTCTTCCCATCCTACTCTACAATTATGTATTCTTCAGTTGTAGTAAGTTCACATTTCTGTAAGGAAAATAATTTTGATTGTATGCATTAGAAAAATCCAACACTTGCTAAACGTGAAACAGACCCAAAACCCAACAGTCTTTATGTACTTTATGAACAAAAGTGGAAGAAAAAATTTTATCATTGCTTAGAAGTATCCACAAACTATAAGAAAAAGATCACGTAAATGTTAAAAAATGTAGTTTGAATAAATTTCTATTCAACAGTGAGAAAATACATATAAAAATATAAATCGGAAACTCTGATGCTAATTACATTTAAAACACAGGCAAATGTTCAAGTTTTCTTTCAAAGTCTGGAGAATTAGAGTCAAAACCAATGAAACATTATTTCATCATCTGATGTAAATCAATAGCTTTGTATTGCTTTCAATGAGCACAGATGTTTTCCAAGGCGCATTCTGTTAAAAGTCTAAACTAGCTCTGGCTTCCTCCTCCTTGCATTTTTCATACCCTGAACTAATTTATACTAGGAAAGATTACTAGTAATTTAGTGAAAAAGGCAATAATCACCACCCATTGTTTTGACTTGGTACAACACTTATATTTTCCAAGCTAATCTGTAAACTAAACAATAAAGAGCACTAGATGTAAAGAGTTAAAATGTGATTCCAGAGTGAAGACAATCAACGCAGATGCAATCACTCACAGGAATGCAAAGTGGCCAGGGAAAGTCAAGATGAACTTATTAATTATGCAGTGCTATTAGCTGAACAGCTCAGAAAAAGCAATGTTTTCTTGACTCAAGATATTATGTAAGCAGGCATTTGAACAAGCAGAGAGCATCATGTCCTTCCTGGCACTCAGAAGTACATTATGAAATATTCCCATTTGCATACAATCCCAGCAACAGCCCTCACCCTCCACCTGCACAGTTGTGCGTGGGCATACACAGACATCTATTTTGAGAAAAGGCTATGTTCTATAAAGCCAAGGGGTTAATACTGTTTCATGTTCTGTGTTTCTGACAGGTTAATATGCTACAGAGAGTTCAAGCCAATGTATTTTTGGAGCAAACAAAAAGTACACAAGACCCTCCAGCAGTCAACAGCCGCACAGCCCTGACATTACCCGTAGAATCTGGTCTTCCACCACTGCCTTATAACTTGTGATGACGTTTGATGCACAACAGCCCCAGCAAAAGTAGATGAGCTCCACTTCAATGGGAACTGAACAACAATCAGAATCTCAGTGTAGTTAACCACTGCTTTCTATCAATTAAAGCCATCAGATTTGAGATGCTTTTACAATCCTCCAGATCTCCAGTTCCTAAAATCTCTGTTGCTGGCCCACAGCAACTGGAATTCACTGGTACCAAGTACTCACTGTGGTGGAGAGGCAGAAATGGTTCTGTAGCCACACCTGGAGATATAGCTGGAAAAGAATGACTTGTATAACCCTGTAGTGCTCCTAACCAAGGCCACTGACAACTGTAATCTCACACCTCTGTCTGTGACCATCTTCCCCGTCTTTCTGCCAGTTACAGGTCTGGTGGCACAACTGATGGAGCAAAAGGAGTGTATCTCTTCCAGTACCAAGTTTAATACCTTGTTTAAGACTACTTTTACCAGCAGCACTGAGTCAGTACTGGTCTTTACCCAGAAGCAGCTGAGGTACAAATATGTTTTGTTTTGTTAACTTTGCAGCGATAGCAATCATTTCAACCAGGAAGATGGCAACCATCTATTGGTGAGGACAGTGAAGTCTTAAGCCACTGCAGCTGTTTCCTAAGGGATTGCAACCAGAATCCTAACTGAACTTCCAGGCTATATCTAGCCTACTAAATTAAAACTGCCAGGAACATGTCAGTCCTTGAAGCCATCTGACAAGGATCAGCCTGCATTAATGCTGGTAAAATCTTTTAGCCTCTGACCCAAACTGGCTACACACTAACAGCTGTCAGAAGTGGGCCCGACACATTTTTAACTCTATATTTATGCCCAGGTGCTGTTTCACAGTGTTGCACTCCAATGCTTGGCAGCCTTTCCAGGGAATAAATTAAAAGTCCAAGTGTAGATATAGAATCCTTTTTGGTATTACCAAAAACCAGCTTACAGATGCACGGGTTGGTGTTCAGCCTGTGCTAGGTGGGGTGTGCCATTTTCTTTTCCTTATACCATTAAGGTGTTAAGGTGCAAGAGATTTGTGCCAGTTCCTTATGTAAAAATATATCACAACATCCTATCTTTTTGGATAAGATATTTGAACGTACCATAAGATCATATCTTTTTGGTCCTTTTCATTCTTAAACTTGTAAGAGCCATAAAATAATATCAAATTTTAATTCAGCATCCTAGAATGACAAAGTTTGCTTACGCTTAAGACTGACACTTCAAAATGTCAGGCTTTCCTTACATACACTTTTTTCCCCAGCTCAAGTTTTTTTATACTTTTAAGAATACTTGGATCAAGTGACACTATATAAAACAAACAAGTCAGATAAACCAAAACCAGGTCAAAAGACTAATACTGTTTTCCCCTCAGTAGTTCTATAGCAAAACATAGACACCTGGCGTCACAGAACTCTTCCTGGAATCTAATAAAAGAAGAGCTGAAAATGCCACAAACAAAAACAAGAGATACTGGAAATTTCCAGAGGGATATGTTTGTGAGTTTTCTAACTTAAGTATAGTTTTGTTTGTTTGTTTGTTTCAAATTACATTTTGATTCCCAAGTAGAATGAATCTCTGAAACTGGTGCACTATGCCTGTACTATTTCCAGTCTTCAGCTTGTGAATAACTTACTGAAAACCACCTGTATTTATGCCAACATTATGTTAACATGATAGCCAGCTCTGGCAGTCAGGCAGCTGAACCAGATGCTCCAATGCAATTTCTGGAAACTGAAAATAAATAAAAAAACCAAACAGAACACAATTCAGAAACCTGATAGGGAAGAACTAGTACTCAAAAATATCTTACCTCATCTCCAGAACACACAGCACAAGAAGACTCCAGGTTTGGAGGAGCTCAGGCATAGCAGCACGGAGCTACTTCAGCACATGCTGAGTGTGCTGTTTTTTTCTGCTTCCCAAATAAGTTTCACAAACAGTGCTGAGCTCCTAGCTGCTGAAGCTAGATTGCTGGCAGTCTCTAAGTTAGCTAACGTAAAGCCTGTCTTGGGTATATATATATAGATTACACTGAAGCTCTGATACTTTTTCCCACAGAATAACCATTAGAATATTCTATCAAAACTGTGCTTTTCTAGGGAAGACACAGAGATTGTGCCTCAAACACTGTTGGGGTTTTTTTTTTGTAGCTGCTCTGCAGCACAGTGAATTGCACTGTTGCACTCACTATGATAACGTACTCCTGTGTGTTTAACAAGGTACAATATATTATAATATTTCTTCATTTTATTTTTCACACATGCTTTCTGTACCTTGAGTACAGCAAAGTATCCTATATTGGATAGAAGGCAACTGCTGTTGTGTGGGCTTTCTTCACATGGGCTTTACCTTTTTCAGTCCCACTGGGGCAGAAGACATCATCGGTACCCTTGCTTCTTTTTCCTACCAGAAAGGCATTCAGAAGTTTTGTGATACTATCACTATTTTCCCTGCTCCAAAGACCAAGCCTAAAAAGGTAACTTCATTTTGGAGGAAAAAGTCTGGGAATATTTCCGTGTAACTGGTTTCCTTTATATATCTGTTTACTACCCGTGTAACAGAAATCATCATCCTGCTTTAGCACACTCCACCCAGGGATCTCTACCAAAGAGAAGGCTCAGGAAGACATATTTGCCATCATCCATTTTGAAGTGTGACAGTACAATGAATATTTCTAAATCATCTTTCCCCTTAATGCCTCCACCACCACAAAGACACAGTATTTGGGTTTCCAGCACTAAGGGGGTGGGGTTAGCTTTAATATTTTAAAGCACAGAAGTATTTCGTTTTTAAAAATTCCCACACGGTGATATTCAGCCTAGTATTAAACCATTCTCTAGCATTGTAAAGACATGCATCTTGGATGACAAGTTCTTACCCTACCCATAGGCCCAGGTTTTCTTTTAAGCTGTAACAAATTAAATAGAACTCTTCATTACGCAGCAAAAATTAGATACTTCCAGAGCATGGAACAAAATCAGGATGTAGCACACACGTTTGCTCTAGGAAGAAGTGTTAGTTTTTCTTTAATCCAGGATTGTATCAGTGATCCTGTTTACCAGTGGAGTCCACACATAGCTGCATCTGCACAGCTGAAAAGATAATGAACCACAGCAAGGGAACAACCCTCTGGGAATAGAGGAAGATTTTACAGATGAAAACCAGCTCAGCACAAGACTATGCCCTGACACTGGGCTCTGGGTTTTGTATTATTTCCTCCCATTTGCCTTAGAGGCAACTTGTTAAAGAGCATACACACAAAATATTTATCATTTTGCAATAAACTAAAATGAAATGCTATTCCTTGACTAGACTTCAAAATACTTTAGCTCCCACTAAACATTAAAAAAGCTCCCATCAGACAGCCAAAAGATTTTAGTAATGCTAATGAGCTTTGTATCAAAACCAATAAAGGTTCCTGTCATTATCACCTGTTATCACCTTATATTTAGAGAGCTACAGTCACACATTTATAATACAAGTATAATTAGCTGCTAGACTTGCTTATGATCAACATCACCTTTAGGAAATGATAAGAAATATTTGATTAGCTTGGTGGTGTTTTTTCATCTCTCTCCCCTATATTTCTTCTTTTTTTTTTTTTGTCATTCATTTAATCAAAGCTATATAATTAAAAACTGTACAGAAATACTAAAGTTTCTGTAGAGTATCGTGTTTGCCATTGCCCCTGCTGGAAAAGGGTGTTGATTTTGCCACGTGTTGTTTCTATTCAGTCTCTCAGCAACAGGTAGTAATTTCATCCATTGCTGCCTGTACCTGAATAACCAGCTTTTCAACAACTTCTGCTGGAGACAGAATGGCAGAATTAGCAATTTGCTTGCACACCTTCAGTGCAAATCTTGCCTGTCTGGGCAATATTACATCTATGTCCTTAGAATAACTAGACAGAAAAGTAAGCATCCAGGAGAAAAAATTTTTGCAAGGGTACTGGTTACCAAAATCAGATCAAATGCTGCAGCAAACAGCTTAAATTTTGTCTCAGCAGTGCAGGGGAGCTCTGTTTTGGTTCTTTTTCTTTTTCTTAGAAACTTAACAATGGAGAATAAAAAAGTGCAAAATAGTGAACAATGTTGTCAGATATTAGATATAAAATAAGAATCTTTTTTCCCACCTCTAAGTGACCAAACCAGGGCAGAGGAAAACCAGTGAGAAAGGCAGAGCAGCAACAGAGAGGAAGTGTTACACATGGACCCAGCCTCCTGCACCGCCTCACCAAGGGGACTGGGAGGCACTGAGTATAACACCCAGTACAAGGGGAGGCGAGACCACAATGGAGAAGGAGAGGTGTTGGAATGAAACTTAGTTGGAGAGAGGAGGATTTCTTTCCCAAGGTGTTTGATTGTTAATTTTCTATCTCATATCCTGAATCAGTGATGAAATGTTTGCAATAATTAGCAAATTTAAGTAGAAGTCCAAGCTGAGCTACTTTTGCCTGCCACGATGGTTAATATAGGTATCCTGCCTATATCTGCCTATAAGCTACGTATCAATCCTATATGACTTTTAGAGCTTGAGGCATGTTTTTATTGCATTTCATGCTCATTTCCCATGACTACCGTTATCAACTGAGAAGCACATGACTTCTATGCACGCTCCACTCAAATGAGAAGGAACACAACGTACCGGATTCAGGCTAGGTCTGAAGGGCTGGATGTAAAGAGCAGGGTTTTCCTGTCCTGGTGTGGTCAGGTTGCCAGAACAAGCTCCAGCTGATCTTGTGCCATACCATTATCCTTGTGATTAAAGATCCCTGAAATTATGGCTTCTACCACCTGACTGCATAGGGAAAAGAAAGACACTTCAAAGAACTCAAAATGGATACAAACAATAAACTGCCATTTTTAACATGCTATTTTGCCAGTGAATACAGAACTAAAGCAATACATGCAAATTCTGAGTGGGAAAGGAGCTATCGATCTTCACCATTATTTTGGGATAAGGACTGTTACACACAATCCTCAAGTCACTAATACCACAGTCCTCTGATATTTTTTTTTTTAAAATCTTATGACATGAGTTTGTGTGTGAATGCTCATTTGTTTGAAATATATTAAAATGCCAACATACAAAGATAATAGCAGAAGCCAGCTCTCAGAGAACTACATGAGAAAAAAAAAAAACACATCTTCACACCTCTCAGAAACTGCATTTTCACTTGCTTTTCTGGGCTTCAATTTTTGTCATGTATTCGGGTCAAGAAATATGAGATTGTAACTATAATATGAAAACAATGAAAACAGCTGAAACTTGAAAGCACTATAGAATTAACTGTCAGTAAGAATGAAAACCTGAGTCCTTTATTTTTCTTTAATATATAACTTTGGTTTCAGAAATCAACTTGCATAATTTACTAGCACAACAATCATTAGGGATTTAAGGGGACTCTGTTGTGCAGTTGCACATTAGTTGTGTGTGCATTTTGCATGCCAGCCTACAAGTACCTCTGAAAAAATACACAGCTACAAAATGCCTTTGTGGACCTCGACATTAAACTGCTGGGAGCTGGTAAACACTAGCATGAAGGAAACCCCAGTTTCAGAGGAACTTCTTCCTTTTTTCATACTAAACATACCCTGACCATACACCTGTTAGGAAGACAGGTATTGCATATTCATCTCATGACTGCATTCACTGGAGACTTGCACCCAGGGTGGGATCCACTTTATTCTACCTCCTAAAATTTCAAGATGTATTTACTATGAGAAGTATAGTCATCTGGTAGAGTACTCAGAAACCATCCCTTACCCTGAGCCACTGGGAACATGATCAAATTCAGCAGAAAAGTTTGCAACTATTATGTATTAAAGCTGCATTTGGATGAATGCTTGAGATGTGTTCACAAAAGAAACAGTTTGGCATGTCACATAGGGATAATGAAGGCTCTCACATTTGTGAGAATCTCTGATAATGAAGTAATTTAGATAAAAATATTTACTAAAAGTGAGTTCAAGTGACTACCATACAAGTGGAATTTTGGCTACTTCTACAAAACCCAGTTTTAATCTATTCCTTCTCCCCACCCTTCCTCCCAGCTCTTTAAAAAGTATTTATGATTACAGCATATGTAGTCTAAGAAATCTTCAATTACATCAAAAACCCAAATCATATACTAGGTGAAATTCAGAAGCAAAGTTAAAATGACAGGATGGGGTAGATGAAGAAATTGTAATGGAAACACTGAACTGTAAAAAAATGGAGTCTTTTCATCTTGGATGCAGAAATGATGATTCTATTATATTTTTCATAGGCAGGAGGGGAAGGTAAGGTAAAGTACTTTGATACTAGCTAAATATAGTGTCAGATTCAAAAGCCATGAAGATAATGTTGCATTTGAAAAAATTAAAACTTCACTATCATACCCCACAATACTGATGTTCAATGTTTCAGCTGACTTGACTTTAAATACATTTTTATCCACATCATACCTTATTATTTCCCTGCCAAAGTTGCTCTCTTTTTAATTAAAAAATATTTGGCTTTTCACTATAACTTCTAAAAAATTATCAGTGATTGAAAAACAGGCTTTAAAAATTGAATTCACAAGATAACAGTTAGCTGAACATTTTAAAGGACTACCCTTCTGACTTCAACTATGTCATTTTATTAAGGCTTACTGTTACAATGAGAAGATCAAATTGTAAAAATGAAATTTTAAAAATAAAGTGAAAGATACTTAAATTTTTAAGACAAACATTGGTAAACGTGGCCTTGGAGAAATTTTGCATCAGGGGAATGTTTTGGTGTCTTTTGGGGGTTTAATAGAAACATTAGTGATAGTTTTAAAATAGACAACAGAGGAAAGCTAGTACCTCCAGCTACAGCTGACACAGCAAGACCTGCCAAAACCTAGTTAGTGTGAGCTACAAAAAAATTTTTCCAGCAGAAAATTTGTGGTTACTGTTAAGGTAGAGAAGAAGAAAAAGGTAGATCTGCAGGTGCAGTGCAGATGGGAAGCAGGTGCCCAGGCAAAGAGCAGGCTGCAAAGGGACCTGTCCTGGGAGAAAGTTTGCATCGGGGCCATGCCTCCAGGGCTCTGCAGATTTTTTTAGGATTATTTTTGGGATGTGGGTTAAGGCAAAGAGGTAGTCTAGACGTTCCTGTGAGTGGAGCTATCAAATACTTGCCCTCTGAAGCGTATGCTTCCACTGCTTCTGAGCTGGGGGAAGCTTTCCTTCACTTATTTAAGTGGGAGGGATGTGTCTGAGTTTAAGGTAAGGTTGTTCTCATGTTTAATCAGGTCAATCAAGCTCAGCTACATCAGCTGTATTCTCAGGATAGCCCAGTCATCACTATCTTGGTGAACTTGACCTCTTCCTCTGGTGCCCTTTCCTACAAGCATTCAGCTGTCAACACAAAAAGGCCACTGGCCATTTGCCTTAATATTCATCCATCTATTTTGCATTTTCAGCAATTTAACACATTGCCTTTGGTCATTTTGTTCTATAAATTTTGTCCTATGAAAGAAACAGAGAGGGGATTAGGAAGCCTTACTTGTGCTTTGCAGTTAAATCCTCATTTTACTTACAGTGGCATCAATCTGGTAGATTAAGTAAAATAGTGAAGTTATACAATGAGTAATGGGTGAAAAATATTTCACGTCTCCTGAATCATAGCAAATGACAAGGTGCTTCCAGCAGTTCTTAAATCAACCCTGCTTTGTCCTGAGAGGCATCTTTATCATTATCACACCACCCTTTAATTGGTTCAGTACCATTAAGAAACAGCACCATTGGAAGATCTGCAGGAATTACAAACCTAAGAGCAATTGTGCTTGTTACAGTCTGGTTCTTTCCAACACTGTGATTCCCTTTTTGCCTTTTCCCAGGCTTCATTTTCAGGGTAACCATAGGAACTGAACTCAGAGCATCATATGGGATGCAAAGGTTTGACCAACGTTTTTAACTTACAGCAATGCTTTGTTTTAAGGATCCAGGCGTATTAGTATAAAGACTTTCACAGATTAGCGCTATTAGTGCTAAAAGTTATGATTGGTCATGGCCAAGACATCTTGAATGTAAAAAGACTGTAACCTACAGAGCCTCCTAGACACAACTGAACTGGAAATCTAAGATAAAGTGTCTCATCTGAGATTTCCTCCATATTTTCTTTGTTTGGACCATAAATATTCCAAGCACAGTTTCCTTCTCCACGTGAGCTTTCGTTGCTTGACTGGTAAAAGTGTTTGAATCTTTTAATTTCCATTTAAAAGAAGGGGGGGTTTATGCCCACTTTTTTGAGAAAGACTCAGGACTTTGAGAAAGACTGCTGAATAGGCTGCATTTTAGTGCCTGACCCACTCTTAACACAGTAATTTACCCTCTTCTTTGTTTGTACCTCTCTTCACCTCCCATATACTTTCCTCACTAACAATTACTCTCAGATCTGCACACAGAGTAACTCAGTACAGACTCCCAGTGATGCCCATACTGATTAAAGTGGTAGCCTAAAGCTCAGATGGGTGGAAATACACATTTTTAATAACACACCAATTGCATTAAAAGTAACATTTTTACTATAAGAAGTTTATGTTAATAGCAACATAACAATTTATCTGCCCACTCTGCTTTCGCAATCTTTCAACTTTCATGCCATACAAGTTTCTGTTGTGCTCATCTTTAAACCTTACAGCTGTCCTCTAGTTATTCCCTGTGACAGTAATCCCAGATTTCTTTTAGCCTCAAACAATACTGCAGCACCACGCTGGGATATACCTGTGAGTTTAATGGATCCCTGACTCTTCAAATCTCCTCACTGCCTGGATACACAAAGCATTCACTCTCAGGTAAAAGCAGCGTCTGTAATGATTCAATCTAAAGGAATCTTATTATAATTTTTACTGCCTACGGCTCTAGTAATAATCATCTGTCACTCTTTGAACAAACATTACATAGGTGCTTTCACCAGCACGTGAGTAGAATATATCAAGTGAAGTCTGAGGTCAATCAGGTGAATTTCAAGTTTATTTGCATGGTTCTTTTCTGTTTTCAAGTAGAAACGCTTAATTTTGAAAACACAACATGTAATGTAGATACCTTTGCTGTAACAAAGTATTCTTTTGCTGTCACCGCAAACCATAAATTTATTCAAAACTGTCCTAAAATCCTGCTTCTACTCAAAAAAAAAAGTAAAGCAAAGAAAAATTAAATAGCTTTATATCACTATATATTTATTGCATGGCTTTTTCTAATTGTTGATGCTGTTATGATGTCAAGGCCGATTTCTTACAGGCTGGTAGCTGTCAAGCTTGTATTTACTTTGATTCTAATGATGCCTTCTAATCAAGAAGCTAAATCAAGGTTCGCAGGGCAAAGTTAAAAAATCAGGCAGCATTTTAAATTAAACTGATGTGGTAAAAAGACAAACTCTGCAGTGATGGCATTGATCCTAGAGGAGAACCTATGTCTGAGCCTGTTACCATCCAACAACTCAGAGCATTTCAGAGATGAAGAGTCTTTTTTTTTAACTAAAATCAAAATCAAGTAATAACATCCTTCTCCGAAGACTGGAACTGAGTAAACAGAAGGAACACAAATATCAAATGTTTTCTTTCTGATAGCAGACATCATCATCTTATTTCTACCATATTTGTAAAGTTTTGGCACAGCATTGCTTTTTGGTTGTTTGAATCTCCCTCTCCATCCCAAATAATTACCCACACCCACCACACACACGCTTTGCCAGAGACAATCTTTACAAGCAGATGCAGCTGATAAAGCACTCTTCCCAGTGCTGAAATAAATATTAATAAAATCATAAGCACTGTTGCAGAGAAAAGAAATGTATGAGGTAACAAAGTGTCTAAAGAATTTGCTGTGGAGTCCTTAAAGGAAATAATCCCCATTTCTTTGTGGAAACCTTTCCTGAATTCATCCTTATGTTACCTCTTCCAATATCCCAGATCTGTGTATAAAGCACAAACTATGCTTTTGAGAATACAAGGTCATAAATGACACATCAGTAGACTGCACCTTCTAGCACCGGAGAAATAAAAAAAAACCCACAACAACAAAAAACCAAACACAACAAGACTTCCTAGACTCAAATCCAAAAAGCAGAATCCACCCCTGACTACTGTCTGTGCCTGCATTACAGAGAGACATATTATGGGGCATACGTTACGGGATGATGTACTGCAGCCTCCCATGCAGCCCTGATCTCTGGCTAGATACTTCAGCCAACATAAAGACAACTAAGTTGTATGCCTTGGTTTTTTTCTCCAGAAGAAAACCAAGCAGGCAAGAAGACATACTACTTTTCCACAAGCCCTGCAGGGCAGATGTCAGGCTGTGTACCTGCCTGCAGGCAGACCTGGCCGGGGGTAGCTCTCAGAAAGTGGTGCCAATGCACACACCTGTAACAACAGAGCATCAAGATCACAAAAGCTGTTTGAGTTCTTTCTTTATTATTATTCAATAGTTATTGTTCCAATGCTGTTACCACCTTGTCTCTTAGTCAGACACATATTCTTTGTTTTGTATTTTTTGATTCATACAGACCTGATAAAATATTTTTCTTTCCAGAGAGGAGTTCTCAGAACATCTTTGCTACAGGTCCTATACACCAAGTCTGGACATCCAAGGACAGACTCTCACAACCTTCAGGTCCAAAGCAGCTCATGAGAACTAAAGATCAGGCAACTATGAACTACATAACAAGTCTCTACAGAAAATACAGCCAGGTTCATTTGGAATTTTTTTCCATACCTAGCAGTGAAGAAAATAGACATTTGACTGCAACAGATCTTATGTGTTTTCTGTGTGGTTTTCTTTCTTTGTCTGTCACAGAACGACATACACTACACATGTTTCTTCTATTCACAGCAATTTCCCTCTACACAAGGCAGAGGAAGACCCAGGAGAACAGTTAACAGACCAAATGCAAGGTCAACAACAAAAGATCTGATCGCAGAGATGTGCTTTTAGGGAATAATATTTATCCTATTTATCTTTCATTTATTACTGTCATTTAAGCCATTCTGTTTTGTGAGCTGTTCTCCAGAGTAACCATTTTCCTCCACACAGGATTGCGTATGCAACTTCTGCTGCTCTCACCACACTGGTGCATTCTCTTTCATATGTTAAGTGCCATCACCTGTTACCATCAACAGTTTCAAATGATTCCCCCAATAAACCTGTAGTTTTATTTGAAGTTATTATATATAGGTTCTAAATTTATTAGCTTATCATGAATGTTACTAGAAAAAAATGTCTCTAAAATGAGAGAGGTAAAAGCAATATAAATGCAAGTAAAAAACCCCAGCTATCACTTAATCTTTGTGATAAAATACTGATTTTAAATGGCAATAAAATTTGGTTTTTTACTGTCTTATCTATAACATCCAAGCATTCTAAGGTTCCTCCACTCTTGCCAATTCTATAATGGTGCACACAGACATTTAAATCTGTCCCATATACAAACTTTGAACATCAGAATATGCATGCTTTATTGCACAAAAGAAGTCATGTCAACATCCACACTGCTAATTGTTGGCTTGAATGGATGCATAATGAGCTGGCATCAGGACATTAGAACCTCAAGCAACAGAGGAGCTTACTCAGAGTCACATAATTTCTATGTTATAAATAAGAAACAGATATCAGACATGTTACAGAGGAGGGGGGGGTCCCTATATCAGACAACTAAAAAAATCCTTTAACCATCACCCAAAAACAAACAAACCAACCAACCAACAAAACCCACAGAAAACCAAAATGTCTTTCCTTATTTGAACATACTGCATGGGGTTTCTAAAAGATGGTGCACAGTAATACCACTTGCATAGGTTTTGTCCCAGGAATCAGAAGGAAGCCAAAAGATTCACCCAAGGATCAGAATCACAGGCATACTGTGGATCAAGTCTCCTATAACTCTGGGTATGGTGATACATACCCAGTCTCATCTCCAAAAACTATTTCCACTAAATCTTCACGTTCATGTCTCTTTCCATTTATTTTCATAATAACATATACAAACTACTCTACAGATAACACATTCAAAGCAGCCATTTGCATGGAATTATTCTGGAAGTATATGAAAAAGAGAGTATTTGCAAATGTTAAATCAATACAATTCATTGATTTTTTCACGGGCTTGAAACTTCTTTTGCCTATGACAAGTGATGATTAACAGGCTTTCCTCAGATTTTGCATTTCAACCCCTGATTTAGCTAAAAGATTTGTAAAACTTCATTTAGTAACCCAGCCTTCAATCGCCTTCATAACTGGTGTATAAGAATTAGATTTTGAAGGACCTCTACTTCTACTTTTGTCAAAGTCGTTCAGCACTTAAATGCCAAAGTTTGAGTGTCTGATATGTAAAATATCCCACAAACTAGGGGAGAACTTTTGAAGTCTGGCACACATGACAGCATATTAATAACACTTCAGGTATCTTTGTTCCAAACATTATTAAATACCAGATATGTATTTATTTTAAGGATACCCAGCACTGACAACACAGCGAATGAATGCTGAGTTTCTAAATTTAATATACAATTCAGTCACAGGTGCAGTGTCATAGCATACCTGTTTCAACAAATGGAACAAAAGTATTCACTCAGCTTCTTCCAACCCTATAAAGACACAAAGTAAAAGTATTACAAAATATTCCACCTAAACGTTTGTTGTTTCTGCAAGGCTAGATTTGCAATTAGAAGTAGTATTACGTGCTTGTGTGATCTTTGTTTTGTTGCATTGGTTTTTGTTATGTTTGTGGGGGTTTTTTTGTTGTTGTTTTTTTTTTTTTTAATTAAGTAGAGTATTTGGAAGGGGCAGATCAGCTTTTGGGCATATGAGCTCTCTAAGTCTGAAACAGAAACAGTAAAGTCCAAAACCAAATACAATTTGAGCATAATTCTTCTTAGTTTCTCCAGAGTCACAGTTAAACCCCCTTAAGAGAAAAGCAAGTTGGACACAGTGGACAAGAGGAATGTTAACACAGAGAGGTCATGCCATGGCCAGTTAACTCCTAAAATACATAGTCCATGGGGCACACAAAAGGCAGTAGGTGAAGAAGAGTATACTGTGGGACAAAATTTAAGGTCCAGTGGAATCACGAATTTTAAGTCCCAGGCTTGGTTTTGGATGATGTTTGACCTCTGAGGATCAAGAGCAAGAGACCACAGATCTGTTCTGTGAAACATTCCCCCTTTGGTAACTGTTTCTGTTCTTTTCTGATTGCATGTCAGGGTTTATGCTGGTGCAAAATTGTTCTTCAGGTCCATCTACAATTTTTTAAAGGGTGAAAACCACCATAATTCTAGGAATAGCAAATGTTAGATTCAGTGACTGATTCAGAGTATCCTCAAGATAAACACTGAAAACTGTCTTGTAATAGCTGTAATGTTCATCACTTCTCATTAAAGTTGTAAAATATATTTCCAAAAATCCTAATTTTCTGCTTGGACCACATGAAAGTAGCTTTAGTATTTATGAAAAATAGCCTACTTTTTTTAAAAAAACTCATATCAAACTTCTCAGAAGTTCAACTTGCTAAAGATTTATGGTGTCACATAAATCTCTATAATGAACAAATCTTGCCCAAGCTGCACGTCTAACTCACTGCAAAATATTTTTAATTTCCACATAACAGCAATCTCTTTGCTCTATCCGTTCTGCACTCACCAGTAAATTTCACAGCCAGGAAAATAAAGCAACAGAGATTGGAATTACATCATTATAATCCCCTAATACACCAGGACACATGGGAAGTTTTAGGCCTAAAGAAGTCAAAGAAAATGAACAGAAAAGAAATAGTAATTCTAAAGGAAAGTACCATTGGTTAGCATTTCTTTTATTTATAGACTTCATTTATTTACTGGTTTTGAACATTTCAGTGCTTACCAAACAGAAATGTGGGGGTTTGTCTTCCAAAGAAGAAAATATATTTGTACCAAAATTGAACTGTAGCCTTTTAGTAGATGTCATGTTAGTTTGATATACCCTGGTCATAAACACAACAAAATAAATGATTGTAAATAGACAGTCCTCACACTGCTAAGCATCTGCAGAAAAATGTGCACACACAAAATGATTCAGCACATTCGTTGCCAGATTTTTAAATGGCTCTACATAATTTAATGAAATTTAAACACAGTAAAAGGGTAAAGCTTTGATGCCCAAACTCTCATTTCAATATTTTCTTTTTCATGAAGTAAGCAGAAAAACCCAATAGAGAGCAGCTTTAATTAGCTTTATTTTAATCAGATTTAGAAATTAGACAAATAGATGGCTCATAATGTATCTACTCTGTTTAGAATGAAAATAATTCCTGAGAGAACTTGAGATTGCAGCATTTTCTGTAACATATATAGTGAAGTCTCTATGGGAGGAGGCCTTGTATCAAATTAATTTGGTAAAAATTAACATAACAGAGATGTTTAGGGTTTTAGAAATTTCTCACATCCCACATTTTTTTCTTTTTTTTCTTCAATTTGAGCAAGTCAAGTAATTCAGATCTCCTATTAAACAGTGCCAAACAAATTTGATTCTCTTGAAAAACACTATTTGCATAAGTCCATTTATGCACTTGAGCTTCTCTCCCAAAGTAGCTCTTCAGCTCTGCACTGTGTTGCCTTTTTAACAGGAAACTTGAACAATGTTAACAAATCCTGGGACAGAAAACCACATTTTTGCACCCAATTTAAAGCACTATGTAGAATACAGCTCTAATTCTGGTTCAGAGTTACCTGAAAGTAGTAAACGTCTCCATGTTTACTCCTATTTTAGGAACAGAAGCAATGGCTTTTTCCCATCTCAGTACAAGGAAAAAACATGGACAACTTTGGAAAGTTTCTCAGTATAAACTGTCCACAGCTTGAAGGTGTGTGTTGCTGGCTACATCTCCACATGTTCCCTACTTGGGTTCACCAGCACCCCAGCAAATATTTTAAAGCATACTTCTGCAGTGCCTCTTCTCAGAACTAACTCAGGCTGAAACTGTTGGCCACGTTAACACGACTGTAGCTGCTACAAGAGTTAAGTGGTTGAGGAATACAGAGAAGCAGGGAGTATGGCATGCCTGGGGGCTTTAGACTGGATTTAGCATTATTGAAATAATTCAACTCACTATAATTGCATTTGAATTATCAGCATCAATTTTAACTAACGAACGTAGGTATTTCCTTTCCTGAGCTTTTCAAGGCACCACACGACTCTGTTCCTGTCTTAGTTGCTAAACACCTCAAGGTCATAGATTAACTATATAGTGGTTTTTGCAGAATTTTTACAGTGGTTTTAATATCTTTTTCTGTACAGTGTCAGCAATTAACAAGACTTACAGAAGTCTTGATCCAGAAAAGTACTTAAGCACATACATAACATTGATTTCTTGAGCTGACCACGTAATCTGACAAGACCAGGTACATGCTTGAAGTTAAAGGCATGTTCTACTGCTTTCTATTTATAAGTGAGAATATTTACCACTATGCAAGGAGAAACACCATCTGGTAAAACATATCCCTGTTTTGGCTAAAAAAATAATGTTCTTAGATGTGATCCTTGGACTATGCATGAATTTACTTACATTTTTAACATTTTTCCTGAAGATGCTCTTTAGGACAGGTCTTATTCTCAACTGCACTGGGAAAAATCAAGTCAAAGATGTCTTCAGGCAGTTCTTTGCAGTCATTTCTTTATATTTAGGTACACAGGACCCAGCAGATTCACTTAAATCAAATGCCTCTCCATTATCCTAAAATCCACTAACCTCATTCTTCTGTCTCTCAATTTCAGCAGCAATTTCATTACAAATCTCATTATGCTAATATAGGAGAAAACTTGATTAACCTAGAAGAATTCAGACATATCAATCACCTCTGCTTAAAGTAAATCAGTATTGCAATGAAAATGCTTAAAAAACTCTACCACGTCAGAGCCTTACCAAAAGCAACTCTTAGACGAAAACCGGATTTTGACAACAGGAGTAAAATACAGGTAGTTTACAAAGCATTTAACCATTAAACTGTATTTATCTGCTTGTTACATTACTACAAACTCAAACTCTTCTTGTGAAAAAGCTGCTCATACAGAGGGTTTTTATGCAAGGAACATTATGTATACAGCCAAGCAATTCTTTTCAGTAAAGACTGGTATTTATTAGTAAGGGCTATTTATGGAATTCTAGAGATAGACAGATACCCTGGTGCCTGCAATTCAAAAACATCTTTAACAAAAAAATGACCCCAGAAATTATATTATGGGTTAGAACGGAACATTGGAAAATGCCATAAAGAAACAGGAAAGTGATAATGGCTTCCTGACTAAGTGCTTGACAGCCTGTCCAACTATGACAAGCACGAAATGCCACACAGTTTCACAGATCACTGGTAAGCAGACTGCTAACTTGAATTTCCACCTAAGCAGATTATTTTGAAATATCTGCAAACAACCTGACACATGTGCTTTTGTCCATCCCCCAGTTTCTTCATCCCAGCCATGCATTACAGAGCCTGGCTAATAAAGGAAATATTCTTTTATGATCTTATTACAGTGAAAAAATCGCAGTTTTAAACTGGACAGTGTCAACAAGACAAAAAGTGTCTGCAACCTTTGTGTGCTTTCTAGGAATAGCCAACTAAGCTTTCAAGCCACTATCTCAAAGTAATAAACAGCATTAATAAGTGGCAGTGTAAGCTGCCTTCTGTATGACTGTACCAGCGTGTCATAGCCCTGTTCTGTAAATATTCACCTTTTGCGATGAACAGATCACTCTGTTCTCTGCACTTTCCTTCTGTGGCCACCATACTGACCATGATAACAAAACCAGCAACAGACTGAATGAGACCAACAGGTGGTTTCACATAGGTCACTGTGAACTCTGGCTAAAGAATGCACCCTTTACCACATTTCTTCCCTTATCCCATTAATAGAATACTTTCATGGAAGACATTTGACAAAAGTTCATCTTTTCAGCTGATGCAATTAGATTCAAACAGAGAAGAGCTTGCCATGGTGTAAAGCTGGAAGAAACCACTATAATTTGAAAGTTAAAGCCACTTATACCCTTTTCCAGATGCCTTGTGCTTTATGGAAAACAAGAGAAGGCAGAAAACAGAGCAGGGGTTAGATACAGAGCTCCAAGAGTTTCATCCAGTTGCTACTGGCTCTGGGAAGAACATACCAACACCAGGAGCACCAGCCTCTGCTGCTGCATGTGCCCACAACATGAGGGCAGAGAACTAAGGGAGGAGGTGGGAAGCTGACTGCAGTAGCCAAGCTTCCAAGGAAATAAAACATGTCCAGTTTCACTCCGCACACCTAGCTGCACACTCCAGAAAACGCACCAAACTGTAAGGGTTGCCAGCTGACAGGGATGTCATCTTCTTCTCCTTCTTTAAATAATTTAAAAAAAAAAAAAAAAAAAAAAAGTTGTTCAGGATGTTAAAAATTATTATTGTTGTTTTCTCCATTCCCCTGCCTGCCAAACTTCACCATTTTGTAAGTATGCACTCAGACAAATTATAAGGAATCTATTTTTCCCCTTTTGGGTTTTCTGTCTAAAGTACATAAAACCTTCACAAAAAAATCATTATCACTTTGCCTCTCTAACATACAGCTTTTAAAGTGATTACAGAGACAGAGAAAAATCTATGGAAAATATGTAGAAAATTGTATACTTTCAAGTAAAAATAGAAAATACTCAGCTGTATACTTCTAAGTCATTGTACTTTAAAAGTAACATTCTAATTACCTGTTTTTTGGGATTTGTGCCAGTGCTACCCGGAAAAAGCATTCTTATCTAGCCATGAGCTACAACATAGAAAAACAAATTGCAAGAAATATTGAGCTTTTGGAGTTTGGAATGATTGAGACCTAGTTAAAGAAACATATGCTGCTTTGATTACATAGCAGCCTCTACTCCATGTACTCAAATAAGAATATATTATAAAACAAGACTTCAGACAACATATTGAAAAACTAAATACAACATCCCTGTATCCTGTCTGGTAAGGCTGCTGTACCCCACGTCATGGTTTGTGGAAGTTTCATGTTTTCTTGTCATCTACAGAAAAAATGATGATACCTGATATGTCATAAAGACAGAGCAGTGGAAAAATGATAGCAGGTTCACTGCGAATCCTTCAGTGCATAGTTAGCTTTTCTAAGGATTTTTAACAAATGTGAACCATCCCAGTAAGCTTATCAGTTTTTCAGCACTTCTCGTCATACAGACACGGGTTTTTTTGATCTGAACAGAGAAGCCTTAAAGCCCAGTTAATTCACTTTACAGTCAAGCCACAGCCACACCATCACCATTTTGACTCCTTGGATCCAGGCCAGACTGCTTGGCTGGAAGGAGCATTAATCAACAAGCAGTCTTGAACCCAGAAGGTGTAGAAGGTTCTGCTATGCCTAACTTAGAAAACCTGCTCTCCTAGCAGATTCACAAAACTCCTTTTAGTATTATTACATGCATGCAGAGTAATTACGTTAATTCTGCTAATTAGTCAGTATGGGTAAAACTGTGGCCAAGCATCAGTTTTCTAGCCCTTTCCCTATTAAAAGCTGTTTGAAACTCCAGAAAAAGACTCAACAACTCTTGGTAAAATTTGTTCTTATTTGGATTCAATTCAAGCTGTTCTACACAATTCTATTAAAGCAAAGCAAACAAGGCTAGGCATTAATGCATAACTGATGCAGACTTTATGCTGTCAACATGGATCAGATTCAGACTGGCTCCATTCCAAAATTATGCTTTTAAAAGCTTATTTAGTAACAAATTACACAGAAGATAAACAAGCAATTAACCAATCTCCCAAGAAGCTAACAATCAAAATATTCTATGCTGAAGTATTAAACATATTGGGTCGCTGCCTTCATCTACCACTTGGTTCCACAATACCTATGCTATGTGACTTTCAGCCAGAGCAAGGTCATAGTTAATTGACATAAATGCACGCCACCATTTCTTAATTTTAAATTCCATGTTTTAAGTACACAGCAATGTGCTAAAAGTAAGTTGGAATATCAAATGAGGAATGTAAACTTACAGATTCCATGTGTACATTGTCATTTTCAGTGTGCTGTGAAGGTAGGTCCACAAATACACTGTTCACAAGTCTGAACATGTATCCAAATTTGTGGATTTACAGCTGTGTAATTTGAGCAATTTCCAGTGTTACTACCTGCATCTGTATTCATGCTGATACTAGTTTTCATTACTTCAAAATTAATATAAGGCCAAACCCCAATTGCTTTATTCACATAGTTACATTAAAATCAAACAAGAGATGAGGCAGCTCTGAGTTCAGTCACATCTCTGCACACTGTAAAATTTCATTAGATCAGACAGAGGGGTCAGAGCCTAGTTTGTTGTTCCTGTTGAAGTTTAGGAATTAAGCAGGCGGAGTCTAAGACAATCACTTGCTACACCCAAGAACAGGGCTTTAGAAATCCAAGGTCATTGGGAAAATCTGAAGCAACTGTTCAAAGTCCTTACTTTGTGTGCTTTAAAGGTTAGCAAGAATCCAGCTAGGAATGGTAAACGACAGACAAGAGTCAGAATAAGTGACATAATTCTGCCTGTATATCCACATAAGAAAGATGTGGATGTGGCCGGCGGGCTTCAGGATGCCGCCAACGAAGACCACAGCATCTGCTCAGCCTGCTCCAGAAGAATTCGATAATTCTACCTACAAGAACCTTCAGCATCATGAATATGGGCTCAGATGTTTCAGGCTAAGATTAACAGGTAACTGCTTTAGTCAGAAAATGTATTTGTCATATAGTGCCCAGGAGGTGATGCATTATACATCTCTGACTTTCCCTTACAAACAATAAACTAGTTTAGCCTATTATCCCTTCAACGTGCTTTTGTACAACTGCCTCCTACTGGACATCTCACTTCCTCCTTCCCACAGCTGTGGTATGACCGACCATAATCTTTTCCAAAAATCCCTCAAGTGTCACTTCCAGGTGCGAGCCTGTCTTCTGTTCCTGTTTCAAAGTAATATGGCATTGAGCTCTCTGAATTATTCCATTACATCTTTACTTGCCTCTTTGAACAAGCTATTGTTCATAGGTGCATGCTATTATACCTCTAAATTGTCAATTTATCATCAAATTTCTACAGTTTTATTTATAAAAAAAAAAAAAAAAAAAAAAACAAAACACAACTGGTTACCCGTGTCCTTTGTTACATCAACATGACATTGTTTCTATTCCTGCTACGCAACGTATGTGCATAGTTATCATTTGTAGTTATTGAGAGTGCAGTTACTGAACTGCAGCTGTAGATATTGGTATGGGTGGTGCATTGTTCATGGGCAGAAACCTGTTCAAAGGATGTCTAACCAGCCAAGTGAGAAAATGCTGCTGTCAGAGGATAACCAAGACTTGTATTCAGCCATGGCAACTCCTTTTATTCTGCCCTGACAAGGCACACACCTCCAAGCACAATTTTCTCACTTTACTGTTCATGCTATTCAAATTTCTGAAAAACACTAATGGAGCACACCAGGGGTGAAAAAAAGCATGTCATCTCAAACTACTAAGGAAATGAATTTAACTTTGTTTGAATTTAATGTTGCGTATACTTATTTTGGAAGAATTTACTACAGGTCTAGGATAGTAATAGTCAGAACAAGACACAGAGAGTAACAAATGGCTCTTACCATCAGGCTTCACTTTAAATACCTGTTTTACATTCTTATACTGGAGAAGCTTTGGTGAAAATATTCAAAACAGCTTCAAGGCACAGAGAAAGCAACCAGATTTGCAGGACTTGAGGAAAGAAAAGGAAACACATGAACGTAAATATGTATAGCACTGCATATGTATAGTAGAGGTGAGAAATTCCCAAAAAAATACTTGATCCTGGAAGTAACTGGATCAGTACTCCTTCTACCAGCTTCTTTCAAGCTAAGGTCTCTGTCCATCCACCAGCTACTTATCCAGTGTCTGGTCTTTAGAGTCTCTCTGTGGTACCATGACAGACTCCTGTCTGGAATACCTGGAAAAAACATCACCCCACACTGAAAAAAGAATTTTGAAAGTATGGATGCAGTCTGTTTCTGCACCAACGCATCCTCTGGTTTTCGTACAAAAATACTTCCTTTCAACTCTCATCTGACATCGCAAGTGATCGACACCAGTGCCAGCAGTGGACTCAAATCTGCTTTATATGTGCCTCCCATCCAAAGACAGCAACAACTGACACACTGCATGTCAACAGCTGTCACTCTACCAATGTGTCATATATTTGCCATTCAGTAGCTAAATCCGATAACAGAAAATTTGCTGCAAGGCAATTAAGTCGAGCAGGTTTGGAGGTGACCAACGTGACTGTTGTACTCAGCACAGACATACATCAGAGACAATGTATACACACACCTGCAGGGGACCACCTTCCAAAACAGCTTCCTCCACAGAGATGGTCTAAGAGTACCAGTCCTGAAAATTATTATCAGGGAGCTGGAGCCACAGGGGAAGTTTGGATACAGGGATGTTTCTTTTGGGGCTTCCCTTTCAGTGCTCCATATAGTTTCCTCCAAGTCAGCTGTTGGATCTCTTTCCTTATCTGACAGCCACTCTGGATGGAGAAATTTGCCTGTCATCTTTGTCGAGGCTCTGAACCAAAGTGACCTCATCTTCCTGCCTAAACCTCTCAGTTCAGGCAGAGGCAACCTGTTGTGGGGACAAATAGAGCCCTACTGACTGCACTTTCTGACCCATATGCCTTCCTGTGTCCTCAGGAGAAGCTTTCAGACATATGCACCAGCTCCAGGATGGGTCCATACTCACTTCTAGGCACTTCATGTCATGTAACTAGAAACTAGTGATCTTTGTCAGGAAGTCTCAAAGCTCTCTTCATCAAGCAGGAATGCTGATTGCCACCATAAAGAAGTCCTGGGATGGGGGTGACAGGCAGGGATAACAATACACCTTAGCCCTAAATGTTAGAAAAGGGGCATCCTGCTCTGCACAAGCTTTCAGCTGAACCATGGAGCTGGGAACAAATGCTGACCAGCATGGTCTATTTGAGTTGTCAAGTTTGGCAGCAAATATAGGTTCTTGGGAAGCATGCTGAAGGCTGCCAGCTGACACCTTCGGGCTGTCTCAGGGACAGCTTTCTGCTAAACAGTGCTGGTATAAAATAACAGAAAACCTGCAGCATAATAAACAGTGGTTGGTAGATCATAACATGCCCATGGTACAAAACTCAGAAGCAGGACAAGTGCTAAAGGGCACTTTAAGGGTGTTGTAAAGGGCTGTGATATAGGTGTTAGGTCTGACCACATCTGAGGCACTTGGCAGAGCAAGTCATGAACACATTATCCATTTTTGTTACTATTTTTTATATTGACCTATTCCTTCCTGTCTGGAAAATCCTTAGAAAACAAACAGTAAAACCCTGAATACACTACAGTTATTAGGAATATACCAGCTACTCAGCTTATATACCAAATGTACTAAACATATACTAAATATAAGCTTATATACAAAGGCGCCTCAGGAGTGGATGCAGATAGCTATGTTTTCATCACCAAATTCAGCCACAGACGTCACACGTGCGCTAGGACAATGCAATCATTCTGGAAAGTCGGACTGCATCCATCTGCACAGTGAGAATATAATACTTCTGCAGGGGTACTACAACCATAATGGTCTGATGTATATACAGAACAGCTTAAGGTCTGCAATAAGGAGGTCATGCCTTATAGTAAATGGGAAGGCAGTGCATGTATATGTTCATACACATCCAAGTGAATGGCAGCATAATTCATTCAGCAGCTCTAAAGCAGTGTCATTTGCCCATGTTTTCCTCACATATATCTTTGCCCTATATTATTCACTGACAAATACGCAGCTGAAAAAACAGCCTAGGTGTAGCAAACGCAAGAGAACATCTTTGAGAAGCTGAAGGGCTACAACACAGCAACACCATGGCAGTTCTTCATAGACCTGTTATACTCACTCTTCTGCATTTCTTCTGTCAAGTAGTAGCTGGAGCACAATTAAGTAAATCTTTGAATGTGGTCACTTGGAGACAGCACACACAAAACATTCTTCTTCTTTCCATACTACTAAGTACTACTGAGCTTTCTAAAAAAAAAAAAAAAACAAACAACAACAATGCACCATGCCTCCATGTCAGAATTCAATGAAATAACATAGACATAATCAAACAATAAAAATTTTGAAACTTTACAACTGATGAAGGTTTTCCACATGCTAATGTTGGCCTCAGCAGCAATAAGGGAGCAATTTTCACATGGTAATGAACTGTTCCTCTGGTTCAAAGCAGTCTCCTTCAAAATCAGGCATTTAAGTCGTACCTTTTCCTCAGGAAAATGCACACTGCTGTCTATCACTGAATAACTAAAAAATTCTGAGTTTATGACAAGATTATTTTTTATCACTTGCTCCATAACCCAGCGCAGCACCACAGTGCCTTGTGCAAACCTGCTTCTCTCCTCTTACTAAGTAAAGTAGCACAGAACATTTGGCCAAGTCGCAGACCTGCTGAAGGTACCTGCAAGAAGCAGTGGCACATCAGCTTCCCATCTTCAGAACAGAAGACAGATAAGGGCATGCAGGCTGCAGGAAAGCACGATTCACCAGAATAATCAGCAAATCCTTGACTATACGTAGGGCTTAAATTTTCATGTTGCAGACAAATTGCTTTTGTAAAGAGGTGTCCTGACATCAGTCTAACTTACTAACAGGGGGCTGTTCTTGTCATTACCAAATACGCAACAGAATAACACAATCTATTTCTGCAGAACAGTTTCAAAGATGAAAAGCCTGATCTCGTATCCTTGCAGTTGTATATCATTAGATTCTGCAATAAGGTGGACATATTTCTGCAGCTCCCAAATTGGAGTAATATTTATTTTTCAAAAATATGTCAAAACATTTTTTCTTAATGGTTTTTCTTGCATCCTTTTTGGCCATCTTTCAAACAGCTCTACCACATTACACTGTACAAACAGAATTAAGGCATTGACCCAATCCTGAAACTCTTACTTGCTTGTATAATTGCTCAAACTACCCCACTACAGAAACTGAATCTCTCCTGCTCCCAATCATATCTGCTCTCCTAGAAACGCTGTGCTGCTCATGTCCCTCATACATTGCCCCTATTATTGCTCACTCCTATTGTTCCTTAGGTGTGCTTCAAATACAAAGAATTACATATTCACGTAATAAACACATGTAAATGAGCAAGAATACATGTGTTAATATTTGCACCAAATTCTGTACACACTCTTACCAATATCAAGAACTGAACCTTTGCAGCTAACTGCATTTTATCTTGAGTATCTTCAGTATGTTACCTGTCAATTATCCTGATACTTAATTTCCTCTAAAGACAAAGGAATTTTATTTCTGTGTTTAGTTTCACAGGAGAGAAATATTCAATATGTTAGGCCCTCATTCCATTAACTGTTACCACCACTCCAATGTTGTGAGAGCATTACTGGCTTTAAAAGTGCTCTCACCACAGTAAGTGTGTGAAACTGGCTTTTGCTGATTAGGGAAGGAACCAAATACATCGCACAGTTAGACACACACAATCTGACCCACATAATTAATACCTACTTATTTTGGACTTTGCCTTTTCATAAAACTACAAAAACTTATTTCTGAAGTTTCATATACTACTTTTACAAGAACAGGAATCCTACAAAAATGAGCGTATATGCAGTTGGCTTAAATAAATAAGCCCATGTAAAACCAGTGGAATAAAAAGCATTTTGTAGGAGAGAAGTATCAGTTTGTCATAGGACATGGGAATAGAGACATATATTCATGTGGGTTTTGCCAATTCCATACACAACTTTCTATAAAATTATTGTGTCTTTGCACACATTTGAGTATGTATATGGAAATGACACTGTTTCTTAAACACCTACATTTAACATTCAGATACCCATATGCATAGTTAAAGGTCATGCCACATGAGCTTGGCCAAGCAACAACATTGTTCTAGCTTGCCTTTTACTACCTTTGAAATGGCAAACAGATATGCAGGATCTTTCATCTTCTTTTACTAATTTACTGTAGCAAGTACATTCCCTCTCTAGCTCCACTGCACTTATGCTCAGAAGTTGCTCTCTGTAATAAAATAAGCTTTTTATACTTGCAAATTCCCCATTTTTCCAGACAACATATTTCTAAAACATGTGGCATACACACAGTAAAAGGAAACAAATAATGCTGACAAATACTTCTTGAATTCTAGACCATTAAAATGAGATTTAATGCAGTGTCACTCCATTGTAACAGAATGCAGAAGAAAATAAATCATGCCAGACTTTTAGAATATTTCAAATTTATGTTTTGTATTGTATGTTCAAACTTACTGTTTTTCATAACCTATAGATTTTCAAAGCTGCTAGAGATCTGCAGAGAAAATGCCCAAGTGGCAAGGCCAGTCTCTTTGGAAAGGCTCTTTCCTCAGTACACAAGTCAAAAAGCTGCTTGTGCTGATAAGAGGTAGCTTGATCTATCAAACCTCCTAGCAAGCAAAGCCAGGCCTTTCCCTTCCTCCTCCCATCCTGAAGTTTAAAATCCTTTGATCTCAAAGCTGGGTACTTTTCCCACGAAGTCTGTTTCTCCCCCAACCCTTTCCTACACCATAAGTAGTGCCTATAGACAACTGCTGCCCCAGAGGCTGCCCAGCAAGGCTGACATCAGAGACCCCAGCCACCTTCTGAAGCTCTCCTTCTCCCAACCACATCTGCTCTCCCAGACCTCCCGGTGCAGCCCATGTCCTCACATGTTGCTCCCATTCTTACTCACTCCTGTCCCTTCTCAGGTGTCACTAGCTCCTTTCCCCTTCCTTATCACCACAACTCCCAAGCTCCGAGACCCCAATTTTGTAGGTGACTTCTGAGGGTGTGAGGAGGAAACAGTGGGATATTCTTATCTCCAGTGCCTCTATCACAGTCCCTCCCTTATCTTGTGTCTAGCTAATGAAATGTTCCTCTGCAGATTCCCCTGCACTAGTACCTCACCTGGTGATAGGAAAAAATGAGCAAGTACAGATTCAGTATGAGTTCAGTATGAATGAGGTTGCTGTTTAATAGGGATATTTTTCCTAGTTTTAGTGACACTGCCAGTGTCAAAGCCCAAAATTTAAGGAGTGACAAACGCCTACTGATTCTGAGGCAAGTTTTATTTCCCTTCACACACACACACTTTTGCCTTTTGTCATAAGCTGAAACAAGAGTTTTTGAAAATGGCTTTTGGGGTGAAGGGAGAGTGTATCCATGGACTCCACTGCAACTACAAAGAAGTTTATATATACATGGACTGACAAAAATCAACACCACTGCAATTAGAAACAGAAATGCAGACACTCTTTATGGCAATAAAATGTTAGCTATTTGGATATCATTATAATTAAAATTACATGAAACCATCCTGCTGCAACTTTTCTTCCTGAGAAATGCCCACTCTTTAATATGATCAACAGAAACTACAATATAATGCCAAAATAACTCACCCACTGCTGGATGATGCTCTACAGAAAGAAATAGGACCAAGCCTTTAACAATACATGGAAACTTCATTGCTGTGCTTGAGGTAAAGAATAATTCAGTAAAGAATAACCTAGCAAAACAACAATATAACTCCCACACTGGAAAATAAGATACAAGGACTGGCACCTTATTTTCAACAGCTTATTTTCAATAGACTCTGAAATGCTTTGAAGTGTTACAAATACAGTTTTCTTAACTGAAAATGAAGTCTTCTGAACTTCTTACCATCTCATCCTGTATTACTGTGAAAAGAAACCAGGTGTTTCAGATGTGAATGCTCAAAGATAGCTCCTGTGTCTCTATATACAACTATGAAAATCAAATGATCTAAATCCCATGAAAAGTGGTTTGTTTGATTTTTAATCTCGTAATCTAGCAATCTGGAAAAAAGCTTCTTTCAAGTAAGAACGCTAAATGTGAAAATCTGATTCTCAGAATTGTTAAAAATATCCAACTGTCACTGAAGTAAAAACCCAGTTTACAGGACCAGAGGGTGCGGGGTAGTGTGTCCCATTACAGTAAGCTATCAAACTTTGCTTCCTCTCACTTCAGAGTTAACTAAACACATTGTTCTTCAGGAAAGCGGGGGCAGGGGGAAACCCAAGCTCCACAGTTCTTTTCTCATGACATCTTTTTCAAGGGTGTTTTGAGTTCAGCAGAGAAGATGGTTTTATTCTCTGAAAAGATGACTTCCGGTTCCTGCATTAGCAATGCCATCAATACATAGCTTTCACTGCGTAACATCAACTCAAGAAAAAACATGTTTTAATTTACCATTTACTATGTTCCTGAAGATTTGTCAGGGAATCATGCCTTTTCTATACAAATTTGCATTATGTATGAATAACATGATCTTTAAATGAAATTTTAATACAGAATAATAATAATAAAAAAAATATCTGACCGCTACCCTCCAGAACAAGTTTGAGATCTGTATCTCTCAAATGCTGGTACAGCCTTAAGGGTATTATAAATAATTTAATTTAATGTAATCCCTTTTATGAGGTTCTGCTCTGTTCTATTACAATATTAACAGTTTCCATGGGAGCAGCCCGGGGATAGAACTGCCTTGGGCATACCAAGACATGTTCCTCCATCAGTGCTGCAAAGGAGAGTCACTTGCTACTACTATTACGTGTTTCTTTGCTAAGTTATAACAGAATAATCAGTATGGAATTGCTGAGATTAACACAGGGCAGTTGTTATAAAGGAGTTCAGCTTCCTAGGAAGTTGTTTAGAAGTGTCTTTCTCGTTCAGCTGCAGTAAGTATTACTGATTTTTAGTAATGCATTAATTCAGAAAAATAACTAGCCAGAGCATCCCATTAACTCTAACCAAAAGCCACAAATAAAACTCCTGTTTAAAAGTAATGGACTTTATTTCACTGCCTAGATGACATTTCACCTAACAGTATATTCACACAATGATTGTGCTAGTCAACTACTTGACTCCCAGAAACTATCACAATAATTATTGTAACTGAAAACCTTATTGGTAGATATGAATAAAACAAAGCATGCACAGAATACATATGCACGGTTAAAACCTACATCCTTGTAGCTAGGGGGTTTATGTTTTATTTCAAGCAATGGGGCAATAATAATGTTCCAACACCCTTTCTCTCTACACAAGTCTAAGTTATCTGATTCAGTTTTTTACAGTAAAATACAAACTGTATTAATATGCAGGGCTCGGTTTGACATGTGTTCTTTCTGAAAAAAATAAGAGAATGCATGCACATACACCGAAGAGAATCTGATCAAGAAGGTACTGTGAAAACTTTAATTCCAAGGTTTACCTACAAAACACAGTACAGATCAGCTTTTCTCAAACTGGAGCTCAAAATCACACAATCATACAATCATTCTCTTCGATATCACACAATTGGATTCTCTGGAGATCCCACTACAGAAACAGAGACACACACGCAAATTAAATACAGTTTCCATTTTTCAGTTTAAAAAAAAAAAGTTTTAAAAATCTAAAACTCAGAGCTAACTATGCACTTGTGTGTGTAAATGTATTTAAAAACTCAGACTTCCAACATAAATAATTGCCACATCCGTGCTATTCTTTCAGATCTACTTGAGACTAGACTCTAGGAGGTATATTTATATCATTCAGAACTAGTTCTAGCAACTCAGTTTCAGGCACATCCAGCTGAAAACACATCCTTGAAAATATGTCAGAAATTGATAGGCCTAAAGGGATAAGTAGAATTAAAAGACCTAACAAAAAGCCAATAAGGTAGGAAGATTTTAACCTGTTCCTTTTGTTAGACACTAGTTCAGTATTTGCAGCAGAACAATCTTCACTTGCAAATCAAGCAAACTGCAAAGGAGGTGAGTTATATTCTCAGACTTTACTGATTAGTTATTTCAGATTTGAAAGTAATTCTGGTTTTTTGTTTGGCTCTGCATTTTTTTTATTAATGGAATTGACAAGAAAAACTGTTCCTAGTTGTGCAACTTCAGAGGCATTTTTCTGAAGTTTCATTTTAGTGATGGTTTATGACATTGGCCGGTTCAAAAGATTCAGTTTATGGGAGAAGTCAGCCACCTCTAAAAATGGTAATGTCTCATGCCTCAGTGAAAATATAAAGTTAGAAAGGAACAAACTTCATTAACAGCTTTGTAATCTGAGCCCAAACTTGGATTTAAGCTGTTGTTCTCACTGGTTTTTAGTCTTGCCAGAACTCAGTTTGTAGGGCCTGGCACATATGCGTTAGTTAATACATATTGGCACCAGAGATGGGTTTTGTTAGAGATGGGGATACATGAGGATATGGGAAAAAGGATTAATGACATTATTAATTTTTTAAATAAAAAAGATGTACAGATTCTATTTTACTAGTTAATTCCAAGAAGTTTATAAAAGGTTTATCGAGAAAATCTTGCAACACACAAAGGTTATTACTACACTAGTAAATAAAACAGTCCAGGGACTCTTCTTGCCTTAGGAACAAAGCAGTGCAGCACGGCACAGTTTATACCTACATATGGCTGCACTGTCCTCCACTTCCAATATGGCACAATAGTCACAGCCCCACCTCCCACTGGAGATAAGCCTTGCAAGAACAGTGCTCAGGCAGCAGCTGGAAGAGTGCTAGTCTGCAGGAACCAAACACTATGCCGATGAACAGCATAAATGCTGGTCCTCAAAGATCATCCTTTTGTTTACCAGTGAAGGCATAATTAAAGAATCTTTGCACCATTCAAGATTAATGTAATACTCCAAATAACACAATTACAATCAATATGATGAGTCAAGAAGAATGTCGATTACCAGCTTATTCATTTACTTATTTTCTTGAAGCTATCTGATGCTTAAAACAATCCACCAAGTTACATTTTACTGGTTTTATTGATGTTCTTTTTGGCACAGCAAAAATCCAGATTATGATATATTTTCATTTTAAAATGTATTTATTTCATGGAGAATCTTTTAATCTTTTTCACTTTTAATCAGACATTCTGTATTATCGTGTCCAGCGTGATTTTTTTTAATTGATAGCACAGAATAAACTTTCCATAACTGAAGAATATTTCATTGAAAATGAAGATTTCTTTCAGTGGGAGAGAATAAGAGTGAGCAGTGAACTCAGATGATTGGCATTGCATTATTTCTGACAGTGTCCTGCACTAAAACTAGAACACTGCCATAGGTGAAGCATTTACCTAATTCTAGAATTAAGCAGAAGGGAGAAAGAAGTCAAGAGGAGAGGTTACAAACAAAAGCTACCAAATTCTTCATAATAGCAAGATTTTGGCCAACAACATGCTTTTACCATCCTCTGTTAGGTGACTTTGATGCCTTATTGCTGTGTATTCACATTTAAATTGGTGAGGGGAGGAAATCAATAGAAAATAAACCAGTGGTGGACAAGCTAAATATAGTCTTTTTTCTTTTTCTCATGAAGAGAAGCCATTTGAAAATACTAAGCACCACCAGCGGCAGTAATTTTTAGTGCATCACGACAAGGTCAATACGTTACTAACTTTACAATTCTTTGGGTAATAGATGAGACATGTTGAAGCAGCTTTTGGTTCATTTGGTATTACCCTCATTATGGCTTTAGCTGGCACAGGGGATCAGTATTTCTGAACATTACACTACTCCTGAACAGACAGAAGGACATATTGTTTATTTGGCTGCCTAGTGATTTCTGACATAGGAACCTATCAATTATATTATGGTATGAAAACCAGTGCCAACTAAAAGGACTCCTAGCAGAACACCATGATATGATTACTTGAGAGCTGATTATTCAGTAGCAATCAAAATATCAAACCTAGCATACAATATTTAATCTGAGGCAGTCTATATAGCAATCTCTTGCCTTTTTTTAACCTTGCAAGACTAATTGTCACTGACTTTAAATATTCATTTTATGAGGTGGTGCAGGATTCCCCAGAAGCTACTTGATGTAAGTGGCCAACAGTAAAGCCTTTGGCAAGATCTATCCATTTAAACAAACACAACAGCTAGGCAGGAGATGGAATTACATTACTTTCCTACAGTTAGTTATGTTCTTGCCCAGTGTGTTCATTATGGTCCAGAAGCTTTTACAAGCACCATTACCCTACACCCTATAAAAACTGTCTGTAATGCAAGGTTAAATCTCCCAACTGCATTAAATCTCAATTCAAACTACTTAATTGTTATTACATATGCATCACTATTACAGACACTCATTTGTGCATCTATAGTTAAAATTAAGTTGTGGTTTAACAGCAAGTATCAGGTGCAGAAATTTGATCTGAGACTAAAAATGCCCAGTCATCCCCCCAAAACGGGATAATCTGGATTTCTCTGCCCAGTCAGGAGCAGCCACAATAATTTCTTAAAATGAAAGGAAGTTTTGCAAATATATGCTTTTCCCTACTGCCCCATCCCTTGTAATCAAAACCATGTTCACCCACCAGCTGAGATAGAATAATCTGAAGCCAGTTGAAAAAGAAACCTTAGGGTAGGAGAGGTAAGGTAATACATAGGGTAAGAGAGAAGAGACAGGATGAAATTGCCTAATCCACATCATATACTTCCAGGAGTGAGGCCATCTCTATTGCAATACTTCACTTAATATCAAATCCTTCCCCTGCATCTCTTGTGACATTTGAATATCTTTTAATAAACTTATGATATATAATCAGCTGCATCTTGTGCATTCTAACAAATGCTACAAAGGCCTATTAAGGCTTACTACATATGGAAAAAGGTTAAAATTTAATTAAGACATCTGTCTTGAGAGTATGGAAACACCAGTGAGGGATCAGCACAACGGACAGCACCTGTTCTGTTGCTCAGCCTGAAATTGCTGTCTGCTCAGAACGGGACTGACAGGATCACAGAGGATGCTCTGGAAGGATGAGCAGATCACTCCTCCTCTAGTGAGTACACTGCGGGATAAAAGCTTTTTAGATTGGGATGAGGCACACAGAGTTTGAGATAGGAAGAGGTAGAGAACGAGACTGAGGATGGAAAAAGCCCTCAGCATAGTAAAGAGAGTAAGACATTTCTGAGACGAACAGCAAGAAAACACACATCCAGGTCCTTCCTGGTGAACTACACACCAGAGGAACATGCAGGCTGTGCTGTGACACAGAAGACATTAAACCTCACAGATAGGTCCAGACACAGGAGGCAGGACAGAAGAAAAGTTATTTATAAACCTTTTTGGTTTTCTTACTTACTTTTATTTTAAAGATAATTACTATTTTTTTTCTCCTAATAAAACCTTTTCTAAAAGTTATTTTAATAATCATACAATTGATTGGTTGAAGGGCCACAGTTAGTTCCCTCAGTTGAGGAGGACAGGGTTAGAGATCATTTAGGCAAATCTGACACACAAATCCATGGGCCCAATGGGGTGCAACCCCAAGTGCTAGGGGAGCTGGCAGACCTTATTGCTAAGCCACTCTCCATCATCTTTGAAAGGTCATGGAGGACAGGAGAGGTGCCTGAGGACTGCAGGAAATCCAGTGTCACTCCAGTCTTCAAAAAGGGCAAGAAAGAGGACCCAGGAAACTACAGGCGGGTCAGCCTTACCTCCATACCTGGAAAGGTGATGGAACAGCTCAGCCTGGAGGTCATCTTGAAGCACATGGAGGAAGAGAAAGCCATCAGGAACAGTCAAAATGGATTCACCAAGGGGAAATCATACCTGATAGAAGGCCTGGCTGGGTAGGTGAGGGGAGAGCAGTGGATGTTGTCTACCTTGACCTCAGCAAGGTTTTTGACACCATCTCCCATAACAACCCCATAGGTAAGCTCAGGCAGCGTGGGTCAGATGAGCGAGCAGTGGGGTGGATCGAGAGCTGGCTGATGGCAGAGCTCAGTGGGTTGTGATCAGCGGCGCAGAGTCCAGCTGGAGGCCTGTAGCTTGTGGTGTTCCCCAGGGGTCAGTACTGGGGTCCAGTCCTGGTCAACCTATTCATCACTGACCTGGATGAAGGGACAGAGTGTGCCTTCAGAGAGTTTGCTGGTGGTACAAACCTGGGAGCAGGGGCTGACACACCAGGCGGCTGCGCTGCCATTCAGCCAGACCTGGGCAGGCTGGAGAGCTGGGCAGAGAGGAACCTCATGAAGTTCAAATGCCAGTGTAGGGTCCTGCACCTGGGGAGGGACAACCCCACACACCAGCACAGGCTGGGGCTGACCTGCTGGGAGGCAGCTCTTAGGAGAAGGACCTGGGTGTGCTGGTGGGCAGCATGTTGCCCATGGGCCAGCCGTGTGCCCTGGTGGCCAAGAAGGCCAATGGGATTCTGGGGTGTATTAGGAGGAACATGGCCAGCAGGTGGAGGGAGGTGATCCTGCCCCTCTGCTCTGCCCTGGTGAGGCCGCACCTGGAGTGCTCTGTCCAGTGCTGGGCTGCCCAGTTCAAGAGAGACAGGGGACTACTGGAGAGGGTCCAGCAGAGGGCTACAAAGATGATGACAGGAGTGGAGCATCTCCCTAATGAAGAAAGGCTGAGAGAGCTGGGCCTGTATAGCATGGAAAACAGAAGACTGAGAGGGGATCTTACCAATGCATACCAGTATCTTCAGGGTGAGTGTCAGGAGGATGGGGCCAGACTCTTCAGTGATGCCCAGCAACAGAACAAGGAGCAATGGGCACAAACTGCAACACAAGAAGTTCCTTCTGAATATGAGAAAGAACTTCTTTACCTGGAGGGTGACAGCGTCCTGGAACAGGCTACCCATAGAGGTTGTGGAGTCTCCTCTGGAGACATTCAAAATGCATCTGTATGTGATCTTGTGTAACCTGTTCTAGAGGAACCTGCTTTAGCAGGGTGTTGCACTAGATGATCTTCAGAGATCCCTTCCAACCCCAACCATTCTGTGATTCTGTAATTTTTTGAGAATCCTCACTGTAAGGAAAAATAGACTTACTGCAGATACATGGATAAATGTGGATTCTCAGTCAAAAAAAAAACCCACCCCAAAACATATTTTAAACAATATGAACATAGGATTCAGATGCTACAACCTGATGCTTGACTCAGACATGTTAAGTTGAACTCTAACTTTGTTTACCAGAGAGTGTGAAGGAAAACTGTTAAAAAAATATCACAATCATTATGTCCTGGACTTGATGCAATTAAGTCAGTTTTCTTGTAAAAGCAAGAAACAAAGTTATTAGGTAAGGTTCCTTATTCTTTGATAGGGTTATTTACCTTCTCTTATTGCACGATACTGGAAATTTTTTAGCACCTATCACATATTGTGCTAGTCACACATTATTTAACTCAAGCCTTGCTATTTCTGTCTGAGAGCTCTTCATTTGGCCAAGATTCTTACCAAACTGACCAGAAGAGCAGGCAAAGATCAATATACTTTACAATGCTTTCTTTTACAGAACCTTTTGCTGAAGCACTTTTACAGCTTTGGCCAAAACGCTCAGATTTATTCTTTCAACAATAAAAGCATGCTTTTGGAAGTGAAACTTGTCAAGGGGTTTTCAAATTAAAAGCTCTGAAATAAAATGGTTTGCATGATTACTCTTTTTACCTATACCTAAAAATCCAGTGTTATGAAATTAAGGATTCATCAAATGTTTGAATGGATCTTTAAAGTACACATCAAGGGATGCAGAAGAAGCCTTTTAAGATAGACATTACTTCTTGATATATACAGCAACAGTCAGCATTGCATGTTAGAAACAGTGGAGAATCTTTCTAAATAAGTTGTGGAGGCAAGTTTTCCATAGGCATGCTTTATGCTACAATCACATGCATCACTGTTCATCTACACCATTAAGAAATAATATTTATCAGGGCTTGTTTGCTGTTAGTCATTATGTGGTAAGAGTAGAAAAAATAAACAGTAACAGAAATGCATAGGAGCAGTCTTCACTCCCATTCTTTTGTCAACAAAGTGACAGCTAACCAGGTGCAAAAACCTCCTTGAAAATTATTGCATCTGCATGTCCTGAAATCACAGTAGGTGTTTTTGTTAAGGTGACAGCCTTTCAAAACAACGATTTCAGGCAGTTGGTCTTTTCTGTTGCTTACTTTAGACAGTCAAGTAACAGAGCTGCCAAACAAGCTAGAATATGCAGCCCTTGGGGGACAAAGTGCAAGCCTTGGGTTTTGTTAGTTCTTAAATAGGGCTATTACGAATAACAACAAAAAACTCAACAATGAAAAAAAAAACAAACCAAACCAAAACAAAACAAACCACCTCTGATTTTCTCAAAAATTTGCTTTGATTCACTTGGAAACTACCAAGAGTACTCAAAACCACAGAGACAAATTTTGTTGTCTTATTTTCTCGTGTAGTGCTTCACTGAACTTCTGCCTTCTGCCAGTTGGGGTATTTATGGAGTAAGATAAAACACATGGTAAGGGTGGCAAAATGTGTTTATCGGTGACCAAAATAAACAAGCACACTCCTAAGTGCAGGAATACATTGCTTGTTTCTGAAGAGATCAGCCAGGTTTTACAGATTTGTTAATTGTTTCCACAAAGCTTTCACTTTTGGTTGCCACAACCTTCTGTTCCTTTCCATTGCCAGGAAGCTTATTCTGTGGATTCCTAGGGTTCATTCCTTTTTTCCCTGTCACATATCTTAAGGACAGTAGAAGCAGAGCAGCTGGGATATTAATGGAGCGCTAATCAGAACAGCAGGAAGGTAAATGGGAGCAGCAGCCAGCAAACAACCAAAAGCTGAGGGAAAATCTTGGTGAATCACTTCTTTCTCTCCTTAGCACCAAACTACGTGAAGGTGAACTGCAAAAGTACTTCTTTACTAAAACCCATATGACATACTGGATGTAGGAGCTGAAGAAGAGCAGACTCTTTAGGGTTGTTAAAGATATATTGTCTAGACCAAAGGCATCGATACATTCTAACTATACCTCAAAATTTACTGTGGGGTGGTCAGGAACCAGAAAAAAAAAATATCGTGATCCACATCCTTATTTCACAGAGCCTGTATCACAATACATAAAGTCTCTCCTGTTTCTCTTTTCCAAGGTATGAAATAATGATTATTTCAAGGGAAAAAAACTCAACAAACAGCAGAGCCAAATAAATAACTTCCAACAAATAATGTATCTAATTATTTTGCCATGAAGACTTTTGAAGTGATTTTTAACAGAAATGACAGCAGCTTCAGAATTAAGTAGTTGTAGGTAAATTTTTTCCCTCATTTAGCTGTAACAAGACTCTGGCTTTTCGATATTGACAGAATTTTTTAAACTGGTAGGAGGGTTTGGTATATTTTTATAATTGCCTCTGGACATTACGCCAAAGTTGATGGTTTTACAAATAAACAAAAGGCTTACAACTAAAACTTTAAATTTCCTACATACTGTTGCTACTGTATCCTTTATACACATCAATCCATATCTGAGCCTCTTTTGGCACTGCACCAGCAGAGGCAACTGCTACCTGTCTGATGAATACCTTTCTTCCTCCTCCTCTTCCACTTTCAAAGAAAAAAAAAATGCATGTAAAGTTTTCCAGGTGCTACTATTGTTAGCTTTTACTCTAAGTATGCAGTGAATAGCACTGAAATGTGTAAAGTTCAATTAACATATCATCACCCAATGGAAGACCATACAGGATGAGATATTTTAATTTTAAGAAATATTTCACTTGCCCACTCATTCTTTCATAGTCAAATGCTCACTAGAATGAAGACACACGTATCCAAGTAGTTCCTGCAAAATTACTTGTGGTGAACATGGAGATCGAGGAATGTCAATATCTACTGAATTCTTACTGTGTCTTCAAGGTTCCTCATAGGCTGGCAACATGCTGGCTTTTGGATGTAATTTGTATACAGTTTCTGACTTGACAGTGACTGTAAACTTTTAAACCTGTGCCACTTCTATGACTCATTAAACAACACGTATTCACCCTCTGTATCTTCCTTGCTACCTATAGCCTGTCCTTTGGCTTAGGCTATCTTTTGTTTCCCTAAACCGAATGTTACTGAGAAATTGCATGCCAATGTGCTATGATTTTATCAAATAATGATCCAGATGCCATCAACACATGTAATTATTTTATTTCTTCTTTCGCCATTTCCTCTGGTGCTTTCACACTCAAAAATTCCCATTCATTCTTTCTTTATACCAACAGCAATATTTCTATTGCAAATTTCTACAATCCTTTCACCTGACCCTTAGTCTAACCACAACATGGTGTAACTTCTGCTTCACTCATATGACTACTGAAAATCAATGTCATTCTTTCCAGACTGAAGCCCTGAAGCAAAGATTGAAGTCAGTCACACCTAGGTCAAATATGAGCTATCTAGAGACTTCCAGTTTCTCAGAACACTAAACCTAACCATAGTTCTTGACAAAATCACCTCCTTCAAGATCAAGAAATCACCCTCCGTAAGTTTGTGAATGATACTAAATGGAGGGGAGCGGTTAATATACTGGAAGCTACGCCTTTCAGAGACCCCGAGAATCCCTGCATGCTGAAAAAATGACCCTCTAGAAAGCTCATGAAGTTCAACAACAACAAACACAAAATCCTGCATTTGGGAGCAACAGAAGAAGCTGAGGATGTCTGGCTGGGGAGCAGCTTTGCAGAAAAGGACCTAGGTGCCTTGGTGAACAAGAAGTTGAGCATGCGTCGGCTTTGCAGCAGAGGGCCAAGCACGTACTGAGATGCTTTAGCAAGAACATAACCAGCAGGTAAGGGGAGTTCCCCTCAATTCAGCAGCTATGAGACTGCATCTGGAGCACTGTGGCCACTTTTGGTCTTCCCAGTCAACAAAGTCTGGCATACTGTAACAGGTCCAGCTCTAGAGGACTGTCCAGAGGACAGTCAACGTGATTAGGAGACTGAGGCATACTATTTGCAAGAAGGGGCTGTCACAGCTGAGGTTGTTCAGTCTGAAAAAGGGATGGCTATGGGTGTGAGCATGAGGTATGTGTGTATCTTATTTTCAAATACACCCTAATGGAAAGTATAGGTGAAGATGGATGGAGCCAGACTCCTCTCAGAAGTGCATAGTGACAGAGTGAGAGGCAACACGTACAAGCTGCAACATGGAAAATTCCAATCAGGTTTCAGGTGAAAACTTCTAAAATGTGAGGGTGATCAAACACTGAACAGGAGCCCAGAGCAGCAGTGTTAGTTCCTTCCTTGGAGATACTCAGCATCCAACTGGACAGAGCACCAAGTAACCTAATATAACTTGACCCTCTTTTATCTCTTCCAACATAAATTATGAATACTAAAGAAGTCTCTGTAATCAAATCACTCCCTGTAGTCTTATTTATGCATGAAAATCTGGCATTAAGTGTACAGGTAGAAAGCATTGGTTAAAAGCAGTTATCATTTGGTAATTACAAAAAAAAAAGCAAGCTACCTAATTTGTATTAAACACATCTGGATTCATGGCCATACTACTTTTGAAGCTGTTTAGCACTTTTTCAGGTATTTTCCAAAGCCTGTGCTTCAATTTCTATTGTCTATCTTCTGCTACAAACCTACAAGATGCTTTCCTTTTAATGAAAATGTTGGAAAGGAAAAAAAATGTCTTGTTTAATCAAGACTTCAATGTTAAAATGAATTTCCAGGGGGAAAAAAAACAAGGTGAGAGTTTTCTGTCTAGACCATTTTTCATTCTGGGGACATGTATGAGTGTCCCCATGCACCTGTAACAGGTTCCAGGAGGAGGAACTACAGAACTACTATACTATTGCCTTAGTCTCAAATCTGGCATCTGAACATCCTCTGATCCCAGAACATCCCAGACTGATATTTTCTGTAAACTAGTTACCTATTTGGCTAAAATGGCAAAAGCCCTTATTACAAGAATCTAAAAGTGTGTATTTCCCAATAGGGCAACAGTTACTCATAGAAAATAGATTTCAAACTATAATAACCTTGTTTATATCAGATAGCATTGGGAAACAACCAACCCTGACTTCTGTTATGTTTTGGAATTGTAATACTCTGAACTCTGATTTAAGGTAGAGTAGCCTCAGGGCCTATTTAATTCTTGCAACTCATAGTACTTCTAAAAGTTAAATTGTTTCCCCTGGTTTTAAGCAACCAAATCAAGGGTGTCAGTCAGTCAGTCAGTCATTTAGCATCTTTCCCTAGTCAATAGGGGAAGATGATCATCCCAGAACTTATATGTCCTCTTACATAGAGATACTTATTCCAGAGTTGCCAGAAATTATAGAGGAAACCTAGATGACTAGATTTTCTCAGATAGATGACATTAAATGACCACATGTTCTCTGGGCCTACCTGGAGGGAGAACACGCAAGATACTACTTACCTGAATTGGTGGTGGGGCAGGAATTGGGTACAATCTCTCCCACCAACAAAGAGCACACCTTTACCATAACACAACCTCAGCACAACCCACTACCGTGCATGTTTCGTGTGGGTTTTGATGTAGGTTAGTTTTCCCTTATGTTTTAAGGAGTTAAATCTCACTTCAAACATCTGATATTAATCTAAATCACTTCATACTAATTTACAAAGGCATGATAGTCTCATACTACTCTTCCTTTAAGCAACTGCTATTAAATAGATGCAAGAGTTAAAATCATTAAATATTCTTATTTTTGAAGGAAAAGCATTTTCACTCATAGATGAATGCCTTAACTACAATATGTTTCAACATCCATCTACATCCACTTACTTAACAACAGATTTGTAAATTCAGGAGCTGTACATCAATTTAACAAATATATCTAGTTTCTTAGTATTCGTATGCATTATATGTCTATAATCAATAGAAAATTTCTCTGTGTGTTCCTTAATTCAATTCTCCCAAAAACTTATCTAAGGCTTAGTGGACTTTACATCCACAACAAGATACTATACTGAGAAGCAGACAAAACTGACACTGTAAAGAACAGTGTCAAATGTACTTTCCTTTTGCCTTTTTGTTTTGTGGTTGCACATATTAAAATATTAAGTAAGCTCAAAACAAAATGTGATGTACGATCAACAACAGCCAACACATACTTATTATTGTCCCTATTTTGCTGGTTCTATACAGCAAGATATATTCCTTATTAGATACCTACACTGGGACTATTCAATTGGTTGTGAAATGTTTTACTTGAATAACCATACAAAATCGTATGAAAAAATATTTCTACAGCCTGCTAAAAGTTGTGACAAAGAAATAAAGATAAAATGTTTTAACCTGAAATCTTAAAGAACAATTTAAAAAATAGTAAATTAATGTGAATGCTTGGTTATCACTGCAGTTCACCAAAGCTGAAAACCTCCTTCCTAGCATTTGGAAAAAACATATATGTAGTCCCCTATACAAGCACTCAGTTTTCAGAAAAATTAAGTAATAGCATTCATGAAAGGGAAAATAATTGCTGTCTACTTTTGAAATTGAGGTTCTTAAGTTAAAAAAATTGACAAAGTCAAGCCCTAAATCAGAATACTTCCTAATTTTAGGAGTAAGCCGAATGTGCTCTATGCTGCCCAAATGTGTTTAGCACAGATTTACAGAATAGTGAGAAAAGTCTATCTGAAAACCTGTAAGGACCAGGTTTGGTCTTAAAAAAATTATTTCATAATTTTAAAAGTTAGGTCCATGTTTTCTGTCTTTAAAACTAATTTTCCAGTTGATACCTGAAAGCAGGCAAAAGGGGAGGAGAAATAAGGAAACACATGGTTTCTTCTCCCTTATCCTCCTCCCCCTTTACATTTGGTCTGATACAGTTGAAAAAACACCCATGTCATTACTGTGTTCTGACTGTAAAGCTGTGTCAACGGCTGCCATCCAACTCTCTAAGCAAAGGTCACTCAGTGGCAGGGATTGGGAAGTATTAGAGAGCTTACAAGGAGGAAGAGATAATGACAAAAATCCAGTGTTTTAAGACCACTGCCATACCCCTCCCACAAAATCCTCATAATGAACTTTCTATGCTATGAGGTTTGGGGGGGGTGGGGGGGTTTAATCCACACTGTGTTGTAAGTTTCACTGAAATAAATCATACATTTTGCTACATCTCTTCATAACCTGCTTCAACCTTTTGGATTTCAGCTACCAATGCACAGGACAGATTAAAAAATAAGCAAGCATCAGTCTCTAAAATAATCTCTCTACAGGCCACCTGATTCACAAACATCTCTTATCCTCAGAATGTAAAATGAGGCCAGCAGTGAATTATGTTTTAACCTATTAGCATCCCAACACACCTAATAACCAACTGAGTATCAAATGAGCCTACAACCATATGTGTAGATCAGAAATTACAACAGCCTCTCACAGTGCATTGCAACAAGCCTGCTTAATGGTTTTGCAATGGGAACAAAGATGAGAGAAAAGAAACTCAAGAGGTAAATGCCAAATTATAAGCTTCAAATGTCCACAATTCAACATGTAAGAAAAGAAGCCACAGCAGTATTTGATAAGATACTTGGCTGAGTCAACAGATTAATTATTGTGGAAAATATTCAGGTCATGTGCAGTTAATTTGACATGCTTCCCATCTATAATGTACTAGTTCTCTGATGTAAGGCTCTATAGTTATTATACTAGTGAAAAATAATACAGCTATTATGTTAGTAACAAATAACTATTGCATATGGCTATTTATACAGGGCATTGTAGAATTCAAGTAAAACAACAAACCTTCATCTCAACAATATTCTTGGGAAAAACTGCTGAATCATTTTGGTGAAGATATGAAGTAATGAGCAGTAACACAAAGTGCAGAGCTGGAGCCTTCAAAATTCCAGATGGGAGTCTGCATCACCAACTGAAAAGATGCTCTGGAGCATCAAGATGGGTCAGAGGGCCAGTCCACATTCCACATAGAGCCACTGGCAAGAACAGAAAAATGCTTTTAGAAAAATCAAAGTGTGAAAGACAGGTATGGCCCAGACTTCATTTCGTCCAGGATTTTCTTGAAAGACCTTCTCAATCTCAGTCCCTTCCTCACCAGAGTATGTGCCAGGTAGAGTCAGCAGACAAGAACAACACTTATCCATCCATCTGACACCATGTATCATTACAAAAGGAAACAAATTTATTTTAAAAACCATGTTAACCTAATCTCAGATTACTTATATTAAAATGCCTTGGTTGAAAACATATTTTTATTATATGGCAAAATTAAGTACATGTGAATGTTTTATTTACCAAAACCTCAGACCTTTAACACTTCAGTTGTTCTTTTACCATTTTAGAATTAATGCTACAATTTCTGCACTTGTAATCGATTTCTTTAAGGTAATCATAAATCTTGAAAGTCACTTTTTCTTCCAAAATATTGAACTGTGCTTTCAACTTAGCTATTCTGCCATATGTCTGCAATATAAGAACTCATTCCATGTTATAACCAGTTAGAAGAAAAGCAAAATTCTGGTATCATGAAAGCTATAGATGTTCCTACATACTTTACTAGGTAGGAGTTGGCCCAGGCAAATACTTCACAGGAACTTTTTCCTCCTAATTTTCCATGTATCTCCTTATTTTCAAAAGAGGCTTCCCTGAGCAAAACCAAAAGCATCACTGAAAACTTTTACCTTGGTCAGAATTTTCAGTTTCTCATTAAGTTGTAAAGCAATTGCATGCCAGGCACTTTGGGGTATACTAGATCTATGGTCTCTGCAGTAGTGTTCAAATTAAGGACTCTGCATAGAGAAGAAAAATATTTCCTGAACATTCAGCCACATATTTTAGTTATACTGTTTATAACTTTTGTATTTTGTTCCCATCAATAAATTAGCACTAACTTTGCAAATATAAATGGTCATAAAATCTGTATTTCTTTGTTTACAAAGACAAATATTTCAAGAAAGTGCTTTCCAAATCTTTCTTAAGCATTATTTTTTAAATTCAACATTTACAAGTACATACTGCATCAGTCCACCACCTCCTGTTCCACTCATCCTCACTGGGCGAGTTCTAAAACTCATTTATACAGTATGAATGGCAAATACAGCCAGTTAACCTACCAGCTATGTTCATTTAGTAATGTAAATTATAAACTACCCTTATATAATGCATTAGGTGTTACTTAATCTATTACCCAACATGAGATCCTTAGTGTGTTTCTGCCTAAAGCTGTCAGGCTTTCAACACCACATTTTGAAAACTCTGTCAATGCAGAGCTCTACAGATGACTCCAGAGGAAAGGAGGAAGATGAAAGGAAGAGTGGCAAGGTCCGCTGAAGGAGTAACACATTACTTACCGAAACATTTTTAGTGTTGGTGGTAGTTCAAGGCTATTTTTAACACAATTTGAAAAATGCAGAAAAAGAGGAGAAAATGAGACTATTAAGTTGAAAAGACGAAGGCGAGCAGTAAAAAAAATCCTCAGGTCTAATATTTTCAGATGTTACAGAACAGTCACTCAACAGTTGCACTGGGAATAGAGTTGCAGTGTTTGTGTTCCGAGAGTCAGTGAAACTAAAGAAGGATCACAAGCAAGGTGGTGCCTCTTTGGGCAGTTCTAGGTCACCTTAGAGAGTGACAGCAGTAACTACCCAGGCTTTCCCATGTGTTACTGCATTATCGAAAGCTAAGAAAAATTCTGGGTTAGAGATACATCACCTCGCTCTAAATGAAAGCAAACAATTTAAACAATGCCAATTTAAATAACCTAGAACTTTTAGTTCAAAACATTTTCATTAATTTAACGCAACGAAATATTTCCTTTTGTACAAAGTTACACAAGTCACCATAACATAATCAGCATTTCATAAAAAAACCTATATATTACATGGTGACATCAAGACGTTTTTGTTTAAAAAAAATCTTATAGTGGGTTTGCATGGCAAGCTTCTGGTAGCAGAGAACTGCGTCCTATGGGAGGGACCCCACGCTGGAGCAGGGGAAGTGTGAGAGGAGAAAGGAGCGGCAGAAAGAACATGTGATGAACTGACCTGTAACCCCCATTCCCCATCCTGCTGCACTGGTCGGGGGGAGGAGGTAAAGAAATCAGGAATTAAGTTAAGCCCAGAAAGAAAGGAAGGGTAGGGGAAGGTCGTTTTTTTCTGATTTGATTGGTAATAAATTAAACTCATTTTCCTCAAGTCGAGTCTGTTTTGCCCATGACAGTAACTGCCAAGCGATCCCCCTGTCCTTATCACAACCCATGAGCCTTTGGCTATACTTTCTTTCCCCCTGTACGGTTAAGGAGGGGAGTGACAGAGCAGCTTTGGTGGGCACCTGGCATCCAGCCAGGGTCAACCCACCACAGATCTGTAAACCTTTGAGAACAAATACAGGGTTTTTTTAGGTCAAAGCAATGGACAATTTAATATTTTACTAAAATACAAAATAACAAGATTAAGAAGAAACACCTGTGACCTGAAGGAGCCTTTTTATGGATGCTGCTACTCTAATCTATTATTCTACCAACTCTTCCTCATCATTCTACCAATACTAACTCCAGTAAAGGGGTGAAAGATTTTAGACATGCCATCTGCCTCCTCTGTTTGCATACCCAGAGTGCAATACTCATCTTTCGTCCAGAATCAGCTTACTCATGTGGGCCCTTGTTTCAATAAAACCAAGAGATACTTGACACTTTCAAAACATTTACCCAGTGGCTATCCACTGTACGTCTCAGAAGGAACAGCACGGTACACTTCTCAGAGGTACACACGACAGGGACTAGCAGGTTATGCTGAAGAGAAACTCATCTTCATTATGAGACATTTCTTCCCTTCTACTGTGCTCTTACACTAATGTGGAAGTTTATAGTTTAAAATTAACACGGAATGTATTTTTGCATTGACCATCTCTTCTTTTCTCCAGATTAAAAACACGGGTTATTTTTCCTGCTCTTAAGATCAATTACCTTTCAAGCTGCAGCCAGCAATTCCATTTATTATTTTCATACAATTCTCACAGTCATTTTGTTAGAATGAAACAAATAAATTCATGTAACTTAGTTCAATCTTAGAGCTAACAGTTGTATACAGATTATGTTAGGCTAAAATTATTTACAATGATATTTTAAATTGGCTGTTTAAGGGGAAAAAAGAACTTTAGACAGATGATCTGATCTTGGCTTCCAAAGACTTGCTATACAGCAAGTAAAATTTGCTCCTTTATGGCTGTAAAAAATCTGTAGTTAGTTGTTGCAAGCCAAGAAAGACCATAGTTACTGATTCTTGGGCACTTAGTTTAACCCCAAAGTCCAAGAGAAAATAAACATTTATGTATAGATTTATGTCTAAAATTCACATAACATCTGCAAACAGCAAAACAGTACCTTATTTTATGCATCAAGTCTGGTGACAGATTAATAGGAAAAGATATAATATTAAAAATAAATTGGTACTGTCAAAACTGTGATTGCATTCTCAAATGTATTTTTGCTTCCAGAAAGTTACAACATATATATTAGCATGACACAAAATATTCTGTGTGTACAGAGCCATAAAGATCTTAACACATAATGCTCAATGCTCACAAAGGTGAAAAATTGTTTTTTGCATTATACATCAAAACACCTAAAGATGACATCAAAGAAGCAGCAATACGGGAATCATGTGAAATATTGTGGCCAGTTGACTGTTGGGGTGGGGGAGGTTTTCAACACTGATATCAGTACCAGATCGGTCTAAACATTCCATTTCCTCTTTGCATGCACTGGTACTGTGCAACCAGTGGCACCAAACAAGGTTCTTCAGGCTGTCTGCTGCCCACACACCCAGGGACACACACACCTACATCTACCAAAGCATCCATGCATGCACAGATAGTGAAGAGAAAGGTTAGTCTTCGATACTTTTCATTTCACTTGGTCATTTAGCACATGATCTACAGCCCTATGAAGAATGCTTCGTTTTAGTTTTGAAGGCTTTACATTAACCCATTACAAACTAGCACATGGTTTACATTAAATATTTCACACACCTTTTACAGATGTACCAAAAATTGCTAGAACAGACCCAAATGCACTATTGCCACTACAAATCTAAATACACTTCCAAATCAAAACTGTGTTACAATTGATATTAAGTGGACATATTGAATAAGGTATTTTTCAGAGTATTAGTTAAGTCTCTGTGAACAAGTGCTAAGTCTGCTGGATTCTTAATATGTTAGTTGTGAAAATTTATTGTAAATGTGCCTCTACAACATTATATCATCTACTTCTGAAATTCTCCATGAAAGAGAACTCTCTTTCTCTATCAAGACCAATTTCTGAGTTATGGAGAACAATTTTTAAAAGATTTATTTTTTTCTATATAAAAAAGTAATCATTTGCAAATGTAGCTGAACAAAGACCCAGCAGGTTTTAAGAGTTTCTGATACTCCATTAAGATCACTAGGGACATGAAAATGGTCTGACAAATACTAATGTTCCAAAAGGGACTATGTTTAAATTGATTTTAAGTCAAAATAATAAATGGCTTTTCTTGTACATTCTAGGAAAGCTCCTTATGCATCTAAGAGTGCATTATGTGATCTTGGGTAGGAAATAGTACATTCTTGGAAAATAAAAGAACTGAATTCTGCTTGAAGGGAGTTGGAGTACTTTATTACAATACTATGAATGAAATAATTTTGGTTTTAGGTGATTTTCTCCCTGATGCCAGGTTATGTCAGGTTCCATTGTGAAATTACAGAATTTATTTAGATAACAGAGAATTAAAGAAAAAAAAAAAAGCAGAAGAGAGGAAAGAAGTGATCAAATCCTATAACTTTCCAATTTCTTTCATCCACAGAAGTTTTTGCTATTTGTCTAGATTTTTATGGTTCTTGTCAATGCATTTTCTGACCTTCTTACATATACTAATGGCTTTGTTCTCTCCAAATAGCTCTGAGACAGAAATATAACCTGTCACTTTACAGAGAATACGAATAACGCTTCCTTCACCCAAAACCACACAAAAATACTTTGGAAAACACTGGAAACCAAACTCACATTCAGATGTACACGTCTCATTGATGAAGTCAGTTTTCCTTCATAGTAAGGCTGGATGTGACGGTACCTCACGTAATAATGAACGCTTTACATGCTTTAAGTCTCAGTCATAGGAAAGGAATGGCCCTAAAAGGGATCTAATCCACACCCTGCCAGGCACTTACGTCACCAGTAGAACTGGAAGCAAACTCCCTGAACTTGCATCTGTGATCAGAAAGGCATTTACATACTGACTACATTTATGCATTTTGCAGTATAATTTGACCAGAAATAACTAAGGGATATATACAAGAAAGATGGTTTACTTCCATTTGAAATAAAGGATTAGCCCAGAAGAAAAAAAGTAGATGGAAGGGGCAGCCAGGTCTGTGCATGTCTCATCAAATAAAGCCTTCTGCTGTTGAAAACTTCGGAAATTAAGAGAAGACAAGCCCAGAAGACAATGTACACTGCAGCTATGCCACATTTTTTTTTTTTTCTGCTAACTGGCACACTTAAAATACTTATCCTCCTGAACTTAAGAAGTTCTAACAGCAATGAAAATGCTCAAAATACAAAACCTGCTGTATTATTGCCTTTTGTGAATTGCAGCAATGCCTGCTTTTGAGAAATATCCTTTTAACCTTGAAAAGGATTGATGTCTTCATGCACTGATGTATGGGGATATTTGCTCAGTAGTTATGAGCAATCGCTTCACCTTGCAGGCTATAGCTATCAGTAGAGATCTATGCAGTTGCAGGAACTAGTTAATCACTGCATAGTATGGGCAATGGCTGGATTTATAACCACGGTCCTAATAGTTCAGCTGAATCCAGTTTTAATGTTTTGGGAAAGTGTATCACAACTATGACAAAATTAGAAGTTTCAAGAAAAAAATCCAGAGATTATGTTAATTTATGGGATTCAGATGCCATATCAGGTTTCATTGCATGCAATTTTAATCCAAATAATACTCAACCACTACTGTAAGACTAAAAGATAAACACCTGACAAAATCTATTATATCCATGACTCGGGTGTAAAACATCAAACTAACTTTCCATCCAGCAATGCCTCAAATTACTCAAAATGTTATTTTGACTCCTTTTTAGCAACTTCTTTTGTATGCAACCTCATGATCAGCTATTCAGGACATCAAAGAGGTATCTCAAGGACTGGGTTGCAGGAAGAATACAGACATCACTAGCAATGAAAAAAGCAATGGAAATTATAGTAGTGCCCTAAGAGGTCAGAGTAACATCTATTTTAGCCTTTATTTGGAACATCTAATGTTTAAGTCCTCAAGATTTTCAGCTAGCAATCTGGGTAATGTACTTATAAAATGAAAGTCATTACGAACAACAACAAAAATCCCAAACAAAAAAAAACACCCAACACAAAATAACACTACAACACTCACCTTATATTTTCTGTTACATCAATAGACAGTGATTAGCCAGTTCATGTTCTGTTCCTCAGATACTAATACAGTAATTTCTCCCTCCCCTACCTACCCAATACAGCTATGGATGGAGTTGCCTTTGCCCTCTATTTTTTATTGATTTATTCAACAGCCTTAAAGCCTACTGTCACTCTTCAGGAGGCACTGCCACATACTTATGCTTTCCTGGGTGTATCTCATTTTCCCACTTGGATACTTCTACTTCGTATGCTACATGTACAGGACATGTCTGGTGTATCTGATATGTGACAGTATCACTGTGAAACATAAAAATACGGATGTGTATGCATTTCCAACGAAGAAGTCCTGAAGAACAAGATGCCATTGTAGGGAATTAGAAATAGCCCAAGATTTTTCCTGCTACAAAGCACCATATTTAGAGAGCAGCATATTACATTTGATCTCAAAATAACACCAGCAGAGAACTGAGCCATTCTTATCAAGCAATTCTCCAGCTGAGTGAAGTAGGAGATAGCGAATATGATCATATAACCCTCTACCGAGACAGCCTTCAGAGAGGAGCACAAGTATAGACTGCACAGAATATTAAGGCTCAAGTAAGTAACAGGCACAACAGGGTAAGTGGAGGGGACAGGGTGGAAAGAAAGGGTGCAACAAAGCCAATTCAATAATGCTCTAGAGTATTCTGTGTCCATATGTATGCATTTGTCTGTCTTTACATTGTGTATGATCCTCTCTGTTGTGAAAGAAATAACTGCAAGCCTAAAGAACATCAATCAAGAAGGGAAAGACAACTACTTCTCCCCACTATAGGTAGCATCATCAGCTTTAAGGAAAACAATATTTTTGTCATTATCACTGCAGAATCCCAGCTTTCCTCTGACTCACTGTACGGTCAGCAATTGCCTTAACGTCAGTGCCCAAAGAGTAGAAGAGAAGCTGCAGAGCTGTTGAAAATACATAAGGCAGAGACAGGGACCAAATGAATGAGTCCTATGCATAACGCATGAGATTTGACAGATCTGTACTATCTGCTGCTAAATGATTCACAGCCCTAAGAGAACCAAGCTGACAACTTCAGAAATCTTTCAGAGAAATACTACTTTTGTCAGCCAAATCACAAGAATTTCTAAAGCTTTCCAAAAGAAAATGAGCAGGGTTCTTTAAGAGCAAGCAACAGTAAGAGCAACATGCGTGGCACTTCAGGATCAGAGAGGTAAAAAGAAATTAAGAAGTAAAACTTTAAACATGATAGATTTAAATCATTTTCTCAGCAGTTAATCAGAGGGCAATCATAAACATAAGCAGAAAAACAGAAATAAAAAACCTCTATCCCTATGGCTTTTTGGGTATAGGCGTAATAAAACTGAGATGACAACAGAACCGGAGCTGTTACTCTGCTGAGAAACACAAACTTAAGTACATTAAAACAATCAAAATGCCATCACCTAAAATATGTCATAGATAAGGTTCTTCAGCAAGTAGTTTTC